>NC_136530.1:12111425-12711425 GCF_910591455.1 Pholis gunnellus
GACCCCATATTAGTGGGGGGGGAATATTTATTTATTTGCAATTTAACTGTCATACAGTAATAAGCTGTAAAAGGCCGTATAAGTATTTGCACGCTTCAAGTATTTAACAATTTTTTTCAATAAATCTTGGATTAGTGATGAGCTCAAGTGTGAAAAGAAAAGAATAAGCTGTCATTCAAATCCCTCTCTGAAACAAAAGCCTTAAAGAAAAGATTCTCCAGGCCACACACAATCTAAATTAGCTCTGTCCTGGTTATCTTAGAGTTGTTGGATGTCAGTGTGAGCTTATTGGACTATGTCAGAGTAGGTGTCGGAGGTGGTGCCAGACTCGTCACAACTTGAGCTGAGTAACCTGAGGGGATGTCAGTGTCACGCAGGCCAGGTCACTGATGCATCGTGGCGCCCAGCTGATGCTAGCTACAGCAATATTCACCTCCGGCTTCAACCTTGACACATCCTTTTCGAAGATGAAAACAAATGAAAGATTCAGCAGGAGTTTACACAAAAAGGTACTACAACGCTGATGTACACAATGTGTATGTACACATTTGGATGATGCTAGAGAACTTGATGGGTTTCAGTAGCAGTTGACACTAGCACTGACCTCCTTTTTACAGAGAACAAAGACAAAAATAGAGGACATTTGTTAAATATTGGACTAATACATAACCGTTTTTTTTTTTATCTGTCTGCGTGGAAGGTATTTCTGTAATTTCCTGAGAGAAGAATTCAATGAAATCCATCTCCTCCAGCCAGATGGCTCTGTGGCTACCTCCCTGTTCCCTCACTTCCAGCACCTCCCTTCATCTGCCCACTCTGCTTCTCTGCTCTCTTTCAAATGTCACTTTGTTTGATACACCGAGGTGAGGGCCGGGGAGGAGCCCAGACAGAGACTTGGCCTAGTGGGATGTTTGCTTTAACATAGATTTGTTTAATCCAATACCTCTCTTCGGATGAAAATGTGCCAGACTCCCCCGGATTGGTTCTGTCTGGAGGCATTTTATCAGTTCATTCCAACAAGTAGTTCATAGGGGCCTGCAGCCACTGGGACCCACTGTAGGAAAACATTTGCGCACATTTGAGAACATACATTTTACGGATAGAAGCTTATGAAGCAGTATGGAAACTACTGAAATGAAACCGAAATTTGCGGTATATGGCCAAGGTGTGCTTCATTTCAGTCCTGACTCTAAGCACATATGAGGTGAACAGGAGTTTGTTGTTGTGGGTTGTTTGTAATTGAATCCATCCATATCTCTCTGGAAATCCATTAATCATTCACCTAATTGAGTCACGGACCAGTAATTACTGTTGATTGGGAGCGCGATGGTTGGAGTGATTCCCTTTGATTTGATACTCTTTAACTTCAGGACGGAAGCCATTGGGGAGCACATCCCCAGCACCCTGTGTTGATGCTGACAGCTCCCCTGGATCATTAATTCTCCTTTGTGATCAAAGCCAAGAACCTGTGCATTTGCCACGTGTAATCTCATTTGTTCATCAGAGGTAAACTCCCACACATCTGCCTTTGTGATCCACACATGACCACATGGAGGTTGATGGACAAAAATACAAAAATAAAACAACGATGCCATTGGGATGAACCTAAATTAAAAAGATATTAGTGAAAATAAATGAAGGAAAGATGATATTCTGGAAAAAAATAAAACACTTTGCGATATGTAATAAAAACAAAAAACTGAATAAGCTCAATGGCCACACAATGAACTATATACTTTTTCTCTTTATGCAGTTAAGAGAGAACCTCAGCATGTCAAATACAGTGTTATTATTTTTTCCACGACTGAACGCTAATGTCAACACAGATTGGCCAGATTACATTAACAGTATAATTTATACTATCCACTTGAGATGCACTCTCCTCCTATCTAGCTGTAACCTTGTTACAAAGCCTGTTTTTCATTTATGTCAAACAAACAAACAAATACAAGACTTTCGTCCAAGTGACCGCTGTTTGTTTCCCGTACAAAAACCAAACATTCATGTTGACATTTTGTCTCGTCAGTCGTTAGTTACGTAAGTCGTTAATGTTGTCGGCCATGTGACTCACATGAGGTAGTCACGTACGTTGGGAAGTTAACGTCAACCAACTCTTTACCAAAACCTGACTGAGCGGTTTTGTTGCCTTAACCTAACTTCCTGTGAAGTCTGAGCTTATTTTGAAAAGACGCTATGCTTGTAGCTCACATTCATTCAAGTCACTCACTGTGACTTGCAAAACTGACACTGGAGGGGTAGGCAGAACGTCATAGTTTGAAGCTTGATGCCACTGCCCGAGCTGCCCTATTCGACACATTTGTGTGACAAAATCGATTTGTCAGTGGTCAGCAGAATGATAACTTCAAAACTGATTCATGAGCATTTTCTGATAAGCTGCCTCTATAATGAAGGTATAGTTTAGTCAACTACAACTACTAGGTTGAGGTTTGGCAAAGATCTTAAGGTTATGGAAAGATCCGAGCTGAAAGAGACCAACATGGGACATGAACCCTGGACTTTTATGTCGAGGACTGAGACTTTTTCAAGGTGGAAAATAATGTCGTGCTACTTAACGGCAACAAACATTGTTGACATAGTTCTCATGGGACCAGTAAAAAACCTAACTGTCTGTCTGCGTGAAACCGATTAAAACTGGATACGGTATTGTCTGGAGAGGGGTTAAAGTCCTCCCAAGGGGAAAGTCATCGAGCCAACATGTTCTTACTCCCAACTTGTCAAGTAGCGACACTTGGTCAGTTGCCCTAAGCTTCAAACTATAGAGCTATAGGTACCCCTCTAGCGTCAGTTTTGGACTTGTCAGGGACGGCGTGTTAGTTTACATTCATTACATGCATAGTGTCTTTTCAAAATAAACTTCTGTCTTCGCAGGTTTAGGAAAAGACCATGGTTAACATTAACTTGACTGACTAACGTGTCATGTGACTCGCAGCTAATGTAAGTCACGTGAATAACAACGCCACAGACTCACTTGAATAACGGACGGTGGTCTCCTGGATAAAACTGCACGTTATACTACGCCAGTTGCTCTGAGCGTATCGCATGGATGTGTGTACATTTGAGTTAGTTGTTGAAAGTGCAGTGCGACACCTACAGACGCTAAAGGGGGCCTCCGTGCATTGATATCAAATGCTGAGGTGCACTGACCAAGCATCTGTCTTTTTCAAGTTGGGACTAAAAACGGATTGGTCCAGCAGGTAAAATAAAGAAAACAGACATTAAACATAAAAGTTCATAAAACATATAACTATGTGGCTTTGGATCATGTGATGACACATAAAGTGACATCCACTGATAAGGAAGTGGCGCTTCAGTTTATATTATATTATTTTTTCTGAAGAGAACAGTCATATTTCACATGACTGGCCACTTACATGAACACATAAACATGGGTTGTTCTAATGCTGTCATGTGTCTGGAGAAAACACTCCCCAGACTACATCCGGCCTCCTTAAAATAAGATAAAGTACAGAAAAAGTTTTCATCTGAATGCAGATATGTAACACTGCATATATTAAATCTCAACAATGTTGGAAGCAGCAGTGCAGTGTTGGCAAACAAACATACAACAGAGGATTAATGGTAAACACACACACACACACACACACACACACACACACAGATGCAGAAAGGTAATCTGGGAGTTGACCTGGTGAGCACTGCTCGGGTAGATAAAGGAGATTATCCGCATTATGGTGAGCTGACGCCTAGGTTCTGTGTGTGTGTGTGTGTGTGTGTGTGTGTGTGTGTGTACGTGTACACTTGTTTTCTGTGTGAATGTACACATGCATCACTGTGTGTTTACTGCTGTTGTGTCTGTGCACCTTCGTGTGTACATGTTTGTGTACCGAGTTGTGTTACAGCATTCCAAGCAACAGAGACGAAGGATTATCTGGATTTTCCAAGTGGGATTTTCAGCAGGGTAGCAGAGAAATACTATTAAATCGCCTCCAATCCCTGACCTCCAGGGCCAAAGGTGGCCTCCCAGGCTCTTGACTGCCCCTAACCTGGGCAGCCATGACACTATGGTAACATTCAAGGGGTTGATTGAGTTAGCATCTTGTGGGAATCTCTGTAGCTTCACAAAAAAATAATAATTCTTATTACAGAGAATGTCTTTTAAATTGTGATTGAAATAGAATTGTATTCAGCTATGCTAATCTTTATAATAATATCGTTATTGATGCAATTGAACTAATTGCTTTATGTATGCATAACGCATAGTGGTTATGCATTTTGTCTTAAGCGGTTATGGCCTCTATCATACACACTATATTTTTGTCGCATGACACCCTTGCTCCAAGAGAGATGCCATTGTTGCCATTGACATCCATTCGAAAATAAATTAGCATACGTCTATGATGAAGAAATAGGGTTTACTTGTGTGTGTAAAGGATAACAAACTGTAAATCATCAAATAAAGCACATCAATTAAGACAGCCAGCTGGCTCCCTGGAAACCAAGAGTTGGCATAGCAACCAATTAAACAAAGTTTGCAGCAAATGATTATGCAAACACCATGGCTAGAACACATCTGCAGCTAACATGATTACTTGGTTCAGTCTACCTGTTGTAGAACATTAGTCATGTTGTATGGATATAAATGTATTTAAAGTGTGTGTCCAATGGAAGAAGCTTGGATAACAGAGGGGTCAGCTGGTGCTGAATAGGTTGCTGTTGCTGATGTCCAAGTTGTCATCATCTTGATAATAAATGTTTAAGGAAAAAAAACTACAGTTTCCAAATAATCCTGCCACTAAACAGAAGTGTAAAAACTAAGGATGAATTTGACCATTTGTGAAAGGAAGCTTTTTAAAAAAAAAAAAAGCAGCAGCTTTGTCAGTAGACGCTTTCAAGGTCTTCCAGATACTGGTTCACCAACGTGAGGAAGAGCGAGACAACCGGAGTCTGACAGGGAATACGTGGAGTGTCGAGGAAGAGCTGAAATCAGTCTAGGGCTTTATTAAGAAGACTCTCAGATTGATTTCCCGTCAGCGAGCATCTATGCTAATGAGATCGATATAGACAGGATGGGAGGTAAAGATAGAGGAAGCAGGAGAACAGAATGAGAGATCTTTCCATTCTTGGAGTTGCCTCTCTTTGCCCATGGGCCCAGACAGGCTGATCAGCAAACTGAGCAGCGCTGTCCTCTTCTTAAGTAATTAAGACATTACTGGGAGGTCTCTCTATCCATATTTGATGAAGACCCAAGCTACAATTAAGATGAGCCCTTCTGTGGGGGCTGTGGAAGCCTGATTGATACTTCCTACACATCGACACTGATAGGTGGCGGGTCAGTGAGCTGGCTGCTTCCACTGCAGAATACCCTTTAACCCCTGCCTAGGTTGGTGAGTCCCCATTGGGAGCTGAATATGGATGTTCTACATCTGCTTGTTAATGAATTAAAAGAGCAATTTGGATCTGCTCAACACCCAGGGGAGTTGATTTCATCTCCTTAACGACTGGCCCCTGTGAACTCGGCTCAGCGTTGCTGTATTTTATCTTAAGTTATACCATCGGGGAAGCTTATTAACAATGACTTAAACTGAAACGTCTTACTAGGTGCAGAGAGGAAAATGCCTGAGGTTAGAATTAGCCTAATTGTCCCTATGAAACTCAATGCAAACGGTTTGAAAGCTAATTGGTATACTGTCATTGGCCTCTGCCCTTTAAATTGTTAGTGTTTTTTTTTTTTTTTTCGATACTACAGAAACCTTGTGTTCATAATATAGAGTTTTAATGGGCACATAGAAGTGCGAAAATATTCTTAGATTGTTCAGTCCAGGTGCAAATATAGGCCTCATGAACACACATGTCATATACCGTCACATACAATGCAACTTTTACTGAGCGAGATGACAGTTGTAGAGACTCGCTCCACTGGTTTTAAATCTGACCGCTGCTCATTATTTCACTGATAAACGTCTGGTATCCCCACCATACCTTGAAGCAGAAAAGGGGCTCCAATTGGCATGGCAGGAACTTGAAAATTCATCTTTAATAGAGATGAAAATACAAAGCTTCAGAGCGGGTAATTAAAAACCTTGCTGCACGTAGAGCTTCTCAGGCCTCACTTCATTTTATGATAATGATAATTGAAAGATGGGGGAGGAAGGACTAAATTACAGAGCTGGATTAACAAAATGCCCACGCCGGGTGCTAAATTCACTCTCGTTACACTTGTGCAATACCAGTTCGCAGCACCAAGCCTCTGGTTATAGCACACTGACTCGATTACCTCCCTCTTAATCAAATTCTTCCTCCTCAATTGCATTTGCAGCGGTTTAAAATGTGTTTCTCTTCTCGCACGATTAAAACTCTTCCCTTAGGTCAGGATACGCTTCAGCTCTAACAAAGTACCTTTAGTTTTTATGGCCAAAATAAATTCCTAAGTATCCTCGTGTTTATGAGCATAAAAATGTGTCTTTTTCAATATGGTATTGTATAAATTATTTGTACTCGCATTAGTGGTATGTAGTTCTGCCCGAATCCAATGTGAGGTTTGAATGTGGTAACTGGCACAAACTTAGACATTACAGGGGTGGGGTTGAGTCTGGAAAGGTCAACAATTTAGCTCAGTTGAGAAATTGTGTCTCCTATTTAAGAGCTACAATGAAATTACACTGGAGCCAGGCATTATTATGAGTGTTAAAAAAAATCCAGTAATACCCTTACACAGGATGTAGGCGATTAAATATGTCTCGCAGCAGCCATTGTGGTCTTCACCAGAGAATTAAAGTACATGTTCTTAAGCAAGGAATTTATCTGGACTAGTTCAGATATGATACATTCAATATTTAGATAATAACACGTTTTATCTAAAGGATAAATGAGATGAGCTGAGTAGAACCAGAGCTAGAGTTAAATCAGAGATAGTTTCCTGTGAACCAGTAACCTACACTTTGAGACAAAGCCATCCTATCAACGTATTTACTTTGATCTATAAACTTACTGGAGAGGTGTCAGACCGCACAAAGTTCTTTTTTCCAACAGGCTATCTTTTTTTCTTTTTTAGTTTTTGTGCTCCATTGATGGGATTTTGTGACACAAGTCCTAAATTCTTTGGATATTCTCTCTCTCTCTCTCATATATATATATATATATATATATATATATATATATATAAAATTTCTTTGTGTTATTTTTGTTATTGGAATGAACTGCAGTGACAGCATCAGAATGGGGTTTGTGTTTCTCTTGCAAACATCAATAAACAAGTATTAACAGGGAAGTTTTTTAGCACTTTTATTTTTTTTAAGCAGGATTCAGTATTTTGAGTGGTCTGCAAATCTTCAAATGTATTTAATGAACATAATTATTACGATACATTTATCTGCAAACCATCAGTAAGAATAGCATAGTATTCCAGAGCTGTATATTTAATAACAATAGTATGGGAACTTTAGTATTTAAGCGTATAAGGGGCTAAGGGGCAGGGTAATTGGAGGAATCTTCAGTCCTGCCAGGTAGCTACACCTACTCAATATGGGAGCAGGTGTGCAAAGCCTACAGCTGGAGCTGATCTCTTCATCATGGAAGAATTAAGGACAATCAGAGAAGTTCCTTTTGTGTGGACAATGCTAAGAGATAGGAGCTCTCAGGCTCTTCCCCCAGAGATCTACAGGTTAAACTTTTGTTATATTTTGAATATCCAAATGTGTCAAATGTGTCAAATGTGTCAAAGCTTCAATCTGTAGGCCCATATGTTGGTATAGGCTACAGTATATTTATTTATTCATGTATTTCTAGACCTGCAGATGAGAAAATTCATCTTTATGGGCTATTGCTGTACTTTATTTGATGGTATTATTGAACATTGTGCAGCTGTTTTTGTTTCAATACAAACTTTGACAAGGATAGCAAAGTAAAGTACAATATGTAAATAATGACCTCAAGTTTGAGGAAAGTTTTTCAGCTTTTCTTTGTTGTCCCTCTTCCCTCTTTTAATGGACAGGTTTACCGGGGCTCAAGCCCTTATTTTGAACCAGTAAATTGACTAGTGGCCTGTCTAAGCTACGTTTTGGTTTTCTAGTTATGGTGCTAGGGCTCCTAAAGGCGCTATAACATGTTCTCCTCTCTGCTGCTGTCAGTTGTCATTGCAGCTCAATCAGATGCGACCCTCCTCCATCCCAGTCACCTCCAGTCAGCGTCACAGTCATGCTCCTCCATCATCGGATCGCAGCAACTCCCTTCATCACCACAACCACCAGTGTCTGGACTCCAGGGGGATTCTGCCATGTCTGACCTCAGCATCACTACCCCTTTATTATACTACGTCACGATGGACTCCAATCGCCAAAGTCTTGTCACTATTCATTTATTATTCATGTGTGATACATTTTTGTTTATTCTAATGAAGTCTCTCCTGATTGAAATATAAACTTTGTTGACTGTTAAGCGGTCTTGGATCGCTGTACTACAGTATTGTCTCTGTCCTCCACCCAATCCTTTTACGTGAACAAGAGGAAGTGCTCAGAGACTGTGCACATATGGAATCTTCCATATACAAACTGTTCAAGAACTAAATGTATATTCCAAAAACATATCTACAACTGCCTGAATTATGACTGCTGACACTAACTGTTACTGTCTACGTAAGTGTCAGCCATCATCTGCGTAGAAGGGCCCGTCTGTATGTCTGGTCTGGACATCTGCCATGTCATGCATGTGACAACATTAAGGGGCCCTACAGAGAGTTGCTGTTGCTAAGTGTTACTGCTTTGTTGTGGCGCTTGTATGCTCACTGACCTGAACCAAAAGGTCTCACTCAGAAGAAAGCGAGCCCGGCATCAAGCCCCATGTCAGACACCCACTGTCCTCCGCAATTATATATAATCATACGCAAAACAACGCTATCCCATGGCCTTCATTACAATATGACCACAAGGTTTAAAAATTGGCTTGGGTGAGAAGTATATAAATGAACTGAACTCAAACAAAGATACTAGTAAGGTATGAGTGATTGATAATACATATTCTAATAGATATACCTCACAAAAAGAACAGCTTTTTGTAGTTTGGCCATCATCTCCTTGGTAATAATTACTTTGTTCTGACCACATTGCTGAGATCTGGAAACTTTGCTCGAAAGAAGTCAAGATGGATCACATGAGCAGTTGGACAAGCAAAAAGATCTTAAACAAACCACGAGGTTAGCTACACAGTTTTATTGTGCAATTAGCAACATTATGAGTGTTTTAATCTCCATAAGAGGGGTTTGGAATAATCTAGCTAAACTGGCTCATTTACAAGTTGTCTGCTCTGCTTCTTTCCCCATTGGACAGAGTGAGGCAAAACATATTTTTATGTAATTTTGTGTGTAATTTATGTATCTTTGTTCGTGCCCAGAAGTAAATACGTTTCTTGGCTGTTTTATTTTACAATAAAACTCATGTTCTTGACTACAAGCGGGATATAGATATATAGTGCATGGACTTGCATTTATATCGTGCCTCTCTAGTCTTTAGATCCCTAAAAGCGTTGTACACTACTACATGTCAACATTCCCCCAATCACAAATTTTCATACACTGATGGCAAAGGCTGCTATGCAAGGTGCAACCTGCCCACCGGGATCTTACCAAACGCACATTAACACACAATCACACACCAAGGGTCAAACCGCCAATCTTCTGATAAGAGGACGACACCTCTGAGCCACAGCAGCAAGCTCTATGGATGTTGGTCTACCTGCTTTAGTCAAGATTTCACTGGGACACATTTACACATGCTGACACACATACACCACTCAACATGCACAGTCTTCCACAGCTTTGAGGCTCTCTGTAGAGGCCCACTGCTAAACTAATAACAGCCTGGTCCCTGGTGTAGATAGTGTGTCCTCCTCTCTTTGTGTGTTTTGGTGCTGTGAGAGAACATGCGTTGATTTATCAACAGCTAGTCCAGGAGTCCAAAGAGAACAAGGTGACTGATCGAGCTCTTTCAATCTGAGAAGGTCTAAAAGACAAGAGCAAGCGGGAGAAAGAAGTGGAGAGACAGGGGCCGACAGGAAGGATTGGGCAGCTATAAGGTTTGAGAGCTAGATGATTTAGAGGTCTAATATCAGCCGTTATTGCTACTCCTATTCTTGAATTTCCTAATTTCCCCCTAATGGAATCCTCACCCATCACTGAGCATACTGATCGCCTGTTAAACAGAGCCTCTCTCGACCAATCATTACAAGGCTCAAAGCTGTCAACCGCCTATCAGATATCAGGAAAATGGGAATTTCTGAGCATGACAAATCACATAGTGGTGTTTGAGTTGAAAAATGTCCACTTGGGGGAAAAGTACAAAAGTTTACTTGGTTCAAGCTGCTTTAAAGTGCTTATCTGGAAACAGGGAAAACTTTAATATGTTTGCCTAAGACACTGAAAGGTATTTGTAATATAACCGCATATGATTCTCTTATGATGTGACAGATTGATAACACTGACTTGCCAGATTATTAGATATATCCAGTGCAATTTAACACTGCACAGCCCCACAACAAGCTTTTCATATACAGCTTTTGTTGACAGCGTACCAGAGAGGTGTGAATTCAGCTTTCAGAGGCTGTATTTTGTGGTGTTGTTGAATTGCAATTAAGGAATAATGGAAAATGATAATTTTCACACAAACGTGATAACCTATCATGAGAGTATTTTTGTGTAATACTCTTGATAAAAACATAAAAAAGCCCCCATCTACTAACACCACACAGTCCCAGGCAGAGCTGAACAAATACAAACATATGTAAATACTGACATGTGACGCACGACTAAGTATATCACCATCTTCATTATTCATTTATTAAACCAGAGCCATTTAATCAACTCCTTACGACAAGGCACTCGCAATGAAAGATGAGCTAACGCAAGGTGCTTGTTTACACAAAGACTCCGCCTCCTTCCTCGCTGTGTTGGATCATCCGGGCAAGCTCTTAACACGATTATGAATCCATACTTAATGAGCACATAAAACAGGCAGGGATTATCAACATGTAGCCAGGGCTTCCATTGTTGGCTGCCAAGGAACACAGGGCCACTTGTTTCTCAGTGGTTTCAGAGTTTTGGGCCAAAGCCACCTCACTTTCTGTCATTTTTCCTCCCCCCCCCCCCCCCCCCCCCCCCCCCGCCCCCACACACAGGCAGCAGGCCTCCTTTGGTGTAATATAATGTTTAAATAATCTGCCATGCTCTAAACCTGTTCGGACATTTT
This sequence comes from Pholis gunnellus, assembly GCF_910591455.1. Classification (NCBI taxonomy): domain Eukaryota; kingdom Metazoa; phylum Chordata; class Actinopteri; order Perciformes; family Pholidae; genus Pholis; species Pholis gunnellus. The sequence continues at coordinate 12,122,642 of NC_136530.1, forward strand.
AAAAGGCCTATACGGGACCACGGGACCAGTAGGGTGAAAAAGACAGAAGCAATTTGGCATGGAAGGAGGATAGTGAAAGAGACTCTTTCTCCTTTTCTCCTTGCCGACTCCAGATCTATAGCATCCAGCTGATTATGTGTGTTTCATTGCTGTCAATTTCACCTGGCAAAGGTCAGTGGCATTCACTAGGTTGTGGAAAGAAAAGGGGTACATGGGAGAAAAAGCAAAGGGTGGTTGGTAATAGAAGAGCAGAACAAAGCAGGAAACATGTCCAGACCTTGGTGCAAAGCAGAGTGGGAGCCTCAGGCGTTGTGCTAGTCCAGCTTGACCAAATGGCCTCTTTGTAGCCTGGTCACGGTCGTCTGTCATAGGCTTTACCCAGGTGTTTAGTTTCAGGTGAGGAAGAGAAAGCCCGGTAGTCATAGTTACTAAGTACAGAGGTTTTCAGCAAAGGGTCGGTTACATTTAAATACCCAAAGCATATGTTGTTGCTCAAAACTGTAGTTGAAGCCAAAGTAGAGTGGATTTGTATACCATCTTTAGGTGGCAATAAACCAACCAGAGAAAGTAGTTAGAGAGGGCCTTTATTACTGCTTTACAAATTGACTGGAAGTATGGCAACCTACTTTATTTATATTGCTTTCTGCAAGTATTTGGACCCCCACTGTAACTGTATCTGCACTTCTTAATTGAGTAGTTGTTTGCCAGAGACTAATCTCCAAGGCTTGTGTACACAACAGTCCTGAAAGACGCTGCAAATTAAAGATTTATCTTAATCCGCTCCTTCCCAAAACGTTAGCCTTTCAGATCGAGACAATGTGATCGGAATGTTTTTCTGTGTCTGTGTGGAAGAAGGGAAAAAACGACTTTAACGCAAACCTGAATTAGCTTGTGTTAAAAATATGCGTGTAAGACAAAACTCACCAACTTTTCTTGTAGGAATACATGTTGGTACATGTATGAGGATGCTTAAGTCATATAAGATTGCCTCTAAGTGCATCTGTGAGCGCTTCCTGAGAAACACAATAGCGCTTAATGAAGCAATTTTATGCTACGCTGAAACGCCCATCAATGCCTGTGTCTCAAGTGTAACTTGTTCCTCCGACAAGCCATGAACACCTGTCTCTCTAATCCTACCAATTAACCTGCAGACTAGCTACTAGCTTGGGTTACATCCAACATGGCTTGTCCATCCTTTATCCATGGGCGTCAGCCTGTGCAATCTTCTAATCAGAGTAACCAAATACCCAACTCCTATCCCCTGTCCAAGCTGAAAAAGGGACAGACGTGACTGTGAGGGAGACCGTTCCTGCCCTTATGTCTGCCAGCACCACGTCTGCCCCCCCCCCCCCCCCCCCAACCACCCCTCTCTTTCACTTTCCCTTTCTTTAGATGCCGTGCACATTCTGGTTTAGAACTCGTCCAAGCCTTTATTCCAGTCACAGATGTAGTGGAGGAATTATATGGGACAGGTATTAAGCTGTGATTTATTTATCTGAGATTGAAACCAGACCAGTGCCTGAAGCCTGTCATGGTGTTTGACTTCCCATAGTTCAGCCCGTAGTCTTACACAGCTTTGCGCTTGTTCCAAATAGGGCCATGTCCCCGATGACCACACTCATTCATATCGATCTCTAGACTATCATCTTTAAAAGACACCCTGAGGTTCATACCAAGCATGGATAAGCTCCCTTGAGACAACAACAGGAGAACAATATACAAGGCCGGTGGCTACATGTCAGATAAAGTGTCAACTAATTCTCTCTTTCATCTCTGTGCCTTTAGGCAGTGACAAATTAGCCACAAAACCTTAGCTATCCATTGGCCGATCCGACACACCAATGAGATACTCTGGAAGACAATGGAGAACACATGAAGAAGGTAGCAGGTGAAAAGGTCTTGTGGGAACAGCTATTACAGGATGTGGCAGAGCAGCTTTCCTACAAGGGCCACTGCTGGTAAGGATGTATTGATCCATCTTTCTTTTCTCTTATTTCCTTCAATTTAGAAAGCAGAGTGTGAAGGAAAGCACCAGAGGAGGTAAAACTCTTTATATTGTCTTGGCCTTGTTTCTCTGTGCATTATACAAATTACGAGGTTGAAGTAGTGGGGAAGGAACCACGGCAGCGTACAGGTTCACCCTGTGGCAAAATGGTAACCCCGCACTCATTTTTCAGCGGCCAGCTCCTGCACATAAAAACACCCCTCTGGGAGGAGCTTCCTTGGTTACAACGATATGGTCAATCATTTTAAAAGCTTATAAAAAAGCCTCTTCGGATTAGGATTTTCAACATCTCAAGATGCTGGTAAGGTTTTGCGTCTCTGGTAAAGATGGCCGGAAGAGCATAGCTCATAACAATTGAATGATTCAAGGTTTTCAACACGTAATGACGAACACAGCCTCTGTCCCGCCACAGCAGCTAAAGCAGTTGTCCTCTGCTGAAATGAGTCTGCTCATAAATACTCAGAATCCGGCAGGGGAAGTTTTCTGTTTTAATGCGTATAATATGCCATTATAAATGCTGAAGAGGCCCCAACTCATATTGTTTGAAAATGCATACCAAATCATTCCAAAAAGATGCTGAAAAACATATTAGCCGCGTTCAGAGGGTTACAGTTCCCTTGTGTACCATGAAGTTCTGGGCACAGAAGAGGCTGATGAGGGGTGCAGGATTTTGGAAGATACGTAAGACGAGCTGGATAGTCGGAGGCCTGTGCTGCAGAGATCATTTGATATATAAGGGGTTAGGTGTCCTGTATAAATGTTTAATCACTGTCTGGGCTCCTGGTCGTTAACCTCCTTGACAGTGAACTAGAGATGGAGGACCAATGATACCTCTGTCTAAATATTTGACAATCACCTTATTACATCTTAAATCCTTAGCCCAAAGGCAACGTTCCTCCAAGAGGTTGCATGGGCATTGCTAACAGCCCTCCTCTGACAAACAGAGCAGCTGTTAGGGTCAATGACACACTTCCATTCCCATCACTTATCAGCAAACATAGATTTATTTCTTCAGTTTCATATAGCGTGTGCGAGTGTGCAGTTGTGTTATACTATGTCAATTTAGGAGCTTACAGCAAGCCTCATAAGATAATATCAAGTCTGCAGAACTTTGTTTAGATCAAAAACAATAGTGATCTCTGACCTTTTACTTTGCCAGCCAGCAGATGCAACAAAAGTGCCCATTTTGTGTCTGCTTGATGACATAGATAATGCTGACGCCAGGAGCCTTAAACGACATCTGAGAGCCAGGGATCAAGTTTAATCAAATCAAAGCTACTGCGCCCATGGGAGGAGATAGTTTTGAAAAGAATCCAAAGCATAATATCGTCTGTGTAATTTGACGCTGAAAATAGTTGCATGAGAATACTGACTCAGCTAATCACGATGAACCCACCAATAACTTCTGGTACTGGCTACATGAATAACTATTATTAATTAACTGGTTAGATTACTTTTGTGCATGTAGGCTCATCATAAACAAAAAGTGGCAACATTCATTTCACTTCACTGTGCATGGCACCATATGTAAAGTCATAGTAATTTCCCCTGCTTAGCATAGCATGCATACATTTACCATTTTATTAGATGACATCACTTATATAGCCTGCAATGGCCGGCTGGAACAAAAGTTTATTTCTTGGAGAGAGTGTGATCGTTTTTATTTTTTTTTTAATTTCCTCCACCTCTTCCATGGGTGATGTTTTCCGAAGTGGACTTGCTAAGGCGTAGCAAACAAGAGGGAAAGCCCAGGCATGACTGTGAGGAAAGGCAGATCAATGAGACAGCTCACCAACTCATGCGTGGCAGCTTTGTGGAGATAGTCCTCTGTGCACAGTTCTGCTTTAGAGACCTAAAATCAGTTTTTGGTGGTGGTGTGTGGGGGTTTGCTTATCAGCAGTGGATCCCTTGGCGCATGTCACACAGGGAGATGGTGGTGCTCTGAGGTGTGTGTATGCCTGTGTGTTTGAGCGACAGAGAGAGAAAGACATGGAGGAATGAAAGTAACCCTCTGCAGTCAAAGAAGGGTTGGTATAGAGCCAGAATAGTTGGGGTAGAATGAAGAAAACAACCCTGGCTTGTGAGATGCCAAAACGTATGCAACAATCTAAATCCATGACATTTGTCTGATCAAAAAAAAGAAATACCAACACCGTTCGATCAGATCTTGTCTTGTGTATTTTTCCGTCTATTTGCCATCACATTTCAGGGTTAACAATTTATTTTATTTTTTGTTAAAATCATGTTTTATGAACATTTGAAAAAAAAAAATAAGAAATCTGGATGTTACAGTATCCAGAATTCTGACAAGGTTTAACAAATTGAGAGCAGATGGGGACACAGGTAATGCCAAAGAAATAGAAGATCCTTGGGAAATATTTCAACAGGACTCCTTTTAATCTGGGGCTGGGCAGATGCATTACAAGGGTGGAACAAAACAGGAGAAAGGTTATTGCCATGGCAAATAGATGTGCAATGATATCAAACAAACTGTTAGTAGTTTGCAAAGGTTCTTCACAGACAACTCAGTGTAGTTATTACCTCATTCAAATTGAAGGCACTTACAAACACAGAGGTTCAAGTTTCAGAAAAGCACTTTTAACAGGTTATATAATTGCATTTCACCATGCATTTAGGGCAATAAATTCAAATTATGCTGGATGAAAAAAATCAGAATACCCTAAAAAGAGAAGTCAATGAGAAAAGTTCTACTCACAAAAGATCACAATTACCTGAGTCAATTTACATTTAGACTAGCATTTTGCAGCAATTTCCACGCATGTCCACAGGTACCAGACATCTCGATGGAGTCTCACAGTTAGTGGTAATGGTAATACACCATGAGTGGGGGCTTGAACATTTTAAATAGAGGTGAAAAAAATATTCTGCCAATGGCGCTTAATCAGCCAAGGAGGAACAGTGAGCGGGCTGACATGAACCATTCTTCGAGACTCAGTCAGTTCTAAAAGTCTCTCTCTCACTCTCGCCTTTGTCTTGTGGTAAATTGTAAGTTCAATTTCTTTCAACTTTTTCCCATCATCACTGGTGACCTTTTATTATCCTGAGTAATTAACATGAATACTAAGGCCTTATAACATAATCTTTACTATTATTATTAATATTTGTATAAAAAGATGAAGGCTCTGTTTTCTGTCTTTGAGTTCTACTGAATTATAGATAAATGCTGGTAATAATTGTTGAAAAGTGTTGTTCAGCTTTTTAAAAAAAGTGTCTGTACTACAAAACAGTATAGGCACAACTCAAAACCTGCATTGGTTAAACATTGAAATTCGGTTAGTTGTTTGTTTGTAGTGGGGATGACGGGTCAAACCATCCAAATACCCCTTCCACTCCATAACAGCTAACAAACAAAACTTTAAATTAAACCTTTAGCTAACCTTTCCATTTGCTGAGGATCTGAGCCATTGTTTTGAAGGAACAAACACTATTCATAAGCTGTAGTTTCACAGCACACTGGCACAACCTTTGGAGAGGCTGTGGTTTTTTCCTACCATATCTCTGTTACATCTAGAAAGCTATTGACATATTTAAAGAAAAAAAACCCACATCAAGAAAAAGAAAATAGGACAGCAGTTATCCTTCTGAAATGAATTTATGTTTTCTATCCACAAGCAGTACATTCTTCACCTTCATGAATATTTCTCTGATGGAGATATTACATGCATGGGGACCTGCAGCTACATGTTAAGAGAAGCTGGAGGTTTACCTCGTAGTTGTGAGCACCTGCATTTCTTCTAATTTGTCTCCTCGGACACATTTCTGGTCACGCAAGAGCAACCTCAGCATAACTGGCAGGATTGTATATATGTATGTGTCCTTGGATGGGAACGCTTCACCTCAGTTATCAACTCCTCAACTTAATGTTTACAATGCTTTCCCTGTGAAGGAAATATTAGTCAGGTCCACATTTATTTATTTGCCAGTTGGTATCACAGCCTACTCTTCTGTTATGGGATGTGTTATGTTCACCAGTGAGATTGTCAGTGACGGTTTCTGTGCAAACACACACTATCTATCCCTGTGCCTTTATCTCTTCAGCCCTCTCATAATGAAACAAACTGGCCTGCACTCAGTGAGATGCATTACATCTGTGCTTATCTCGGTGCATTACAGTGAATCGTGTTTAACTTTTATTTGGAGCAATGTGACATGGGGCTATTTTGCAAATGAAACCCGGGCCAGTTATTTGTATGCGGAATGCAGTTAGTGATGATCTACAGTACAAGATATCTGTGTTGTTTTGCTTTTTTGCAATGGACAGGAATGCAATCTGCTTTCTTGTGCATGACATTAAACAGGAGATAATACCAGGACTCCACTCTGTTCAGGGCGAAAGCCACAAATTCATGATCTTGTCAGAACGCGAGTAAAACACACTTTTAAAGGTGTGTTGTCTGTAAACCACAGGTGAATAAAGTCAAATTGTTCAGCTCCTCCTATCCTTTTCCTTGTCATGGTCCTGCTGTTCACTGAGTCTAAATGTGATTCAATATTTAGAAGGAGCTGATTCTCCTTTGGGAAATCTTAGCAAAGAAGAACTTTTCTACCTGTTCTGCCTGGGAGACTGCTGTTTACATGGCTTACAGATGGAGGCATGACCCCTCCACCACTGTCTTCCTCATCCTCCCACGCCACAAACCTTTGTCTGACACCATTATCAGTTTCTCACATCCTTTTGTAGCCCAAATGAATCCTTCTTCCTACCTCTCATCCTCCTCCTTGTACTGACCAGGGTGGGATTAAATGATAATTCACCCTTTATTCTCTTTTGGAACACTTAAGGGCCCGATTCCACTCTTGCATGTCTGATCCTCTTATATCAGCGCAGTTACTGACATGTTTTTACAATTCCTTCACTTTATTTTCCATGTCTCCACTACCACAGCCAACATAGCTTTTAGGGTGTTAACATCTGAAGCATAACCAAGAGAAACAGAAGGAAGGAAAAAAGGGGATTGCGCATCTTATTAGACTTAAATATCGAGTGTTGCGCTACAGAATTCAGACTTGGAAATTAAAATGATCTTCAGTCCTTCTCTTCCTCGCCCCTCTTTCTCCTCTTTGTTCATGTATAGCATGCTGAATGCACACATACATTGTTATCAGTGAATAACAAATACAAATTCTTTAGTCCCTGGCAAAAAAACAAATTGTCACTACACACTGTATCAAATGGGAGTTGGTCTCATTTCAGTGCACGCATCCTGAAAAAATGTGACAAGGAGACTCAAGCTGCCACTTGTCCAACGCAGTGTAATCTCATTGAGGATAACACAGTTTTGGATAAATATCTATACGTTTCCCTCTATATTTGAGACTAGTGTTAATCCTGAGAGGTGGAAACTGCAGGAGAGCAACTTTTTCACTAAACTGTTACTGTTACTCGTTTCACGAATAAAGACATTGACTCATTCAACTCAAATCCCTTTTTTGTTATTAAAGTTTGGAGTCATCTTTAGGTTCATAGTTTATTTAAAAAATCTGCAATGCCTTCTGGTGAATTTCAAGCTTTTAACTGCTTTAATTTATTTTTCATTATTTTGTTTCTTCCATTTCCCATGAATACTTAATCTGTTGTCCTGTTGAGACACAAGGAAGACCGGAGCAGCAGTATAAAAGAACTGATGTTGGCATTTTTTAAAGATTTTTGTTGATGATACTGAGAATCTAACCGCCAGCCAGTAACAGCACACTAGTGTCTGATACAATCAAGTTGAGATGAAAAGCACAACGGAAGGTTTCTCTTCCTGGGTTTTATATCTTTCTAAGTACATGCTTCCTTTCACTTCTAAACCCTTATGGCCATGGGAGAACAAGAAGGTTAATGTAGTATAAATTGATTCTTGTCCCATCATAATTTGCCTTGTCTCTATGTGGCCAAGCCATTGGGCGCTGTTGTTGTAGGATTCGAAGATGTGGGGGGATATTACAAATCATGCGAGCGCACTGGAGCAGCGATCAATAGGGAGAGCTGCAGTCAATCTTGTTTATTACTCCTTTTGCAATTTCAGAATTCAGATTTTGTGGCAGGGATGGGAGATGAATGAGGGGGCGCTGCAGAGCGAACGCCACAGATTACCCAAACACAGAGGGAGTAGTGAGGAGAGAAAAAGCAGGAGGTGGAGGAGGCAGTCGCCATGGAGATGATGATAATCCTGGACATGTTCAGATGGCGTTTTGTTCTCCCCAACGTACAGGCACCAGAGAGACATACACAACCAGAACAATGTGCGGTTAATCTTCACCGTATGCCTGGCTGACTCCACACAAAACGTGTAGGCACAGGGTCTTAAAGATCAACAAGACATTGGGGTGCTCAGCTCAGAAACCAAAGAGAGGTGCAAAACACTTTAAAACCTGGTCTCCATCATTTGACATCGTCAAGATTCTTATTTCTAAACATTGCAAGAATGTATTGAAGCTATACACAAAGGTGTGTAGACATGATGTTGACAACAGCAATCTTTACTCCATTTAATACCACTTCATTCTTCGGCCACAGGATGGTGACTCTAGTGTTGAACCTTTTAAGTGAAATGTGCAGTCCAAAGAAAAGTCAGAGCGATATTAAGCTTTAAGGGCAAGACTAGAACACAGCCAGGCAGCCACTGACAAAATGGTCTGATAGAGAGAGAGAGATGCTGCAAGGGTTGAGGCTATTAGAGAGTTTCACAAGTGGCTGTGGTGCTAGAAAAAGATTCAAGAAGCAGCTTGTGTGTGAATTAATATCTGCTCTGGGATGTGTCACAATGGCCGTATATTTCTGCTTCAAAACCAATTGTTAAGATTAATGTTTAACAATTTGATGCCCCTGAGTTTCAAGGTACCAGAGGAACAAGGCGGAACAACAAACAATAAATGAGAAATATTCAACTCTTTTCTCAAGTGAGAATGAGGTTGTTTGCTTGACACAGCTGAATGGTTAGATACGGGGGATAGTGTGAGTCTTTGGGATTAAACCATATTGACCTTCAAACCACTTGAAAGCCCATGAAAGCTACAAAGAGCTGTAGAGTTTTGATACTCACTGGGATTGGCAGTATTACTAACACTTTTGGGCAACGAGAAATGATTTAATTCATAGTTAATGTATCAAAAATATCATTCAATGGATTTGATGATCCCCCATTTGCTTCATTTTTTACCACATGCCATCAATGTGGATATGGTCATTCAAATGACTGGCTGCCAGTTACTTTTGTGTACCATTCTGTTTGTTGGAGCCAAATTAGGGTTCAAGATTTCCCTGTCAGGGGATATTTTTGTCTATATTATAAAGCTGGTACTGGGTGTAGGGTTTATATCGTTTTTCCCTTCTCTGATGTATCTAATTTGATGATTAATTATATGATATCCTCAGACATATTCTTATGAATCTTAATTTGTACTCCCTGTTTATCTTCACCTGGACTAATTGGATTCACATGAGATGTGTAAACCAGAGTCTGCTACTGACTGACCATCTACTCTGTTGTTCAATCGCCTGCTGTGCGGTACTGTGTGTTAGGAGCTGGTCTAGGTAGACAGTTTGACACTGTTATGTTTTGAGCAATCCACTGTCAGGCATCTACTCCTCCTAATTCTGCCTGTGCTTCTCCGTCTTCTTGTTGGCTACAGCCTACAGTCTGACGATAACACTGGAATGACATTTAGATATACACATTTAATTTGGTAAAGCAGTTATCGAGCATATGCTGAATTCAAAATTGAATTCAATCTCTCGCTAAAGTATTGGCACAGTATTAAAATTCTGTTGGCAACTCCACTGAATTTACATTTGTGTATGCATTGCACAGACATACAAGTTGTGTGTGTGTGTGCGTGTGTGTGTGTTCCTGCATGCGCCTTGCCTTCATAAACATTTTGGCCCCCTCTGTTTTTCATCAGAATGTCTGTTTCAGGATGAGCAGAACCAGAGACACGGGGAGAAAGCAAGAAGGAGAGAAAGGGAGAGACCCTGCTGCATCCCAATCAGCCTGGCTCACTGAGGCAGAACTGTGCCTAAAATGCTGGGATGGAGGTGGTCTGAGCTTCACACTCCCATTTCCAATTTACAATCACCACAGTCCAATGCAATTCAAATAATAATAACAAATGGGGTAAAACTGGATGGATATACGCTGCATGCTAAGTTGTTTCAATACACGGCACAACTCCTGCACATTAAAGTAGCAATATGTCAGGAAATGTAAGTAGGTAGATTGCAGGTTAAGCTGAGCAGATATACATTTGTATGTAATAATACAGCTGTTTTATGAAGAGGGGCTGCATCAGAGAGGCTTATCTCCCCTAATTGATAGGCTGGAGATCTGTCTTTTATGCCAAAATGTATGCCAAAGAATACTTGTGTTACTGACAGTTTGACTTGTGAAACACAAGCTGAAAATCTAAACTGCCTCTTATACTCTCACCAGACAGAAAGTTCATAATAGATGATTCTACCAAACCTGATTACATTTTTGAGCATTTAATGCCAGGGTTTTTTAAATAGTTGTGTACTGCTAGAGTACGGTTAGTAATATAGTGTTCAAGAAATGTTAAATATGTGAATTTTACAATGTCTGAAACTGAAGCCTCCTTTCGGTACTATATATAAAAAAAACACCGTAGAGTACTGGCTGGGCTACAGCAACACACACACTTCATCAAATTTCACCAATTCAAAAGAATGTGTGTTCCCAAAAATTACATGTGAATGCAATTGGACCCATATTTTTGTATCCATGCGTTGGCGGTTGCAGCAGGAAGTGGCAGTAAATAAGAACTGCTGCAGTGACCTGCAGTCTGTACAAAATCGATTCAGGCAGCACTTTGTACCTGAACATGTTCAGCGTTACAGCTGGGTCTTATGGAACCCATTTAGAATTGCACACACTGATATGTAACACTGCTTCCCTCAGTTGGAGTCAGCTTACATGCCCAGGTTGTTGCAGCCGCATAAGGCTCAATGGTTCATGAAAGACGTTCAAATGAACACAGTTGATATAGTGTCACCAGCGACACAATTATCTCAGGGAAACTGGTTAATCTTGTGAAATTGTAGCGTGCCCTACACGGTGCATTTCTCCTCTCCACACCTCTCCCCTGTGTCACACACAAACACACACAGAGTGCGAGGCGAATTGAAAACAAATTTCTGTCCATTTTCCACACAATAAAATGGTGGCTGTGGTAATCTGGCCAAACGACAGCGCACAAAGCCAGGATCAATCTACTCTCTAATCCTATTGTGTTTCGTGTACCTGCTTACAGTGGCTCAGGCTTGTATCCCCATTTCCACTGCATTCCCCCTCTATTATTAAGCACCTGTTAAAACAAGCACATTCACCTGAAAGGAAAGCACTCCAGGCTATTAGACCTTTGCCTACAGGGAAAGTTGGGTTCACGAATATCTTTATTGAAGTGTAAAAGCCTGCCTTTGGTTTCAAAACCCTCTCAATACAGTACCAATTACTCTCTGCTGTGGTTATTGGACTGTACTATTTTGCTCCTACTCCTACTCTTCCTCTATATTTGTTTCTATTCCAGTTGTTTTTCAAGTTTTTTCATATCGTTTTACAGTCACTAGAGGCAGATCTGTTTCATACAGTCTAAAAATAGATGCTTTAAATGGGAATCTGAGCTCACTGTGTATCCCACTAGCCTCTTTCTCTTCTGGTATTTTTCTGTGTGTATCTAACCTTCAGGGAATGAATGGTGAAATCATGTGGAGCAAAAAGATGAATCCATGTCTTGGAGAAGTAACTGAAGCATATTAGTTGTGTTTTTACCCCAAAAACTAAACTTTTCAAAGCTCACTTTCTAGCAGGATGTGGGAGCCTTGAGGACCATTTTTTTTTAGAAATGATGCTCAAAACCATTGTTTCAATACAGGGAATCTTTACGTCATCTTTTGTTTTATTGTTTTCATAAACCAAGAAAAGTTGTTTGTTTAGTATCACCTGGTGTGTACTTCTGTCCTCAATTTTATTATTTTTTACCTTTTGATGAAAAAAAAATAGATAAACCAAATAACAGCATCTATACTTCCAATTAATTTCTACTTAGTAAACAGATAAAGTGATCACCTGACTGTCAGATCAGCGGTGACCTTCATCTTAAAGCGCTTTTCCGTCCTGGTCAACATTTACATTTAATATTTGCAGTGTGACTCTGGGGAATCGTTGGTGGAAGCTTTTCTTCACCATTAAGCTACAATATGTTGTTTGATATAATGAGATTATTAAATATTTCTAAAAGGAGTATGTGTGATTTGCTTCATGTGCAACAACATCAACAATCAAAGTGTCAACCTCATCCACGCAGAGCGGGCAAATTACATCGGGACACGTCTAGCGTGGCTGCTGCAGCAACAACTCCTCATCATCGATCCGTCTGGCAGGCTTTTTGCCAATGACACACACAGCGCTTTCACATAAGTAATAAACAAACAAACTATTTGCCACCCTACCCTGCAGAACAGTAAGTAAAACTCATGCTTTCTCCCTGCTATCTGTCTACGTTCCTTTCCCGTGCTATCAAACCTATTTCTCAGTGTGCGGTTCCATCCTCTGAAGTGGTACAGGAGATTCAGCAGGTGTGGAGCCGCCTGGCAGAGGTGAGACCAGCGCTCGAAACAGCAGGTATAGTGCCCAACCAATGTGTCGGTCCTCGTAATGCTGCATCAGGCAGTGCCAAGCCATGCTCAGCGAGGCTGCCTGTGCCCTAACTGGCTGGCTTGCTTCAGCTTGTTGTTGTGTCCTCTGCCTTAGAGAGTTCCATCTGCTGAGGAGGAGAGAGGGTAACAGATTATGTTGATTAAAAAGAAATGTATTTGCACTGAATCAGTTGCATCACTTTTTTTTGAGAACTAGTGTGGATTGTCATAGAAAATGGAATAGAAGAATGTTGGATTGCGACTGTTCATTTATTCATTATATTCATTGCACACAGAAATCAAATCTAAATGTTTTTCCAGCATATTTCCTAATGCCAATGGCTTCATTCAGAAGGCAATGTTTACAGTTGTTTTTGTCCCTCAAAATTATATGGTTGACAAACAAAACACAGACCTCATCAGTGTTAATCAATTTGGCGATTACCAAGTGAATTGGGATAATTTGCCAGGCATGGTGCGATGTGGATCTCAAATTTATCTATCTTGTGTGAACTTTCTGACGTACAGGAACCCATCCAGAGGTCACAGAGGTGACTGCATTTTATAAACCATCCTTATGTTCCAGAGGACATACTGATGAAATAGGAAATGTAAGAAGAAAACAGCAGTCCCAAATAGCTATGCTCTCTATGGATGTTACTTATTGCTTAGTAAACTCAAACAGTGACTCAAATTATAATCTAGGGAACACATACAGACACAGTGTTTTTAAAAAACGTCAGTACTTTCAGACCTGTCTCAATTCAAAGGCTTGATGAGCCTTTCCTATGACAAGTGTTCCTTTGAATACGACTTAGAAATTCTTTCCTCTCGCATAAACTTTTGCCTGAAGTTGCAATGCACAAGTGTATCCCGGTCAACTGTTGCTGAAGCCCAGTCAGCTTCTTAAAGTTTGGGGATTATTGAGTGATTTCATCCTATGAATTTGTTTTATTCGCTGGTAAATACATGAACTTACATGAACAGGACCAAATGCAAATCTTTAATAAGAATGGAAGCCAGGATTAAACTCCACCAATTGCTCTTGTTACCAACTTGGATATATTGATAATACACAGTGTGGTGAAACTGTAGCATCTGAATGAAATTCCCACGATAGATTCAGACAGTTAGTTTACGTAAATACATCCAAAACAAGGTAATGTTTATTCTTTACTGGTAGATTTAATCCATGTTTACAATCAGTGAGACAAATCAGGTATTCATCAAGATGTATCACATATGTTTTCCCTGCCTCTCATTATGTTAGTCATGCCACCTTTTATCATTTGACCATGAGTCAAATAGGTTAAACTATGAGCCTATATGGCTCATGGTCGGCATTTATTTGGGCCTAAATGTGGAAATAGATATGACTGTCACTCCCCTGGCAGGGTATACTGTATTTTAATGGTAAATTGCTCTTGAAGATAATGTCCCCTCTTTAGATAAAGTCCGTGTCTGTGGGGAGCTATTTCCAGCTCTTGTCCTCAGGCAAACCCAGCCTAGAAATTTACATTTTAGGTATTTAACAGAGACTCTTATCCTGTGACACTTGTGTTGAGAGAGTAGAGAGGGATTCAGAAAATTGCCAGGGGATATTTCATGAAGATACTTGACTGTTCAGGTCAAATAAATGAGACCTTTACTGCCCCCTGGCACAAAACAAACTTTGTTTATCTGTGAAGAGTCAGGTGGTGTTGGAGTTCTTGAGGTTCCAATTAAAATTGTTTCTTTTACTGCACAGCATCTTCAAGCATTTTGCCACCTCATTCCCAGCTATATGCAAAGCCCTTATTTATGCTGTCATATACAGACGATTCCCTTGAAGCAGGATCCCCCGCTGAGTAACAAAGACAGGACAAAGTCCTTCAAGAGGTTTGAGAGAAACAGTGGAGGCAGAGTTCAAGAAAACAGGAAGCTCAGGAGAGTGAAAAGTTGCTCTGCACCAAAACATCAAAACCACCTACAGCCCCAACAGGACGAAGGGGATTTAACTCAGGGCCTAAATGTAAACAAGCTACCGTAACCTTTGCCCCCTCCACACTCATCCTATTCATGACTATGAACACATTCAGCATAGTTTCAGAGGAGAGCACTTGAGCATGGGGTTAAAGCTTTGTGTTTTAACACAGTCAGTGTTGCAAACAGAGTGTGTTACACCCTGAAAATACACAGGATCACTAAGAAGCCATGTCCTGCCAATATTTTGACATTAATGTAATTGTGTAGCGATGAGATCTTCAGCATGCCACACTACTACTACTACTACTCTTGCCTGCATGCTGCTCCAAGAACGTTGCAACAAAGCCACACTGGTTAGCCTCTGAAGATGTGTCTGTGCCTCTCCAAGTCTAGCAGGGATTTTAACAGATGGAAAAGTGGAGTAGCACATGGCAGTTATGCAATTGTAAAATTAGACATATAACTGTTAAAGAAAAGTAAATTTGCATTTGTTATTTTTTTTCAAGTCCCCCTTAATTATCAAGTCATCCCGCCATCTATTGTCCCCCAGTCTGTTTCCATGAGGCAGTTTCTATTACGTCCTGTTTCTAGTCCAGATCGTTTCACCTTAAAGATAAATAGTACACCTTACATTAAATGATGAATGACAGATAGTGGTTACAAATGCTAAAACAAACTCGTTTGCTTCATTAAGACACCTGCCTTTTAGCTGAATGCACCTTTTGATTGAACTCCCATGTATTTTCACCATGAATCATTTAGTTTATCTGATGTTTCACTTCTCATCATTCAAGGAGACTGATTACAAAATGACGTAACTAATTATATTAATCATTTGAACATAATATATACCGTGGTTAAGGGATTTGTTTAAAGCATCATCTTAGTGTTTGGAAATGTTAGTGAGTAAAAGTAAGCACACAACAGTAAAGCCTCTGTACTGTACACATGATAATTTGAAAGAGGGTCTTTGTGTTTCTCTTTTATTCACACACTCTCCTTTTCTTATTCCTGGGCCAGAAAAAAGTCCATGTGGTAAGTTTATTTAATGGACGAAGTGTTTTATAATCAATCTTAAAGCATTTTGTGTTTATGGGAGAGGGAGAATGTGTGTGTACTTCTGTATTTTATGGTCCAATATATTTTTGTGGACATAATCATTGCATATCTGGCCTCATCTGTGGCCTTATGTTACAGCTGTGAGCGTGTGCAGGTGTGTGATCTTCCATTCACATTTGACCAATGCAGTGTTGAGAATAAATGGCTCCCTGAATCGCAATGTGCCAATGTGTAAAAGACGGAGTGTGGCTTGGTTGGACGAAATGCACCTGGGGTGCCTGTTCAGTGCTCCATCCTTTATTCTGAGATTGAATCGATAGAGGCCGGCTGATCTGAGCGGACTCTGACACTGCCAAGCGCTGCCTACCATCATTTACTTCCAACACTTTGGCTAATGGAGTCACACCAATGTCGGATGGAAGGGAGTCCGTTGTGGCGGCCTGCCTGGATAAACTGTCAGATATTAGCTGGCCCAATTGATCATTACAGGACCTGTATCCAAGCCCTGATTTCTATTTAATACACCTGAGATAGTGTAATGATGTGTTGCAGGGCCAGAGATTGGATTCGAGGCAAGGTTGGGAATGTGGGATAAGAGGCTTGTTACGTAAGTAGCTACTGAATGTTATTTCCACTGGGTTTCATTGAATTTCCCTTTGTCTTGTAGAATCTGTAGTGGCGTCTTTGATGAGACCTCATTCAGGGGTGCTGAAATTGACCAAGTGCTGACCAAAATGGAGGAGGAAAGATGGCAATATGGGGAGTTGCATGACAGATCATTACCGGGCCGAGTTTAGATGAGACCTTTGGCAATCACTGACCTTGGAGAAAGAGGAGGGTGGAGTCCAGATTTATCTATCTTTGATTATTGCAAACTTTACCCTGACTCGACGTTAATCACATTTCAATTTAGCTCAGGGATTTTCTCATTAGATCAGGTCAATTCAATTGGTGAAGGCAGAAAATAGGCATTTTTGGATTATGCCAGGGGTGGAGAACGCCACGGAATGAGCTATAATTGTCCAGTGTGTAGGATTTAAAGGTCTCTATCGGCAGGAATTACAAATCACACTCATAACTATTTTTTTTTTTCTACAGTGGCCCATAATAGACAGACCAAACATTGGCTTTAGAGGGGACCTTTTGCGTTTTTATGTTACCTGAATGCCACCGTAGTTCTCCAACACTTATGAAACTGTGGTAACGTGAGCCACTGCATACAAAATCGGGGTAATGCCAGCTGCCGTCGGAAATGCGTTGATCCTAAACTAAGCGAGGCAAAGGTCCTGAAAGATTTCACGGTGTTACCATGGTTTTGTACTCAGAATCAGCTTTATTATTGGCCATGTGTGCGTACGCATACATGGAATATGTGTCCGGTTTCCACTCCGCTCTCAATGTACATACACTATTTTACAATAAACAAGAAAAAATATATAAAGAATAAAAAGCAAAAAAAGTAGAACAGATGTAGGTATAAACACGACCACAGGCTTGGAATGGAAGGGATGAGAGGAGGGGTATTCAGTCGGTTGCAATCGGCAACTTCCTTGCTAGGTGCCACTAAATACTGCACACTGTATCTGTAAACTTCATACCATAGGAGTACCCTTGAATAGTGGAGAAAGCTGTGTGCTGCACGCCATTGCCTGTCAGATCATTCACACAGCTCATCTCCTTTGAAACGTTACTAAGACTGGTCAAATGTTTACTGTAATCATTTATTCGAATATTAAGACTTATTATCTTGATTTCCTTTCTCTTTTGCGTTGCTGAAGTAAAGTAGTTACACATATTTTTGAAGCAAATTTTCACATTTTGAGAATTGACATCAACATGGCATTTCAGGGACATTTTTTGAGACGAGAGGATTCCGCTCCAGGAAGTGGTATCCCACCTGTCCTCCATTCTATCCTAGATGAAAGCAGGATAATGAAAACTCCTAGAAGCCATGGACATTACACACCCTCTTACTTCTCAGCATTAAGACTGTGAATCAGTACAAGCAAGGTCAAACAAGACAGAGCATAACCTACTTTGTCATTGGTTTAGACAAGGTGATGTCATCACGCTCCAGGTCTAACAGACCCATGAATTAGGAAGTTGGGTGGTTTATAGCTTGTGTTAGCTCGGTGACATTGGCCTTCTTTACTGCCTGGTTCTAAAAGGTGAGAATGAAGGATGTGGTAAAAGTGAATGTAAAAAATCGAATTAAAAATGTCATGAGCGACATGTTTAGCATGAAAATATTGACATTCTCTTGAGTCAGATGCGGTTGGTTGAGTTGATTAGTTGTGAATAGGCAATTAGAAAGCCTTATATGTTCCTTCATGTCAGACAAAACAACATTCAACTGTTAGTGTATGAGTACATTTGGTGTAAAAGAAAAGAACAGAGTAGGTCATTCATAATTAACTGAAAAATATGGATATCAAACATATATACTGCACTGACATTTGCAGTAAAATAAGCATTTTCGGAGCTACTTGCAGCAAATATTCCTTCACAGACAAGTGCTTGTTTGCAGATGGAAGTTCCTTCCCATCTCTCAGCATGAACCCATCTATTCGACTCGGCGAGGTTATGATTTACATTGTGCAGCCCCATTTAAAAACTTGTCACCCTACCGCAGAGCTCGGTATAAATCAGAGGTTGTAGATTGAGCTATACCCAGCTGATTATTAGCACAGGGTCTGGGACCAGTGATGAATGCTACCATAATCTGCTGATGCATGAAGAGAAAAGTACATCATCACCTCCTCTGTATAAAGCCATGACAATCCTGCATTTTATGCACTGCTTCACTGGCACTAGGGGGTGGGTAGGGGCTCGTCTTTATCACTAAAGGTGTGCCGTGGTCTTAACTGGCTTTTACTGTTTACATGAAAGTAGTGGCTGATGTGCGGTTGAACTAAACATGGTAAACATAGCTTTCAACAACAGCCAACTTTCAAGTACATCAATCTTTAAAGAAAGAAATCCACCCTTTATATTCTGACACAGGTTTTTTTTGTAATAATAACTATCTTTATTGTCTACTGTCTTTTTCCTTAGTCTTCCTAATTTATTTAAAAGTCAGTTGTTTCATACCTTTTGCCACGTATGGGTAGAAAACAGTAACCGAGGTGACTACTTTGTTAACTTTGGGGCGTGTCTAGAAACATCTGGATGGATAATGTACCTGAATTGCATTTTTATTGAAGCTACTGGAACATTTTGCCTCCCTTGTAAGGGGACTTCCTCATGTTTGTGGAAAAATATTGAGTCTAGAATGAAGCCCTAACTATAAACATAAGATCCAATAACTTTATGTTTATAATTCAGATTTTACATAACTGCAAAATATTTGTATATTAGACACAACTTGAAAACAAAATAGACAGAGCTTTATGGGGACATCTGTTTTTAAACAAGTTATTAGATGTCTTCCTCCAATTCCAAGGGTTTGAAGTACATACCAAACACTAAACAGGAGTTTGGTTTTATGCAAACGCTCTTTTCGTCTTTCTGCCAAGCTTTTTTTGATTGCTTTGTCCCTTTTTGTTTCTACTTTCCAGGCAGCATGCATTATTAATGGTACTTTAACATTCTTCTACATGATATGCATTTATTTTTTATCTTCTTGACACAGCTCTTATCTCCCGAACTTCATTTATAACATATTTTGTTATGTGATAATGGATACTGGGCTCTTGTCTGCTAAGTGTTTAAATGTAAAAAGGCACAAGATTATTGCTTGAGACGAAAAGCAGCCACCCGTGTCCTAAAGTAAAAACTTTAAAATCCCAAACAAGTAGGCTGCCAATGCTTTGAACTGGTTTCTCTTTGCTTGTGTTTTCTTCCCATCTGTGGAACACAAGTGAAAGAGAGATGGAATGCTTGCCTCACTGGAAGGAAAGTGTGAAAGGGGGAGGGAGCGGGATCAATTACCTGAACACAATTACTGTGTCTAACAATCGCCATCCATCACTTGCATCCTCCCTCAGCACCGCGGCCACCATCCCATCCCCACATTTGGGTTGGCTTTCCCGCCAGATCGTCCAGACACTCTGTCATCCAAAAGAGGCCCCTCCTTGCACCAATTTAAAACCTGAGTGGCATTCTTAAACAATCCTTACTCGGATGCTCCTTGTCCTACTTGTCCTCTTTTCTCCCCTATGTCCCTCACTTCAGCAACCTCTGGCTGGAAGTAAGCGGTCCTTACCAGTCAAGTCTCATGGGGCAAGGTTAAAAGACCAGATTGAAGAGGAGCCTTAGACCAACTTGCTGTCAGCTTATCAGGTTTGCAATAGTGCCAAGGCATACTGTATATTGCCCAATGGGATGACAGACCGAATGCCTGACAATGATAAAATATCCAGTTGGGCTTTCTGCATCTCTATGTTTCTACTACTCTAATATAGATTGCATAAATAAACATTTCAGATTCTCATATTCATTTTCAAACATTCTAATAGATTCACAAATTAACATTGACCCTTCTCTCCTAATTCTGTTGCAATGGGCCCTGTGTGGCGTGTTTGAATGAATTGAGTAACCATAGAAAAACACTCAGGACAGGCTGTAACAACAGCCAGAGACGGCCCCAGATTGCCTGATCTGTAATAAAACAATGAGAGTTCCCTTTGGGCCATATGGGCACTACAGCTATGCAAGACTGTGTAGGTGGGCAGCCACCCTCGCAATATTAGATGGAGATTAGATTGGAGGCAAAACTCTTTTCTTTTTCTTTTTTTAGACCAGCCCAGTGGAAATGTGTAAACATATTTTTCTTGTTGTATCCCCGCCTATCATTGCAGCACAAATAGATTCAAACATATTCTCACAAGCACATGATAGGATCACAGGATATGAAGGGACTTGGATAAAAAACGCATGATCAGAACAAGGTTATGTGGCTGCATGCCTAATGTGTGGCTCTATAGCCACGGTCGTAGGGTTACTAAGGTTAGATAGTGGGTCCTCCGATTCATCATCATTACGTCTGTGTGGGTGCGTGCGTGTAACTGTGCAGTTCTAATATTTCTAACCGTTTATAATCGTGATTACCCTTGAGAATAGGCCTGACTGAAATATTGATGCCATACTTTGAAAGTGCTATAGAAATCTTGCGCTGTACACATGAACCCATTTCTGTCCAGCAACTACTTCGTCAAACTTTAAACTAAAACAATCTCTGAGTCTTCCTTTCTCATTCAAACACGCACACAAGGTATTACTCCTCACCTGCCTCTCCCAGAGACGAAGATCAACCTATCACAAAATGACTTGTCTTTGTCCAGTGGTTCTGTCTTGTCTTTTGGCCTTCCACGTCTTCTGACAACCTGCTCTCGCTCTTCTTTCTTTACCTATGTGTGTAGCCCTAGAGCCCAATTACCCACCAAGAACACAGAGATCCTATCACAAAGCCAGGTCACGCTCCAGTGTTTACCACCCTCACTCTACAGGGCTCCAACATTCCCAACATACCTACCGCTGCCTCGGGCATGGAGTTGACGAAGCAGTGGCCAACCCACCTTTTATCTGGCGTCAAGTCCAAATTCACCCACTGTTTGGATCTCAGAACCATTCGCCTGAAGGGCATTTTGCTAATCGTGTCTCATATCTCCTCTACTGGAGCCTGGCAGCTTAATGCTTGTTAGCTAAATCTCACTCACCACTGGAACAGATGGGAGTGTTATCATTGGACTGTGGATAACAGCGCTTTCAAACATTTAAGCAGTTGCCTTTAATTCAATGGTTTCCATTGTAGTAGCCGAAGGGGCACACGTTTTCTTATTGATTGACCGGAGGCAGGCAACACATTAAGAAAGTTGTGCAATGTAAGGTTAATGATCACTCAAGTGTCCTTAGCGCTTGACCGCAAATGACTCAATTGTCTGTGAGCCTCGTTTTAGAAACAGCTTCCCTCCCTTGTTATTTCCTGGAACCTAAACACGCCAAATTCATTATTATTCTGTCTGAGGCCAACTATCTTCATTGGGATGATTTAGCTGTAAAGGTCAGCGTTGAAGACCTCTTATGACACCAGGGCCTGAGGTGTCTGCCAGACGATGTCACAATCAACACACTCAGGAGTGTGCTGTACACAGACGCGGGACCACTGAAACTTAACCAGATTTGACAGTTCACTGCCTGCCAGAAAGGTCAAGCCCCCAGGCTATTCAGCATTAGCCCGGGAGATGGCCAGAAAGCCAATTCTGGGAGTTGAACCGCAGTTTGGTGTCCAAAGTGTGAAGTGAGCTCAAAAGGACCCGAAAGTACCAGATTGCTCTCACAGATGGAAGCTGCTCAGTCACAGCTTACTGTATATAGGTCAACTGCGTTCGTTCCAGGTCAGCTCACTACAGTAGGGTCATATTGCAGACAGTGGCAGGGGGTGGTGCAGAATACATTTGCCTTCATGACTGGTTGTTTAGAGGAGAGAGAAGGCTAAGAGGGTGAACTATATGAGACTATGGGAAGTTGAGAGAAAAAACAGAAAAGGGGGATATGAGGGCACGGGGCACTGATGAAAGGATGGTGACAAGCCCTCTAGCAGCTCCAGTAATTATGAAGGGAGCAAAGGAGGAAGTCATGTGGGGTAATTATGGAGCCAAAAATTCAGTGTACAAACAAGGTGGTCAAGAGTGGACTTAAATACAGGAGGCTTCTGTTCATTTCATAGTGTTATTTTTCTAAAACGTGACAAATATGGTTCCATAACCTTTTAACATGTTTGTTATTGATGACGAAACCATGATGTTCCCCAATCATAAAAAACAACTTATTTCAACCAGGACCTTTCCCTAAACCTAACCAAAACATTTAAAAGATACATTTTCCAACAGAGTCTTGTAATGGTTTTAAAGGGCACAGGCACAAGATAATTTACATTAAAGGTGCAATCACACGTGCATGAATGCAGGCAATTGACCATTGCCTGCTGAGCTGAACTCCATGCAAATGCAAAGATGTGAATCTTCAACCAATCGCTTGTATTGAATGGAAGTCAATTTTGTGCATTTGTGACCTTGTGTGACAGTAAATAAAAGCAATACATGATGACATAGTCCTACAAAATAAATTAAAATAAAATAATAATAAGTGGGTTTAGAAAATAGGTGGATTTTCGTTGTGGAGGATAAAGGAAAGGCTAAACGTGTTAGCCTTAAGGTTCTCTATCACTTTGCTATCCCCCTTGCCGTCTGCCTTCTTTCTCTAACTGCTGTCCTGATGAAATCACACACGCAGTGCGACTCCGAAAGATCAATCGTTTGTTTTTCAAGACATAAACCACCGACTCTGGTGACACTTCACTGCAGCAGGGGAGGCATGAATTTACGGTCCAAGCCATGTGGAAAAAAAAACTGGCTTTGGATTGCTGGTTGAGGAAAGGACACAGCTGTGCAATTCCTATAGATCTGAGATCATATTTTCTTTCTTTTTCTCTCCAACACTTCCCCAAGGATAAAGAATTCCTCTGCTCTAATGGGAAAAAAAACGAAATGAATTGTGATGTTGTCAAGAAGGAATAATTGCACTATCAAATACATTACCCAGAAGCTAATAAAATGGCAGAGGAGTAATTAAGTGTTCTGCTGTTGGGACAGGGAAGAAGGATGTGTGATGGTACCACCCAAACACTGCTGCCATGATCACAGGAAATGCAGCCTGCAGAATGTGATCTATTTGTTATTTAATGTTTACCCTTTTCTGAAACAAAGTTCTCTCTCGTTTCAATGTGATGGCCATGACTTTCTAATAATGGGCTGTTATCTCATGCTAATCTGTGACTCTCTGTTTCCAGGGACATGTTTCCTTTTGATTTATAACTCCCCAGCGTGGTCATAATCTCAGTGTTCCCTCCGCGCCGATTAATACCTATTTCCACTATACCCCAGCCGCTTGCATCCATATTTGGGGGCCATCTCCAATCCTCTGCCGGGCAAAGAGAGAGGAGATTCATCATTATTACTGCAGCGACAGGTCTATAACCTCCAGAGACCAAGAAAACAAAAGAAAAAACTTTGCAAAGGAGCCATTCTGGAAAACTAATTTAAGGACTGTGCCAAAGTTTTCCATTTATTTACTTTTGATGTGATGTAATTAAAGTAATGCCTTGTTCAACATTGTTCTGAAAGCTTCTTCTGAGCTTTCCCCCTCTGCTGGTGCAGTCCACTATCATTTATAACTGTAATGGGCTTGAAAGAACCATTTAAGTTATTATATAAGACGATCCTTTCATGTGAGAGTTGCACCAAAAGAAATGATTGTAACACAAAGGTTGGGGATGAAGGGTTTTCAATTTGAAATTGCAGTATCGTTGGGAAATTGTGGGTTGGGAAATTTAGTGATTGAATGAGTCATGTTTTCTTTTCCCTGCACAAATAATTGAGGTGCCCTTGAGCAAGTAATTTAGCCCGCATTTCTCCAGTGGAAACGTTCAGTATAGAGTATCGTGTTGTTTTCTGGGAAAATCTGAGTTATGTGTGTCTGTATGAATGTGTTACAGGAAAAAACAAAAAAACGGAAAATGCGAATAAAATACAGGAGTAACAGTGATAAAAAATGTCACGATGTGTCGTCTCATGATTAAAACAACCAGAGGACCAAAAACAAATCCTATCAAATTCTGATTCCACTTGATTACAAGCTCATTCCAAGAACACCATAGAGCAATATCTCAAGGTAGACCATTCAAGCTATTTTCATCTTTTACTGCATGCTCCCCCTCCCTTTTCCAATTTCCTTTTTTCTATCCTTTGTTACCCTGTGAGTGTCATCACCTTCTTATCTTCCCGAATGGCTGTGGAGCGAGGAAGCGTTCTCACCATGTACCACCCTGATGTATTCCTTTCTATCCTTGCTGGGCTATCAGATATAGATACTACTGCAAAGAGTTGCTTTCTTTTGTCTCTAAGATCCCTTTTAACTGCAATTGTTTTCATATTATTTGGTTTAAAATTGGATCTTTCTGTGATGTCTGCTTGGAAGTTTTCTATATTTCTTAGGATAAGTAATTAGTTGTTTCTTAGGTCAGTCAAGCCAAAGATAATGTTTTTTGCTGGTGGGCCCTTTCCTCACAAACGTTTGTTACACTGATGGAGGTACTAAATGAATATGCTTGCCTGCTATTGGACATAAGGTGAAGGAACAAACATCACGTCACCCATCTTGTTTTTGTTTGAAAAGTTTTCATAGAAGTTTAAAGGAGCACTGGAGCAATCTCTTTTGGTTTCTTGTCGACATTATCGACAATAAAATCTTTGGCTTTGCTGTTATTGTCGACACACCTGCTAACCTGCTTGCAAGGCTATGAAGACACCATGCTGCCGTATCATTGTAAATCACAACAGAGAGGTGATAGGCGGCACAGACAAACCTGGCTAAATGCACTACTGGGATAGGATCGAACAGCTTGTCCAGGATGGGGACCAAACACCTCTTTGCTAAAATGGCCGCCGGCTGGAATCATCCATGTGTGAGATCTTGAGTAAACGGGAGATTCTTGCTGTGTAATGTCCTATCTTCGACAAGGCTACGGATGCATGACATACACTGGCGCATGAGATAAGTGCTCAAGATGGGAGAGAGGTGTGACTATAGATAAGCCCAGGCAGAGGGAATGGGGAAAGGATGTGCTGGGGTTGGGGGGGGGGGTAGACAGGACAGGAGAGTTAGTGTGCCTTCAATTTTGAAGCATTGCCGATCCTCTGATTCAGCTTTGCCAGTTTCTTCTGATTTTATGTGTTTTAACAATCATTTATCTTCAAGCCTCCTGACTGACTGTATCAGAGTTCTATGTGGCTCGATTCTGTCTGTATTGAATTGGTTTCCATAGCTTTTCCACACATGCTCCCTGAAAAAAATCTTCTGGGACATAAAACTTATCTAACAATTAAGTGTGGGATCATTCTTCAACTGAAGCACACCACATAGATTAAGCAGAACTCCTGCAGAATTTTAATACAGCTGTGAGGTCAGTCTCCTCAATGAAGACTCCATCAGTTTCAGGCAGATTGAAACAGGCTGGCGCTCCTGGATCCAGGACTACGGTACCTCAAGGCCTCGATCTGAGAGCCTGCTGTGCTTACTTCACTCATGAGGCAGTTGTGTATTTTATAAGCTTTCCATACCCTAATAGCTTTATGTATGTGTCTCAGTGCATGCTAAAAGAGGAGGCATGAAAACAGTGCACACCAGCTGAACATAGTTACTTTGCAGGCCAACGTACAGACAAGCGGGGATGTGGTGAAACAAATCACAGAGAATACTTTTCCGTGGATCATTTCAGTCTTGTATCATGAGTTTCACATCAGGAGTCTTGATGAGGTTCAAGGCCTAACAAGAATATCTACTATTAATATCTTCAGTCCAGTTGATGAAATATAGATTAAGACAGCCATTTTCCAAATGAATGCCTGCCATCTGATATGAGCACATTTACAGTAGCTATTAGGGTTTGATAGGGCAGCTGATAAGTGAGCCCAAGAGAGGTCTTCTCAGATAAATAGAATTTGACATGCAGCAATTTGATGAATTTACTATTTGTGGTTCTTGTCAAAGCCATGTCAACTTTGCGTTCACGCCAAATAGGAGGTGACTTGATAGCAGTCAGGGCTGCTTCCACCAGCTCACAAACTGGTTCAGTTTACAGTAGGTTTACTGTTGCCATGATTGGTTTTTTGGCTTCATGCGTCACCGAGCAACACATACAAATTACAATTGGTTACTTGTGATGAAAAATAAATTAGTAAAAGTAGACTAAAGTAGAAGTAAAACGAAACAACTTTGTTAGAGTAAATGCAGTTCTTTACGTCCACCCTTGGTTGTGTGAGAAAGATTTCAGTGTCTTTATGAATTATTTATTTTCAACACATTTAGCAAGAAGTGTTGCTCAATCTGCATACATTTGAGCTATACTTAACTTTTTTCAAACTACAGACAGTCAAAATACTGCTTTCAAACAGTGGTACTATGATTTTTTGCAAAATGCCAGATATTTAATTAAAGAAACTAGTTAAATGGCTGCATGGTATCGGTCTCAATGGAGAATATTATACAGCTGCATTTGGTCGAGTTTTTTTTGTGAATGGCGCAATGTGAAATGTCTCCTCATCCTGCTCCCACATGTGGGAAGTGGTGGCCTGCCATAAGATTTCACCTAGCTTTAGCTCTAATCAATGCTGAGAACAGCTCTCAGTTGTGGCAATGAGGGAGAACCTCTTGAGGATCAGATTTGGCCAACATTCCAACATTCAAACGTTTAATTACCATGTTGAATAGAAAACATCCTTGCATAATGTTAGAATCAAGAATCCGCAGAGCGGGACAACTCAAGAGACTTTCAGACAGTGAGACAAAAGTGCATGAGAATCAATTTACACAGAGTTAACTCAATTTGATGTACCCAGAA
The DNA here is from genome assembly GCF_910591455.1 of Pholis gunnellus. Taxonomy (NCBI): domain Eukaryota; kingdom Metazoa; phylum Chordata; class Actinopteri; order Perciformes; family Pholidae; genus Pholis; species Pholis gunnellus. The sequence continues at coordinate 12,149,726 of NC_136530.1, forward strand.
AAAGCGTTTTACTGAAAATGTAAAAGTTGAGAATGTTTTTGTAGAAAGTTACTATGGATGTGGATATATAATAATGTCTTGAATAAATAGTCAAATGCGCAGTCAATATAATTTAATCAGACCAGAGAAGGAGGGAGGTAGCTGGATGGGATGTATTGGGCAACTGATTCTGTCATTGACACCAGATGAAAACAGAATGATTAAAAACAAAAAAACGTATTTTCGCAGATGAATAGAAAATCGTGGCCAGGATTATATATAGTTCACAAATTTGGAAACATTTTATTTTTCCAAATAGTTTTCATCCACATAGTCCCTCTGCAATATAAACAAGAGCACTGTAACACAGGGAGGAAGCACGTGGTGAAGTGATAAATTGGGGTACCTAAGTTTGTCTGTTCCCTGTTTCACCAGCAACTGCCTCCAGTCATGAGTGATACAAATTACTTTCTGCTACAAATTAGTTCGGTTTGCACGTCACACCCTGGAGTTATGTCCATGCCTTGAACTTCTGTTTTTTCTTGTTTTCATTTTTTTTTCTTGTTACGCTTCATTTTTTCTCTGTCACCTGTTGCAGCCAATTAACGATATTGGCTGGGTTGTTCTCTGTGTCCCTGCCACGGTCTTGACATGTTATTGCTGTCGTACAGCAGGTCATTAATTAATGACAACTGCACACAGGAAAGAGGTGCGAACACTGATGAATTCAAGCTGGCCTGTAAAGACTTACTACTTCTTGCTGACTCATCCTGTGAAAGATTAACGTTTAATTTTCCATCCATCATCCATCTGTTAGGGAATAGATGACCTCATCGTTCACTGTAAAATATTTATTGAATTAGAAATCATTGCATTTACTTATTCATGCACCTCACAGCAGCCATAAAGGATCCACTTATACTTGGTTACAAACGTCAAGCTGTGGATTGTTTATCATTTGTTCTAGTCGGTTTATATTTTTCCATGTTTGTTTTTTCAGAGATAACAATGATAGTCAAGAGGGTTCTGCTGGTGGTGATCAAGATGCTGGTGACTGAACTAGTGATATTACCTACTTTTTTTAAGGAATGAGATGCAGTATTGCACAAAAGTAGAAGAGAGGAATTAACAGAATTGGAAAGATAAGAGATCTGGAGATCAGAATCTAGCCAATGAAAAATAATATCAGTGAGGTGAGCTGAGCTGAGAGACAAATTGGGGTAGAAAGATGAAAAATGAAAAACATCAAGGGTCACAGGGAGGTGGTGGCAGAAAAGATAGAAAACAGAAGAGGAAAATTGCAATGCAGAAATGAAGAGCGGGAACTACCAAACCAATGAAGACACAGCACACTTAAAAAATAGATAGAACTGAACAGAAGAGAAGAACAGAATGGAATGTAAGTTGATGTGAAAGTAAAAGTAGACTAAAGAGCAACAGAAAACAAAAGCAAAAGACTGTTTGTAGACAGCAAGAAATTGATGGAGGAAGTGCACTTGGGACAGGTGGCAGAGATAAAGACAGAAAACAACAGAGCACAAGAACAGGAAATGAAAGAGAACACGGACTGGACAAACAAGTAGATTAGACACAAAGAATGAGAAAGATGGAAGTAGCATGCATTGGATGAGTAGCAAAGGATGAGGATAAGAAGGAAGAAGAAAGAAGAAAGAGGCAGAGAGCAGGAAAAAGATGGAGGGGGTTTGTTCTGTTTGTCCTGACTCTGAGCCGCCTGCTAAGCAGATGATGATAAATGAGGCAGTGGGGAGGCCAGCTCCCCGCTCTGTTTGCCGGATGGAGAGCCACACACAAGTCTTTTCTCTCTAATTACCTCTCACTTACCATTAGCGCTGCCACAGCCACTCAGTTCCACCATCAGTTCCCAGCCCCGCCCTGTGCACCATCTCCCATTGGTCCCCAATAAGCGAGCTTCTCCACCTGACTCCACTGATTGGTTGTCTCTGATTAGCGCACGCTCATAGGCACTCGGAAAGATGCACATACACAGGAGTACAGGTCGGCTTCCATTAAGTCAGTAAAATAAACGAAATGAAAAATGATATGTTCTAGGTCTATTTGGACTGGCTCTACATCTGGCTATCACAGAGTCTGGTAAACCTCATTTTCATCATCATATTAAACAAATAATATGTCCTTGCTTGCTGCAGTAGGCAACCCTGTTTTGAAGCTAATTAATCACAATGGCTACTTGAGCGCTGATTCATGAATCGAGTGTCAAATGTCATTTATCTATTCTGTTTACAGCTGAGATTAACTGGAGGGGAAGGGGGTTTGCATTGAAATACGAGTCAAATCAATCAAATGTTCACTCAGCATATAATAAACTGACTTCCCACACTGGTGGGTACAGCTTGCTGTACTGCGCAGTTAGCGGCACACTTCCATTAATCAACATTTTACTGTAAAGATTTTAATCATGCCTGCCAGCTCTCACTAACTAGGAGTTAGAAAGGCCTTATTTGATATACCAACAGCAGGTCAGGGTGAACTATGCTGTGGTTTATTTGCAGGTTGAAAGCAAAGCAGACCATCTGGAAATATACGGTTTACATTTTAGGCTTTAAATAATATCTATATATATATATACAATTATTTCAATATTATTAAAGGTTTATCAATATTACAAAGTGAAACCTTGATAACATGTGGTACAGTAAATTATTCCAGATGACTAATTAGCTACCTGCTACTTTGCTTCTGCTAACTCTTCATGTCTGATGACATGATGAATCTTCTTTCCTCTTCCAAATCAAGTGCCCTGTGAACATTTTTTTGTCCCGAAACTTAACTCCATCTCGGTATGGTTGTTATTGATTGACCCAGAGAAGTCTGGACAGTTAGTAATTAAACGGAACGACTGGTGGGTGTAAAATTAGCCTTTGTGTCATTAGACTGGAACGACAGAGTGGGTAAAAGAACAAGTGCGGCTGAGATGACTGATGACTGAATGCCAATTAAAAAGCAGAGCAAAGAAGTGATGAGAAGAACGGCTGAAGATGTGGCAGAAAGGCGAATGGATTTGTCTTGGATAATGAACTTTTCAACCATCATTGATCTGCTGGGAAAGAGACGTTGATCCACTTTGAAGGAGTTCAGGGTAATCAGATGGTATACCTTAGATCGCTAGATGAATTTGTACACATCAAATTGGTTTCGCACTGGGAAATTGTTCTTTTCAGAATAATCCCAGGAACTTTATGAATGCAATAGAGTTTTTTTTGATGCCTCAGCAATTACATTAGCAGTTTCTGGAGTCAAAATCCTTAAAGTTCTTGAAGGTTTTCAACTCCACTCTTTGATGAATGGTGTGACCTTCAAGTGACCAAAACAGTGCACGTTACGCCTATGCATTAGCGCTACAAGTCTATAGTTTTCTTGGCATGCCAAAGGGAGTGTTGGGAGTTTTAAGCTTTAGGAGGACAAGCTATGTTTTTACAGCCATTTCAGTTTGGCAGACTTGGACCTGTTTGATGCCATCTATTGTTAGCAAGCATTTAAAGGCAAATTTCAATATTTTACTAAGTCAGACTCACTGTCCAAGTTTTGTGTAATACATCACATAACACTGTATTCATTACCACCATTTCAGAAATTGTAAACATGAAAGCTCCTCTGGTAATGCTTGTTTTACTGCTTTTCAAGGGTGAACGGCTTCACCCCTTTATGGGATATGGCTTTTTGTGGACTTTGTTGTAACGCTTTCTCCAGTGGAGTGCCACAACGTTGTTGATGAGGATAGTGTTAGGAGCCTAACAACTGGTATTAACCTGGTCAAAACTAACAAGTAGAACAACAGAATGGACTAATGCAATGTAACATCATTTCATTCTATTTCTGATTGTAAGTCCATCCTTGGTGAACGGCCTGTATGGATCTAGGCAACATCTGAAGTTCTGCTCCATGAAAGTGGGTACATTTTGAAGTGCAGTCTGCCTTCCCTCCTGGATTCAGTCTGAATTGTTGAATTCCAGTGTACAGGGTACCATCAAAGGCAGCATTTCCAATGTTGTGATTGTACACAGAAATATACAGACTAAGGTAAAGTGTTAAAGAAGGTGTTGGCGGCTCTAGAAGAAGCACAGACACAATGGATTAATGTTAGCTAGCCAGATGGTTTGTTACACAGAACCATCTGAGAGGCTGTCATTGGAAAATGTTTGGAAAAAGGCAGGCACTTTCAAAAAAATACTTGGCAGATAATTGGATAAAACATCTACCAATCAAAAAATGTTTTCCATAGAGAAACGTCTACAGTGCCTTGAAGAAATACTTAACAGTTCTGATATAACTGATGCTATTCCAGCATCTACACTAACCTCCATGGAGCCGCTTTGGTTGTTTTTAACAAAATGTCACCTCTCTGTGTCGTTTCGCACGAGTCCGGAGCTGCCAGTTGCTCTTTACAGGACGGTGCCTGGTCCATGCACTGGCTTGCCGGACACAAACGCGTTAATAGAATCCCGACAGGATGGATTTTTGTGTGATATGTGATCTTCCGATTCTCGCGTCACCCCGCGACATCATGTGCTTTGCACAATTGCAAATTTGTATTTGTCATTACTGTAAAAATGATGCATGTTTTAAATAATGAACAGATTGCACCTGTTAAGTTAGCCACTGTAGGATGTGCTTGATTGGCTGTCAATCTGGTCCACCTTTTCGAGGTTGTTGTCCATACTGTGATTTTTTTTTTTGAGGAATTACAGAAGCCAACCTTCAATATGTTTTGATTTATTTACAGACTAGAAACCACATGTTTAAATGATGTTATCCTATCTGCTATTTGATTTGTTGATGCATTTATTAAGAAGCTTCCTATCTTCTATTTATAAGTGCTTTTTCTGGACCTTAATTTGTTTATGCTCTGATGTACTAGTTTTTCTGCACTGCACTTATTGCTTGCATTATTTTGTCTCAAGAGCTCTCAGAAGATACATTGCGCTTTAATTTAAATAAGATTGGGTCTTAGGGCTTTCTCACATCCACAAACAAATTTAATTCACTCGTTCACACTCTAAACTGTCTGGGTACTCTCATAGCCCCTTATCTCATTCAATTTATCAGCAATTAACCACATGTGGCTGGCAAAGCTGGGAAGTCAGAAAATGTTTCTGATCAGTTCTTTCAAGTTATGAGTTGACTGACATTCTCGAGAACAACCGATGGTCTTGTGTGCTGCTCCAACTTTGCCATCACTCAATCGCTCAGACAGCAGTGGAGAGTAGCAAATGGTGGGGGGAATGTATCAATTGTGCCCGTAAATCTTGTGAAATGTTCGGTCTGGAAGTATTGATGGAAAGCTTTCTAAATGTAACCATGGAAACAAGAAAAGTTCTTAGCGTCATATGAAGTTTTTCACTGGTCATGTCTGGTACCTTTGATCGAGGAATTTCTAATTGAACTACTTCTTTATTTAATGTCCAAAATGTCTCTTCAAGCAGGTCTCACATGTTTCTAAACGTTTGTGAACTGGGTAGCTGTGAATGAAGCGGTAGGTGTTTGTTGTCTTGCTTAAGGCCAATAAGCCGGGCATTTGTGGTCAGGGAATCAAACCTGTGACATTTTGCTTACATTATGAAAAATATATGTGAAAGAAAACATGGCTACATCCATATACACACACACACACATATGTCACCACCATTGTCCTCATAATCTGAATCCTTAAATAAACCCAGCGCCTAAGGCTCTAAGGCTTATTAATATTGCAGCTCCTTCAGTATTCATTATGAATGAGAACAAGTGTGAAGACTCAGAAAGGGCTGCAAAACAGTAATGGCTATAACAATGCAGGTCACAGAGATAATCAGAATGCCACGCCAACCTCGGCTTAACTGGCAGGCTCACACTTGGCACTGCTTAGAAAAACCTTGACAGGTTTCTCTAGTGTGAGTAAAATACCTGTTAGCATAGCAAACAGAATAAGGGAGAATGTCATCACATTATAAGCCCCCCCCCCCCACTGAAGTCCTGTGAAAGTTGAAAAATGTATGACAGAATGACAGAATTTTGAGACGTTATGTAGGTATAGACAGAGCAATGTAGGATGTATTTTTTTTCTGCTTCGGTGATAAATGAGAAACGTTAGTCGCTCATTTAAGATCTTGCTAAATAGGATTGAATGTCAAGGTGTCTGTTTTCTATTTACTCATTTAACACTGCTGCTGTCACAACGGACATTCACATTTGCAGAGCAGAACATGGGAACCTTTAAAAACTGGAATGTATCTTTATATATTATTGACATGTTTTCTATTAAAATGCCCTGGGACATCTGTGACGCCTGACCTGGCACTGGAGCTGGTGGCAGTGGAGTGCCACAAGGTGCTGAACCGGGTCCTCCTGCACTTGCCTCACAACTTTTAAGTGCTTCCTGATTTAGATCAACAAGGAGAAGGGTGGGAGTGAAAAAGGAAAGAGAAAACAGCCACCGTCAAAGATTATATCTTAATCGTTTTCTGACACAAAAACTGCTGTACCTTGTTACTGTGAAAGGAGGAATACCAATAAAAGGAATAGTTCAAGATTTAATGTTGCACACTATATTGCAAAATCAATTGCCCTTTAGGGACAAATAAAGTTGAAAGTTGAAATCGAAGTGACATGTCACTGTTTCCACTGTTTCTCCTTCATTATCACCCTCCCTTTCACTTTCTTTACAAGCTATTTCTGAGCTTCAACTTGCCATACGTTTGAATATTCAACAGAGACACATGCACGCACAATCTCATCCAGTCGTTTGCCTTTTCTCTCACCTTCTTCTAACAGACACACACATAACGTCCTCTGTTTCTTTTCTCTGTCACAATCTCTGGCTTCAGCACACACACACTCACCTCCACTCTCTGGTGGAAAAATGACTGTATCTGTGCTGCCAGGTGTGCTCTCAGCGGTGGCTGTGACCCCAGACAGAGAGCTGCTCTCTGCTGCGCCACAGGGGATACAACGACAAAGCTGCTCCAAACATTTATTTTCTCATCTGTCCTCTCCACTGCAGCTGTCATCACCTTCATCAACTTTCATGGATTGGAACGCTGTTCTGTTCAGTGGCAGTTTCTTGCTTTAGCCCTTTGGTTTCAAATACGTTGCAGATTTTCTGGCTTTTTTGCAAACTTATAACCATATGGAAAATGACTTACATCAGCTATAATTAATATTTACATAATAACGATGTATTAAATGCCAAGGTGAAAAAAGGGGTTGCCCATTATGATGGCCCTACAGAGAATTTTAACCTTAATCTACAGCTCCTCTCTGCTTTATAGCGAGTTTCAGTTTGTTGTTTAGCTGTGTCACACCTTTACTGCTTTGTTTCACTCACTGCTCTCATATTTTCGATGATGATATTAGCTATTTCAAGAAAGTAAATTAAGGCGTTCTACAGGCTGAAATTGTATAGGGAATATCTTTGCTTGTGACGTATGGATTAGTAGAGTCTGTCAAACCCCCTGGTGCTTTTATGGTTTTATGTTTTCACTCCATATGACTGTATTTGGCAACATTGATATAAATTGCCATGACTTAATGGCAGTGCTTCCTCGGTTCGAAATGGAGTCTGTAGCAAATATATTGCAATATGCTGTATGGTTAACTCTGTGCTCAGGAGCGAGTGTCCGCTATTAGGTATAGTAGCTTTTAAAACCGCTAGAACAGACAGCTCTGTAATTGTACAAGTCATACAAAATGTAATCAGCTGAAAAGATGAAAACTGTATCAAACCACACTCTAAAACGGAACTTAAGTCCAGTCCTAACCACAACCTGATCCAGCTTAAAGAATTTGATGTATTCACTGGACAGGGTTGACAAAGATGGACACCGCAACTCGTTCTCACTCCCAACGCATCAAATACCGCAGCTTGGTCAGTGCTCCTCGGCGTCTAACGCAGACCAACGGAGGCACCCTTTAGCATGCGTATGTGATGCGAAGACAGAGAGAGAGATGCAAGCAGCTTTTTTCAGTTTATCTGTTTTGTAACCATGGACAGTGCTGTTTCTTGGACGTAGGAGCCAGGGGTGTGCGTGTAGGTGCAGCGCTGTTCAAGGTCCTGAAACGGAGCAGAGGAGATCGATAGGCAGACAAAAACACTTAGTTCTGGATTCTTAGCTTTTCGTGGTCAGATTATGTCGCTTCTTTGGTTTTGAAACAGTGGCCTTATGCAGTTGTTGTTGTGTGGCCTTTCTGAGGCAATTGCATGATTAAATCAATTAATTTGAATTAATGAACAGCTCCCTCACTTAATTTATCTTGGCGCCTGGCTTAAGTTTCAAACTAAAAAGTGTTACTTAATACTCATACATCAGTAATAGAGGCACATGCCCTCCACCCCCTCTGCATGCCTTTAGCTCACACCCCAACCATTGTTCAGATGGTTCCATGGACCACAGCATCACAATTCATCTGACGAATACTATACAAAGTTGTTTCAAGTCAATAATTGTAATATTTGTTGACCCCTATGGGAATATTATTAAATTTGAGGAAATAATGCAATGCTTGTATCAAAGATTGTGATGTATCTCACAGCAGATTAAAATCAGAGCATCAAAACAATTGAAAGGAATGTCCCCACTGTAGTGTACATGCAGGGAACCTGGTGCATCAATATACACCAGTGCTGGTCTTGCAGATCTCTCACTATGCAACAGATGTCTTTTACTACAGATTTGCCCACTGAATAATTCACAGGGCTCTTCCACCTTTAAAAGAAGCCCTATCTTATTCATTATTAAGGCTCCTTTTCACTGTGGAGGCACCTTCAATTATTCAACAACAATATAGAGCCGGGCAAGGGGTTAATAGGGCTTTTGCTGGCAGGGGAGGTAAAATGGACGGTGGAGGTGGTGATGTAAGGGAAGGGGGGGTGGGAAAGATTTACGATACAGGTCTAGTGGCAAGGTGAAAGATTGTGGCACCTGGGAATAGAGCTGTGAGACAGGGTGAGATTGAGGTGGAAAATGGTTTGTGACGATGGGGAAGCATCAGTAGCACCACAATCAACACGCGACGTACGAGAGAACATGTGTGTGTTAGTAGTTCAAGAAAGAAAACTGTCTCAGAATATCATTATATTTGGTTCTGTGTCTTGAAGTTTAATGTTGCGGGACATATTGCACGCTCTGTTGTCCTAGCAGGGGATCCCTCTAGGAACAGGCCCATCCTGAGATTTCTTTCATTTTCAGTTTAGTTTGTCCTTTGTATGGTTTCCTTGTGAGTGTTTCCTTGCTATAACATGAGGGTGTGAGACTGTGGGTAGCTTCAGGAAAATTGTAGGTATGTTAAGCCTGCCTCTATTTTTGTGTTATATATATCCTTGTGTTTGTCTAGTTATTCTATTCTAAATATAAATCCACATATGATAACCATGTTGTACATATTGTAAAGCCCATTAAGCAAATTTGTGATTTGTTATAATGGGCTATACAGATGAAATTTAATTTAATTTTAGCTCAACTATCATCAATAAATAAGATATTACATTTGAAATGTACACATTCGGGCTTTACAGGGCCACAGTACTATTTGACTGACAGATGATCTCTGAGAACCAGAGTTCATCAGTACCTTTTTTCATCTCTCATCAAATAATTCTCAAAAAAAGCTTGAGACTAGTTAAACAACATTGTTAAGAGTAACTTGCTCAAGGAGCAAGTTGTATGGCAAAGTAAAATACTGAATATGCTAATATAATGGTCCAAACGTGGGGATACAGAAGAAAGCTTTACCGTGATTAATTTAAGATGTAAAGCATCAGAATAAAGCAGAAAGAAAGTAAAACTCTAGATTTGTGTTGAATACTGCTAAAATAATATCTGCTGTTATGCCACTCAGGGTCTTCAACAACAAGCAATTCAAATAACAATTATCACCAAAAAGAATCCTATGGAAACAGAAAAAAGAACTGATCTTACAGTTAATTTCAGATTTTATTTTCAACACACTGCAACGTGTCCAAACACGTTTGTGAACAAATGTTGTCTGGTTGACCAGGAACATAGAATACTTTCCTTACCACAAAAAAGCTCTAGATGTTTTCTCAAGATATCCCCTTTAGGCTTAAAATAGCTTGGCAAAAATCCTTGTCTTTCGTGCCCCTCAGCTCTGGTTTACTTGTCTCTGTTATCTCCCTCTCCATGGCACTGCTCACCTACTCCTTTCCTGCACAGCCAGGAAGTGAGAAAGGTGCTCTTGCCAAAGGCTCAGGCACTATATTTACCTGACAACATCGGCTGATGTAGATTATTCAGTAGTGTGGACTAGACATAAAATGTGGATTGTAAGGCTACACTTTAAGTCAGTGTCTTCTTAAATTATAGAGCATTTTTTGACCAAACTTTTTTTATTCAAACTAAAATGTTTAATTTGTTATTTTATTGATTTTTGAAAGACAGAAATATATATTGTTTTCTTTTTTGAGATGTAGGGCAAGATTATACAGTTCATTTTGATTTGTATATTGAAATAGCACATAAGTGACAAAGATACATATATTTGTAATAAAGTAGTAAGAAAGTAAGTGATAGTAGTAAGTTAATAGGCAAAAAAAGAAGGAAAATGTGATTTTGTTTAGCCCAAAGTGAAGCTATTAATGGAGGAGAGACCTCAAACTTAGACGACTTATGTTAAACGACTGAGTCAGTTAATCGCCTGGTTCACACTCAATGCACTGTACAAATTGTTTCCATTTCGATAATAATCTTACATAAGTGGGATACAGTGTTTGTTCAAGTACACTTAAACAGATCACATGGCTTATTACAAGCACGCGTTCACTATTTCTAGCATTAAACGTGTGACATTTCTGTTATCGGACAGTCTTCTGATCCAGTGCATCAACTTAAACATGTGTTACAGCATCCTTTCTGCAGGATTCCAGAGGTTGGAGACAGTTTTAATATCCAGTTCCTCTGACCATTCATTCATTACAATAATCTGTACAGTCCTTCCTGTAATTGATCAAAAGCTATCATTTTGCAATGTTATCGTTATCATCACTAATTGATTTGATGATCCATGCGTCCCATTAACAATGTAATAGATGGGAGATTAAGAATTTAACTGTCCATTGCCATTAATGTGATCAAGTTGTAATAGATTAATGAGCTACATTTCATTTAGATTAATCAAATTCAATTTTATGCAGTCCAGTTTCAGCCCATATATCCTGCCAGCACACAGATATGAAATGCTTAAAGTAGAATGATGTGCAACGGTTTCAAAGATATTTTATGATACACTTCAGTGTTTGACTCTCTAGCTTCTCCATACAAAATATAAATTCATCTGAGTGGTTTTCAAATAAATTAATGCATTGTAAAACACAGAGGTTGAGCACCATTATCCCTTTAGTCATACATACTTATTCCAATATGAAGAGGGCTTTATTTTGAAAAAAAAAAGCTAAAACTATAATCACATATTGCCTTTTTACTTACAAGTAATTTAGAATAAAAGCACCAATTTAAGTACAGTGATAGAGAAACTTGCTGAAAGGGTCAACCCAATCTAATTTTCTCCATCTCTCTCTCTCTCTCTCTCTCTCTCTCTCTCTCTCTCTCTCTCTCTCTCTCTCGCGCTCTGTAATGCAATTAGAAATGCTGCAGCTCCCCCTATTGGCATAGATCAGGTGTGAGCCTTTCGGAGATCAAAGTTTTGAGCCTTATCAAACACAGCTCTGTAGTGTAATGCAATACTGCAGCCATGAAACAGTCTGACCAACATTTGACGCGTTTAAAGTGGTAATCTTTATTCATGATCTGTGCACTACGGTTTGCCTAAATGGCACCAGTCAACGGAGCGATGCCGGACATGTCATTAAGGCATTTATGAGTGTAATTATGCATGCCTAATCTCAAATGTCATCAATAACTGCCTCATTCTACGGTACATTTGAGCTTATTCACTTCTCTTTCTATGCGGGAAAATTATATCAATTTACTGAGATCAAACAGCAGCGGAAATCCTTTAGTCCCGAGTGTAATTACTGGTTTATTGGGACAAAAGACCCTTTCTGCCTTACCAGTTGAATCTCGAGTGCTCCGCTCTTGAGCTCCCTTTGTCCGACAATGCCTGCGATGCGCATTCAAGACGTTTACCGCATTTCTTTTCCCTGAGAAAATTGAGAGGTTGATGCCTCTTGCTTGACAGATGGAGAGCAGTAGACAGTGTGAGTGTCTCTCTGCCCGGATAAGTACCCCTCTTCACCCCAAGCTACAATCCCAGTGAAGCTCCAAGCAACCAATTTTTCATGTGATCATGAACGGCCTGGCTAAGTTTTTTAAATGAGATTTGTAGGCAGCCTCAGTTTAATCTAAATTAAATCCACATACAATAGCCAAAACGTATAGTAGTAGTTACTTTTCTGTTTATGTGTCTTTTCAGCATTTCTGTGAGACTTAGACATTGACATAAGGGCTACATTATTCAGTGAATAGGAATCAAAATCAAATCAAAAGAAAGCAGCAGCAAAGCTGAGCATGAAGGCCTGTGTGTGAACACAGCCTAAAACAATCAAAACTTTGAATTGATTCCCTCCTCTTTCTCCTCCCTATGCTTCTCCTAGATGCTGAAAAGGCAGATTTAAACCCTTGATACCACCATACATCTCTCAGTCTGAATGCATATCTGTCAGTAAGGAAAAAGAAGGAGAAATAGAAATATGTCTGTGTAGATTACAGGAGGAGGAGGGGTTGGGGCCGCTGGTAAGTACATTTTGCCCCAGGTGACAGTTTGAACAAACTCCCATGAAGCTCTCTGGCGAGAGAGTTGCATGCTGGGCTGCGCAGAAACAATGGACTAATTAAGGCGAGGCTCTTGATGCAGGGTTCATTGCAAGTCCCTGGATCTCGGCTGGACGGTGGAATGAGCAGGGAGTTGGGGTGTTTTTCCCTCCAGATTAAATTCAGATCAAGGCAGCTGACACAATATGGCTTTGGTTCTGGCTTAATGAATGGCTCCAATTGATTTAGCTGCAAGTTCCATCCCCTATGGCTGCAGTATACACAAATACGCACACACTTTTCTTTGGTACCCGTGTAACTCAATGGATGCAGCATGGCACTATCAAAGCCAAATCTGACTATATAAAAAATCAGAGCTATAAACTGTCCAACGAACAGCATGTCTTTTTCCACATTACACTATCTCTACTATACTATACTGACACGAAGTGCCTGTGTGCATTTCAAAAATGTCACATGCAGATTGCTAAATTGAGCAAATAAAGCCCTGGATTCAATCTAGGCCAACTATATCAAGAGGAAAGATGGATTTTGAAAAGTAAACACGGGCATATGGTAAGACTTTAGGGAGATTAAGCTTTTTTATATTTGGTGTAGGTGTAGGGAACGAGAGAGACAGAGTGTAGTGAAATCAATTCAACTGGGATCTAAATGCAAAAATGCAAAATCTAAAAGTGGTTTCAGAGAGTGGCAGACAGAATGCTCTTTAACATTTAATATTTAATGATATATCCAGGATGGCAAAATAGCCCCCCCCCCCCCCCCCCCCCGGATAACGAGTATAACTATTATCTATTAGTGCCCCAGGCACAATGTTTAACAATGACAAGCTCTATATCCTCAAAACCAGCCTGAAAATGAAGAAAATCTGAAACGATTGCATAATAGTCACACCCCATCATGGCTGAGGTCAGCCGACTTTAAATGAAAGGTGAGTTTCAATGGTCAATACCTTCATGCAGGAGAAAAGAAAAAAAATACAGTTCCTCATTTGATATCTTCAAAATGCAATCTATTCGGGTATCTTCTTTTGTGACACAAAGTGGATTTCAACTGCTTTTAAGAAATTGTCTATCTTCCAGCAAAGATCATTCAATCAGTCACGGATATGATGAGTCGGATCTGCTGAAGTAGCCCACTGTAAATCAAAAGGTAACTGCCAGGCAAAGCAGGAGTGGTAAAACACGGCTTTAGCAGTTCACAAATATCCCTTTTATTGAAGATGCTGAAATGTAAGCCACAATAAAAGTTCCTCTGATTCAATGGGGTTGAACAGAGCTGCCAAAATGTCTGTGCAAAGCTACCTTTGTCCTATCAGCTTAAATCACAAAGCAGCGCTGGAGAGAGATGATCTTCACCTGCACAGAATAGAAATACATTTGATTAGCTCCTCTTTACTCAAATGAAAGAATGATCACAGGTGTGAAATCTTCTCTACGAAATCGAATTCATCATCCAAAAACAAAAACAAAATAGGCTTTCCCATACAGAAGGCTGGGGTGACACGCATAATATATTGGTATCCTTTGTGTAAGTGAAGGACAAAGTTACACATTCCTGCAATTTGGACCCAACAACACAATTCACTCAAGGTCGTAAAGGTTAAACTGATATTGTCCTTCTTCTTAGATAACAAGCTGCACTTCTACTAATCAAATCATCTCTTAAAATGAAAGTGTCGTATGGCCACAGAAGGGCTTAATGTGGCTTTTAAACGACAGCTATTATTTCCTGTACCACTCCAAATTCCAGACTCACACATATTCCATCCATCCTCTAAAACTCCATCCATCACTCTGGTTTGCCGACAGTTCATTTTGGGGTTTTAGAGTCGTTTGTTTCAACTTGGCAGCGACAGCTATGTAGCTGTTTGAAGACTGGGAAACAAACACATGCTGTCATCTGTCTGCCTGCCTCTCTGCCTCTCTGTCTGTCTGTCTGTCTGCCAGGTTCCTCACAAGTGGCAGGTTTCCGTTCAGCAATCTGGCTCGTCTGCTGATTTGAATTGGGATTTGGATGTGCAAGCACTGCAAGTTTGTGTGTGCATGTATGTACGTGGCAATTTGCATGTGTATTTAGAGTGTGTGTGTGTGTGTGTGTGCATATGTCCAGCAGATTGAGTTTAACATTTTCAGATGCAAGGCGCTAGCTTGTAACAGAAATAAGGATGCGGCAAAAAACTTGTGTGGTAGAGAATAATTCAATGGCATCACCCCCAACAATTCAATATAGATAATTTTTTCTGATCATATTATCATATTGGGCTAGATGGTTATTTTCTGCGACCCTAATTTCATTTTGAGGGGGTACGTTTGCTCTTGCCTGTCTCTCCAATGTGTATATATATCTCAATCAAACCGCGATGATCATCAGAATACACATATTTGATTGGCTGAGTAGCATCACTTGATATGATTTACAACGCAATTGGTCGGTGTGTTTCCTGGACAGCTGAACGAGTGCTGTAAAGGCTTAGAATTCTCAATTATCTATCAGTTTTAGGTCCAGGACCAGATGTCCACATTTTAGTGACATGTTTCATGGCATTTTAATGGCATGAAATAATATGACTTTTATATGAAAAACTACACTATATTTTTATGACTGTATGGCATACAGTGATTTTTTTACTATATGAAATACTATGCTAAACTATGACTTTTTTGACATTTTCGTGACATACTGTACTAAGACAATACTATGACTTTTTTTGACATATATGCATATAAAAGGTGATGCAAAAGTGGCAGTAAAAAATATTTATAGTCCTATTGTGGGACTTGATGGTTTAACAATTTTCTACAAGTGGGTCCACAGAAAAAAAGAATTCTGATGGCAAAGTTTACTTTTAGCCTTTTATAACACTGTTAAGGACCGTTAAGGACTTACTATAATATGACATTTTTAGGACATTTTTTGTGGTATTCAATACCATCACACTTTAATGACAATTTTTATGACGTACTACCCTTTGACTTTTATTACTGACATGTTTATGGCATCCTATTCAATGAGATCTTTGGACGTTTTTTCATGACATACTATACTGCGACTTTTCAATTCTTTTTAGAACACTTATTTAAAATATGCTATAATATGACATTGCTATGTCATCTCTTAGAATACAATATATTGTGATATTTGTGCTACGTTGTTGTGCCCTTTTTCAAGCCATAATATACTTTTATTTTTAATTTAAACAAATGTAAGACCTACTTTATGACTTACTATATTATATCATTTTAATGACATTCATTTTTACATTAATGTCATTCTTTCAAGGCACACTATACCTAGCTATTTTAATTACATACTAATGGCATTCGATGCCATTATATTCTTCCGACATTTTAAAGGCATGCTATTCTTTTGACTATTATTTTAGACATATCTTTATGGCATATTACACTTTGACTTTTTTGTATTTCATATCATTTTTAATACAGTTTTTAAAATACGCATTCTATTCCAAATCCTACACACTATATCTAGATTGTTTTATGACACACTATACAAAGACTTTTTTATTATAAAATGCCGTCAAACCGTCCTGTCAAATGTCATGTGTGTACCTGTGTACATATATGACGAGTGTAATGGGGTTCATGTTGTCCTGCTGTGACGGTTATATTTCCTTCTCCCTACATTGACTTTAAACGTCGTCTATCTTTATCTGGATGCAGGAAAGCCGCCACTAAATGATTCACATTTTCAGACCACCTCCTGTTGCTATTACTATACTACACTACTACTCTATGTTGTTGGTCCATATCCATGTTTAACATGTTGTATTTTTTTCATGAATTCTGATTAATTAATTAAGGAACATCTTCCCTATTTCTTTATTTTGAAACTACATCACATTTCTACATTACACCCTTTTGCTGCCAATTCACACACACATATATTGCAATGTGATAGAAATTGCTCGGTCCACTATCTAATATGCAAGATAAGACAACAAAATTAGAAAGGGAATTCTCACCAGAAACAGTTGAGGAAAACTATTTAAAAAATACTTTTTTGGGTACAAATACTTAAAGTAGTGAACATGACATTTTATGCAGCACCAAAAAAAGTCTTCAATTATATTAGGTAAGGTACTTAATCAGATGCTATACGGTTCTGCAAGTAGTCCATTTTAGGCGTCACCCTGATAAATGAAAGCACTTAAAATAACATCTATACTGAGGGAGGATATGTTTGTGTGGTTCTGTCCACTGAGGTTTTTTGTCAACCTGTGAGATTATGTTTTGCCTTCAGAGCAAAGTGTGTTGATGAGGGTGTTTAAGTTTCCACAGGTGTTAAGAGAGAGTCATCTGTAAGAAGTGAAGATGATGATTAACGATCACTTCTCAGAGATGACAACCATCGCAGAGAGGAAACTGTGACCTTTCCAACTTTTCTTATATCAAAAATATTGAGGAGGAGAACAGCTGTCTCGTTTGATCTGACTCTCCACCATGAAAGACTACCATTACAGTACCCCAGGGTCAGCAGATAGCTTTGTTGGGAGCGGTATGTAAGTGGGTGGTGGCTTCCAGTCTATGCATGTGTGTGTATTCCTTTAGCCTTCCTTGTTTTCCTTATTCCCCCAGTCGAAACAATTGAAAGGCTGTTTACATCACATTTTTCTTTGCATTATGAGTGAGACAATATACAAACTGTTCAAACCAAGAGGTGCTGCATTGGTGCTGTCATCTAATACTAAATGAAACATTTAGCCAAGGGACATGGACTCCTATAAGGCAGCAAAAGCAGACAGCAAATGAAATGCTGCTGAGGGAATAGAGGGAGGGGGGACAACACTCCAACATTTTACATTGTAAGTTGTTCCATCATCTATGGCCAAATAACTCAATCAGCAATCTGTCCAGCCATTTAGATAATGGAGTTCTCCTTCAGTGATGACTGCAGGCATTCACTCCCTCTGTGATGGAATGACATCAACCAATCCTCTTCTTTTATTTACCTTTGGCAATCCATCGCAAATTTAATATTACAGCACGTATTTCAACATCTGCTCTCACTAGTTTTTATCAGAGGTCAAAATGTTTCAAAAACTGCTGTGTGAGTGCTGTCATTAGAAGTTTGTCAAGGAAGAAACATTAAATAAAAACATCTTGGCTCTGCTGTGCTGGGTTTTCGGTCTCTGCTATTGAGGAGCCTGTGGACTGTAAATGGGGCGCAGTGCACTGTGGAAGCTGCTGCCATACAGATAGATTACGCTTGTCACTGCTGATCTACGTGAAATGGCTGGCCATTACCGGAATGATCTCAGGCCGCATACAAATGCACATTATATAAGCAGAGCACAGGTGGACAATCGGCATGAAATAGATATTTGATGGAGACAAGTAGTGTGTATTGTAATCTACATGGTGAAAGACAGATGGCTACATGGACTGTAGCATAGTGCTGGTGAATATACACACAAACTGAGGCACGTGCAAGACTCACCCATGGTCATCCACTCACATGCACGGTATGCACATGGATCCCCAAAGCAGATAAAACCATCAGTGGAATTACAATCTGTGTGCTGTGGTGCATTGGGCCGAAGTACTCACTGTAAACACATCACTCACAGTGTAGCCAACCGGGCCAAGGGATCAACCCAAGGGTTGGAGAGGAGGGAAAAGGATTTTAATGTGTGTGCGTGTGGGTTGGTGTGTGTGTGTGTGTGTGTGTGTGTGTGTGTGTGTGTGTGCATGTTGCAGCTGACTAGCACTAAAACACTAAGACAGTGATCTTTAGATGTACATGTATAGTGGATTACAGAAACTACTGTATTGTTAAGCATGAATTAATCTCACTACAAGTAAAAGTCTGTGTGGAAAAAGTCTGAAATAGCTCATTGCTCTGTGCCACCCACCTCCATTTTCATAAAATGCACAGTGTTGCAGAAAGTGACCTGCTCCTTCACAAGCAGCAAGGGCACTGTAGTTTTGTTTTAGTCAATCCCACATAGACTATCCTGCTGCCAGAAATACTAACTAATGCACCAAACTTTACCAAACTAAAACTTTCCTCTTGTAAATGTGATGTTTGCTAAAAAGAAGAGTGACCTGCCCTTTGAAAAAGTTCTTTAGTCTTTTTAAAAAATAGGAAAGCATATGTTTGTGACCTGTTTTAAAAGACACTAAAAGATAGGAGAAGGGGCCATGTATTGGTGGTTTTGGTCATTTCATAGGATTTTATGACAATAACAAAAATATAGAATATCATCAGCCTGATCATTTAACACTACAATGAAATATGTTGTATTTTTGCACCAAGCTCTTAAATTGTATTACAATTAAAGATGTCTGAAACACTTCTACTCTTCATATACATTCCGCAATAAAGCTTTTCTTTTAAATCTAGGTGCAATGTTAGACTGCTTTTGTCCAATGGAAGGTTGCTTGCTTGACTATAACACCTCTGAAATATCTAGAACCTAAAAACAGAAATGTTTGATGATGGGACTTCAGAAAGAGACCTTTGAGCCTTTTCCATAACTTCAGCTGAACAGCAATGTTTAAGAAATTCCAATAAGTTAAATTAACTCACCATCGATAAACCTCACTAACCTCCTGCAGATGATGTTCAACTGTTATAGAGTGGACAGAGGCCAATGCTGGGAAATATCGTGACAGTGGATTGTGGAAGGAGAAGGAGACACAGAGGATGCGGTCAGCACCAGAGAGGAGGAGGGGTCTGTATGGGAAGTTAGAGAGGTCTCTGTCAATCACACAGGCCTGGGCAGTGGCTGAGTGGGAGGTGGTGATGGACCAGAGCAGGCTCCCGTTATCAAGAAAAAGGGCACAGAGGGGACAAGCTTAGACGGGCGGACGATGAGTGAACCTCGGCTAGACTGAAACAGATAAATAAATTGGGTGAATTTTTAAGTAGAATAAAGAGAGAGACAGAAAGAGAGAAGGGGGGGGGGGTCTCACTGTTCGGGGTCCAACATGAAACAGGACCCGAGCTCTGGAGACCTATTGTGTGTAAGAGAGAGAGAGAGAGCGAGACTGAAAGAGAGGCTGCGGCCGTGAGAGAGATTGTGGGTTTAGTGCAGAGAGCAAGAGAGATGGAGGATATCACGACCGTTTTAAGGGACACACTGAGACAAGACGGGATGAAAGATAACAGAATAGGACAGGGACAGTCTTTGTTGTCCCATTCTTCACAGCTGCTTTGAAAGCTTGATTACTCAATCTCTGCAGCCAAATGGAAGGAGCTATCTAGGCTTTCTGTAGAGCGAAGTACACACAGGTCTGCCATATGTCTTAATATAGAAAGCCTGGATCAAGGCACAATCAAATTGAGATAGAAGATACATTTTACGGCTAATACATGGATCTAACCTAAATCTTGCGGAAAAAAAGATCAATGAAATGTAGCTCAGTCTCAGCCAACTTTTATTAGAAACAAGGAGCAAAGAATATCAGGCGCGGCATTTCAGCCTCTTTGAGCGTCTAAGGCTTTAAGCCACACTTTGAATCGGTAGTGAGGTGTTCCACCTGCAGTCTTCCCTAGCAGCCATTTTGAAACAGCAGGAGGGAAAGGTGGAATAATTACTGAAGGAGACAAAAAGCTGCTGCCTGTACACGGTATTACACACACAATCACACTCAATGAAAAGTTTGAAAAACATTTAGTTTGTTCTGTTTGGCAGCTATTTGATTAAAAAAAAGAAGTAAACAAGACTACAAATGTGACAAGGCATTCAATGCCCACTTTTGTCATTCCGTTTTCAACACTCAGACAGACACATATCAGTCAGTAATGAAAAGTTATTGAGGTTTAATTCCCCTGCCTATTCCCACTTGGTGTCTAACCTGTATTTGTGTATAATTACATGCAGCAAACATTACAGTGAATCAACCTCCGTTTGCTATTGATGGCTTATTTATCTTTCCTTTTGGATAAGGCTAACAATTAATCTTTGTAGACATATCAACTACTGTAGTAGCAGTGTTTTTCCTTATTTCTAGCAGTTTGAAATGTCACTGTTCACTATTCAAATCAAGAGAGCCAGCCCAGACAAAATGAAAGCATCTGTATACTAGCATCAACATATGGGGAGGTGTCATTTGTGGGCTGATGACTGACTAAGAAATACTCGAGAAACAAGAACTGCTTAGAGAGAGAGTGAAGCACGAGTTAATCATACGCTGGAACAGTTGTAAGAAAAAAGAGATCTCATTGAGTCTGATGAAGAATTTTCTTTGAATTGGCTCCTAGAGAAACAAAAAAACCTTCAACGTGCTAAAGCGTGACAAGTTTTTGGCACTGGCCACCCATTTTACTCGTCTCCTGAAAAATGTGTGAACTCCTCTGAATCACAGAGGAAAAGCATGAGAAAGTCTAAATCACAATCCATGCACGCACACAACCTGCCAGTGCAGCCAAAACAGTGTCGGGCAGAGCACACGCGTGTCCAGAAACATTCAAAGTGACGCATTTCAATGTGTTTCATATCTAACCTGGGAAATGTACGTAGACAGGCCATCACTTAAACTTTCCTGGCAGCATTTGGGAGAAAACTGATGATAGCAGGTCTGCATTGTGTTCCAACTGCTGCCTCCTGAGACTCATTTGTAAACACACACAGTAAAGATTGCCTCACACATACCTCCCAATACATGTGGACATTTAACGAAAACCTTCCCATTGAAATCTATACTCATTTTGAAGCCATCTGCACTTAACACATACTCTCTCCATCCCTTTCTCTCCCTCTTTTCGTCCCTCCCTGTCTCTCTTTTTTTCTCATGCTTCACCCAGGACGTCCGGATGAGCCTCTCTAACTCCTCGATACAGAAATGTCCCCCTCTCCCTTCACTTCTTTTCATGTCTCTGTTGGCCTGCTACAGTGGGGTGGGAGCAGACAGCCAATAAAAGAGCAGCCTGTTTCTGGTTCACCAAAACATAAAAAAAGGGGGCTGATCCTTTCTGTGTTGAGTGGTTTGTTTTTCCTTCCTTTCTGTGTACTTTGCTCCAGATTTTGGCCTCTTTTAATGTGGTCTTAATAAGAGAGAGGGAATGATTTAACAGAATTCATTACCCCCAAGCTGGCAGGCCAAAGCTTTTTCTGCACACACAGCAGCGGGACGTTGAAGTCTATACAATTCTATTAAAGCCTAAACAGAGACATAGTGTTGGTGGGGTGGGGTAGTTTAATGACTGTAGTAGAGTCAACGTGTTCATTCAATTAGAAAGATTAATTTCCTCCTGCATATAGCTGGCGGCTTTGATTTGGAACGTCGATTTGAACAAACGCAGACCACAGACAGCCGCGGTCAGAGATGGGGATGAAGGCATCAAAATCTGTACTGCTGAATATACTAACATTTGTATTGGGAAAAAAAGTATCTTATATATTTTCTTTCTTTAAAAAGTACTTCTAAGAAGGAAATACACTGCAACCGTTTTTTTGCATCTGTAAATACAAAACACAAAAATGATGCATCACAACAAGCCATCCATGCATCTGTTCTTGGAATCAAAACACTATTACATACACTACGGGATAAGTCAAAAATATGCATGTTGTTATACTCAAGGCCCTCTCCACCGAAACCTGAACTCCTAAAAGTTCTGTTAATATTTGATTGGCACAGGAGGCTTTTTTTTTTTTAAACCGCCAGCACATCATTTCATTGTTAAATCTTTTAATATAAATATTTTTTGTACTGTATTGGGCTCATGAATAATTCAGGAATGATAAAGAAGGCTCTCAGGGGCTGTGGTTGTTGTTATTGTTACTCTTTTGTTATTGCTTTATTGCACTTTTCTTGGCCCTAAGCTGTACCTTCTCTTCTTACGCGGTCCACTTCGGAGCTGGCTTGTTTTGTTCAGAGGAATCACTGTAGGCCCTTTTGTTTTCTTGAGTCTTCTTGAGTGTGCGTGTTTGTGTGTGTGCGTGTGTGTGCATGTGTGTGTGTGTGTGTGTGTGTGTGTGTGTGTGTGTGTGTGTGTGTGTGTGTGCAGTGACCAATGGAGACTGCACAGAAATGAGGGTGGCAGCCATTATTATGCTGGTTGCAAACATTCAAAGGTTTTCTGAGGTGTGTGATGGTAGTCTACTGCCATGCTGACGGCTCTGTGAGGCTGTAATTAGAGGCACAATGGTGCTATAAGCTAAATGCTAATATCAGCATGCAAACATTACATTACAGTCATTTAGCAGACGCTTTTATCCAAAGCAACTTACAATAAGTGTATTCAACATGCTATCAATGAAAATGTTAACACACTAATGTTTAGCAGGTAAAAATTGAAGGTTCCAATTTGCCATGTTGACCATGAGCTTATTTTAGCGTTTTAGCATGCTAACATTAATCTTTTAGCACTAAACGCACGATTCAGCTGAGGCTGATGGAGATGTCTTTTTTTTTTTGCTGGAATTTGACTTAAGTGAAAGTATTAAAGATAATTAAGGGATCACCAAAGCGATCACAATCTATCCTCAGGGGAACATTAATACCAGTGTCATGGTAATCTATAGTAATCTAGTTCATGGTAACTGTTGTGGCGACATTTCACTCAAAATCACAAATGTCTAGCTAGCATGGAGGCTCAAGGGCAAAAGTTATTATGATACATTTGGGCACCATGAATATTTGTACTAAATTCTATGGCAGTAGTTGTTGATTCAGTCTAGTACATTTGTTAGCCAAGCCGCTAACAGCACTAAAAATGCACTGACAGGGAATACATTTTACCCATTTTAATTTAGTGTTTTACTATCGTGTTCTAAATGTCTAGATAAAGTAATAACATCCTGATACTGCATCCTGGTTAAAGTTTCAAATAAGCCATTTTAAATTCATTACACTCTGCTGATCACAGGTTTTTTATTTGCAATTCAGACAGGGCTCATGAGTTTGACCTGTCAGCCCTCCATCACGGCACAATGGCTCGAACGATTGGCCAGATAAGCAATGCAACAAATACAGAAATAGCAGCAAAAAGCTGTTTAAGGAAAACCTCCATCAGATTCAGGTTAAGACGTCAGATTTTCCCCTGCCTGCCGTCCTTGGCCTCTCACAGCTCAAATGCAGGTGTTGTGGAGACAGCAGGGCTGCTGGGTCAGCAATCAGCACTCACTGGTAAACAAATGCAGGAGGAGGAGAGGCGACAGAGTGCTGATGGTGAGAGGGGAGAAACGAGGCGGGCAGGTATACATTTTGAGAATTCAAGAGTGCGTAGGAGAAGGCCAAGGGCAAGAGAGGTGGAGAACGCAGTGGGAGAGGGGAGAGAGAGAGAGACGTGAACTCAAGGAGAGGTGGAAGGAGAAAGTTAGGATCGGCAGAAGCAAATTTGAGTTGAGCAACTAATGAGTCAGCGCTTGTTTGGGAGCTTTGCAGAATACAGACGTGAGAGTGTGAAACAAAGTGTCAGTGGATGTTCAGTTTAAGGGTGTATTCAGACAGAATACAAAGCTAATTTTAAAAAGGTGCAACTGCATATCATTTTGAAATATTATAACCTAGTTGTTTTGTTGCTGTCTGCCTTCAACTCTGACTATACACATTACATCTCTTACCCACATTAAATGCCCATTGATATCAATGTGTTGGTAGTGAAAACAGCAGCCTGTTTCCGATTGGCCTGCCCTCTATAGGCCCGTCTACAACATAAAGAGGCTCAGGGATTGGAGAATGTGTTGTTCACCTGACACTCAACATCAAAAGTATAGATCATCATGTCATTGGATTGTTGTACTCATATTTGCAGAGGCAAACATGCTCAGTCAGTCGATTGCTCAAACATCTGTGCCGTGTCAGTGAATTCATACAACGGCATTGCTTACTGGCTCTATTCTTTTGTTTCACCACAAACTAAAGACGAAGAATCTGCCCTTTGTCCGAAATGGATTCATCAAGAAAGGTGCTAGCAGCGCACACCTCACCTTGGAAAGCTGATACACATCGCAGGCATCACGGTGATATGCTTGGCCAGATAGATCGCAGTAGAAAACAGTTAAGTCTAGTTCAATCATCCTGAGGTCAAACGTTAAGTAAGGTGAACATCACCAGAATCACTACACTAAAGATTTGATTGTAGATATTTCGCAGTTTATCTGAAAGATGAACCTTCCCAGACTGTGCCAATTCATTTTGGACTATTAAAGAACCAGACTGCTGTGGAACAATCAATATTATGAACAAAGCTCCTACTGTGAGGGCTTTTTTTCTACAAGGAAGAAGAATGTGTGTTTTCTTTAATGTCTGTGAGGTCTGTGAAGCCAGACCACCTAGAGTTGTCCTGAACTGCATGCACACAACTTTAATCTTTTACTACTGCAGACACATAAAGATAAAGAATCTATCTGCAGTCTAAGATGGAGAGTGCAGGATGGAAGATTTAAGGTGTTTCACCCTCCCTGCTGAGCCTCAGAGTCAAATGTCTGTTTCCTTGATCTTCCCCAACTGGTTTATAGGCCTTTTTTTTTATTGCTTCCACAATTTTTTCCTCTATTGGCTATCTGGTCAAATTTGTTCATGCATAAAACCACTTTGTCTTCTTCTTTATTCATTGGCTACTTCACTATTTGGCTGTATTGCAAAGACAGTAAAATGCTCCTTGAAAGAAGTCATGTTTTCTTTAAAGAAGATGGCCACTAGTCGAAGGATTGGAAAGCAGCGTCATTTCAGGCTTCAAAGAAACAAGATCTTCACTGAAAAAAGTTGTCATCTTGATCATATCCCAAAGAAAATTTGCAAGAGGAACCTAAAAGGAAAATTCTGAAATACTTCAGTACCAATGCAGCTTCACGACACTGAAACCCTAACACACAGGGTCATTTCATTTCAGACATCTGAAATAAATCAACCAGAATATTGTTCAAACACAAAGAAAAGTTAAACATAATCAAAGCACAAACTCTCCCTCTTTCTGCCTTTGTGACATTTCCGCTTAACCACACACACACCTATACGCACATATACGCACATATACGCAATATCCACCTAATCCATCAAACTCCCGATTCCCAGCCTGCAGTGGAGGTCACCACCCAATAAACCAACCATGTTGAGGAATTAAGGGTCGGAGGCCTGAGCCACTTCCAAGTTGGCCTATAAAAGCTGTGGTCACATTCTGAGAGGAAAGCTTGAAGACCTGAAATGTTTTTTTGCTACTCACCAGACACACACAGAAATACACACACATAGATCTCATTCAGCTGTCAAACTACTGTCTCCTGGCCGTATTTACGCTCGTGTAATTACTAAAGCCGGATGACAAGTCGCTGACAGATGGCAGATAGATGGGCTATGCCCTTGAGTTTGGACTGCGACCCGCATTGCCTGTTCATCAAAAACATAATAATACTGTAGGTGCAGAGACACACATACGGATAGGCCACAGGAGTGCAAGAGGTTTCCACAGACACTACATGACTATGATACACTCCGCACTGACGAAAAATGCAAGTCTGAATGCTCAAACTATTTCTTTCCCTAGGAGAAATATACTACCACAAGTGCCGTAAATGTATTGGCGCATAAGTATCTTTGACAGCAAGTAGTCTCTTCTGGGAGCAGTTTAGTTAATGCTTGTTGGGTGAGAAACTGAGGGATTTTAAGATGTTGCCATCAATCCACAGCATCATTTTCATCTGAGAGAGTAGAGATGGGGGGCAGCCATAATGTTGTGTCATCTGTCAATAAAATGCTTTCTTGCTCCCACAGCAACCATACAGTGCCATCCTGTGAATATTCCTTTTTAAGCTGTTTGTGTGAAACAAAGGATGGCAACCAATATCATATGAACACAGAGTTATTTTTGCCATTACGTGAGCCAATAGTTAATTTCTGGAGACACATTGCAATCATTTAGTCAGGTGTGACTGGCCCCATTTCGCTGCAGGAACTCGGTCATAAACCTTTCATAATTCAGTCACTGCTGTATTATTACAGCTGCTACAGCCACTCACAGCAGAGCCAGGAAGACAGTTGACGACGCCGTTCAAGTGCAAAAAAAGAGCGCATCAAAAATTGGGAAGCGCAGCGCCAAAAAACATAACTATCTCACCACCATCCCTTTTGCTTCTGGATAACTTTCAGTCTCAAGCCTGGAAACTCTGGCTTTCACTTGAGGTGACCCTAGCTGCTACCGCTTTGTGATGCGGTGAGTAAAACCAAACTATCCTCTAAAATATGCCTGGAACTCATCTGCAGCTAACACTTTGTCAATAGACAGTGGAGGAACACTGCAGGCAACTGGGCAATTTCAAGTATTCAGCTACTCCAATCACCTGACAATACTCATGTAGGTATAATGCAATTTAAGAGGTTGGAAAAAAAAATACAGAAATTGCTTTGGGTATAGTCAATATATCATTAACTATGGAATTAAAGGGGTCTGTCAAGCATAGCAACACACAACACTGAGACACTAATTTGTGATTTGTTATATTACACAGATAAAGACTAAAGCAGCCATTTGGTTGTATTACCCCTGGAGGCCGAGGGAATGAAATGTTTACGAGCACACATTACTTTGTCTCTCATTATTTGCAAGCAGTCACAAGAAAATATTTACTGGTGGGCTTTTAATTTCCTGCTTGGTTTCAGCAACAGTCTGTGAAAAGTTTAAACAGTCTAGTTTGGTTGGTTCCTGTTACTTGTTATTATTCAAGCTTTGGAGCTGTTCAAATATTCCTGTTCACAAAAACACAATTCCATATGTTGTGAGGGGGTATATTGGAATGACAAGTAGTTAAGTAGAAAAAGTTCTGTCAAGAGATCTCAGCAAAGAACACTGAGTTTCATCGTGTAGCGATGGTTAGCATAGTGCATGCCGTCATTCGTTGAGTGTGTCTGTGAGTGTGTGTTGAGTGTGTGTGTTCAGCGCAGGGCTCTGTACCCGTCATCCTGTCTCCAGAAGGATTTAATCTAGTCCCTCAGGCCTTGTGCTCAAAGGCAGTGACTGGCAACTGGCAGGGGGTGTGAGAGATATGCATGATACGGTGTACTATAAGAGAGTGTGTGTGATTGTGTGTGTATGTGTGTGTACGCAAGTGCATGCGAGTGTTCTGGATGGTTTTAAATATATTACCTCATTTATTGTGTCTGTCTATTGTGCCATTGTATTTGTGTATTTGTACCAACATGCACATGCATGGTGTGTGTGATTGTGTGTGTGTTTAACATCCAGCAGCAGTGCATTTTCTGCTTAATCTTCACGAATATATATATATATATATTTTTTTTTTTTTTTTTTTTTTTTTTGAGCCCAAAAACAATTGTTTGGCCATAAAAATAATCTTTGAACAGGGATTCAGATCTCAACACCATAGATCAGCCTGTTAGTACAAGTATGGGACCAAGTTCTATACTTACTGTATAGTACTGAGCTATCTCTGTGACAACGTTTGAAAGCTGTTAAAGAAGCCAGTAAGTCAAATTTGAGTTAAAATCATTTTTCTAAATTGGTGCCCGCTGTTTCAAATAATCAGTATTGTATTTAGCTGTAAAAATGTATTAATTTAATTTGATCAAAACAGCATGTATTTCCCAAAAATATATTAGGTTAAGTTGTAAGTTGAAGTTTAAGATAGATCTTTAAGCACGGCAAACAGGTTATTCTTTTCAAATGATACCCTCCATCCACTATGCCACATCACAGTTTACATTAGCTGGACATGCCTGTCGCTGAAAGCCTGAATACAGATTGACTTTTCATGTAAAGGCCTCACTGTTAATTATAACAGTGCACAGCTGCAGGTTAGTGTTGGCTAAAAATGAGTTATCAAGCCCTGAGGCTGTGAAGGGTCACACTGTACGAACAGCGGTTTCGTATGTCAATCTACAGGGGGGCTACTGTTGCACCGCTAAGCCTTGTCATTATTACAGTTGCTACTGTTGGATAGGGGACACACTTACAGTATTGGGATCTGGTGTGTGTGTGTGTGTGTGTGTGTAGTAGTGTGTATAAGAGACTGTGTGTGTACAATGTAGGGCGTCTCCTAATGTGTTACGGGTTGAACAAATTGTGTATTTGTGTGTGCGTGCGCTCACATAAGTGCATCGGACAGCGTGTACAGCATGCATGTGTCAGCACAAGCACGTGGACACAAATGTGTCTGTCTTTACCTTGTGCGTGTGTTCGTATCAGTGTCTCCTCGGTCATCTGTGTGCTCTCTATTGTAAGAGTGTGTCAGTGTGTTCTGGCAGAATTTCAGATCCTGCGCCGACAACAACAGGACACCCAGTTCCAGTGCCAAGTCACACAGTGCCCCCTAATTCCCCATAATCCACCCTGTCTCCAGGCAGGTGATCCTTGTGTGTCCTTGTATGTGTGCATATGTGTCTGTCTTTGTGCCAAGCCCTGCTCTGGGGACATCAGAAAACTGTGGCTACTCTCACAATGCTTTGGAAACTCATTTTCCCCATCAGCTTGTCACTCCTCGCAGTAACCAGAAAGCTAAGCCTGTCACAACCCTGCTTAAGCCTTATCATGTGCTTTGTCTCTCACTGGGGGGTATAGGGCTATTAAATATCAAACCAAGGCCACGTTGGTAGTGCCATTAGTCATTTTGTCAGCTACTGGTGTAGCATTTCTCCATTGGGGCTTTTCATTGGCGTTGCAAATCTCCTACCCAAACGTAACTGCCTAGTTAACACAGTTATTTAGGCAGCTGTCTAACGTCATAACATATTTTTCAAAATTCAAGCAAATCGTCTTTGCCTTAGTTGAGTTTAAGCTCAAGAGGTAGATTTTAGCATTACATATATAATCAAGCAAGCTGGCAACATTTGCAATGCAACAACACAGTATTGTTGAATGTCACAAATGGTCATATTCAGACCCCATGCATACATGAATGCAACCTCTTCATTTATTTTAATTAGTATAGCTTACGAACAAGTTCACAGATGGAATAAACAACTTAAATATAACGTTTTAGTTAGTAAGCTTTAAAAAGTGATGGTAGGCATTTAGAGAGTTGCAGGCTACTTGTTTCCCTCTGCCACCAGCTAATCATCTCCTGGCTTCAGCTTCATATTCAGCTTACAGACAAACGAGTTGTATTGATCTTCTCATCTAACACTCAGCAAGAAAGCAAGTGAGCACATTTCTGAAAATGTTGTACTATTTCTCCAATAAAACCCCCCCAAAAAAACCTTCCTCTGTTGAAATGGACAGCCTGCATTCAATATCAGTATCACATCAAGCAGAACTCCATGGCTGCCAGAGGATGTGTTACATTACCTGAAAGTTATTTCTCGCTAAAATAATAACAGATGTGTAACATAGGTGAAGCCGAACCTCACGGAGGCACACATTCATGAATGCACCCAGACAAATGCATGCACTCAAACATGTGTTCATACCCCAGAAGGCCCATATAGACATCTGTTCAAGAACACACTCTTGCAATCCCACAAACGCGCAGGACATCATCACCCCCACCACCGTTCCACCCACACTGACTTCAACATGCCCACTGCATTTGTCAGTCATCCAGTCAGTTATATCAGGTGTCAATCATTTTTCCTCGCTGACCAGCCATCACGCCGTGCAGCCGGAGTGAATACCGGCCCCCCCCTGCTGCACTCCAGCATGAACTCCTCACTCCAGCCAAAATGCACTTGGCCTCCCTCCAACCTTCCTTCAGCCTCCCAGCTTTTACCTTTCTCCCTCTATTCACAACACCAGCATTTATGGACTCAAAAAGATCCATCACTCAGAGTAGTCTCTGTACCATATCCCCCCCCCCCCCCCCCCTCATCCCTGTTTAGGCTCGTATCCAACTATTCCTGGTATTTAGCCTGAGTGACAGTGTTTAATAATGTGTTCAAGAATAAAAGGGCATTATTAAAAGGGTGAAGGGGGAGGGTGGCTACTAAAGGCCAGCTATCAGAACAGCCAGGTGAGAAAGCATGTTTGTACGATGGGCACTTGTTTGCAGGCCCAAATGGGTCATGCGGGTGGTAACGAATGCTGGCACAGATGTGTAATTAAAAAGAAAGCACACAGAAAGGTGTAATAGCTTGTTCAATCAATGGACAATAACTATCTCAACAAATGCCCCCCCAGTGTGCTCAGTTGGACACTGATAACGTAGTAATGACAGCGCACTATGGCGTCTAATTTGGTGTGTAATTCTATGTGAAGTTAGCAATAGTTAAACATCACAAAAGGCATTACCGGCATGTCTAGGAATGTGTGCTGTGCGGCTGATCCTGGCCAATGATAAGGCACCATCTGTTACCCATGAGTGGAACTGGTGGGCTGTCCATGCACACAGATGCAAACACACACCACGCTTGTCACTTGTTCCAAAGACCTCCTTCCGTTGCCTCGATTATGGAGGGCTTTTGGAGGGTTTTTTTTGTTGTTATTGTAATGTCTTTGGGTGACACGCTGCCCTTTCTTCTCTTCGGTTTCTAGCCAGGATTACGAGAAGTAAAGCGGGGTTGAAAGAGTGGCTATAAACTCCCGTCTCCGGTCTCTATCTTCAATGAATTTAGGGACACATGGCCCCATAACAGCAATACCATTCCCCTCCATCCAATTTGATTGGATGTGCCAGTGCCAGCAGGGGAGAGGGAGAGACTTACATTGTAAGCGAAGGAGTGACAAGAAAAAAAAGAGAGAGATCATATTATATCAGTTTTTCCTCATGCTGTGTAAAGTCCCTGGTTGTTGTGCTTGGAAGAGGTTCAGAGTGTGAGAGGGCTGCCATGGGGCACAGAGCGAGGATAAGGTGACGCAAACTTAGTAAAATGGTCCCAGGATTGTATTTCCACAAAAAGCTTAAAAAAAAAAAAAAGTGACATTACAATCTTTCTGACCTCACTGTGGTTTAATTAAAGTGCAAGTGAGATGAATGTTGATTCGTTTTGAAAGTCATTTTTTCCCTACTTGCCTGCCTTGTAATGTTACACAACATTGAAGCAGGGAAATTGTCCCCTCCAATCAAAGTTCCTAAATTTGTATTGTTCAGTTATCTGATGGAGGTTTGGAATGGAAGCCTGTCCGCAAATAGCTGGCCAATGCCAGTCTGGGGCAAGTCACTGTTGGAAGTATAACCATATGCCTGATATCTGTACTAGCTGGGGCTATTTTAGGCTGTTTGCTTGCCAAATATGAGGATGGAAATCAAATATGGAGGAAAAACAAGGTGCCCTTTCTTCAGCAAGAGAATTTCATTATGTAATTTATATTGGGCAGAGGAGAATTTGAGGCAGATATCTGCCATCTTGCTCTCTTGATTAGTTGATACTGCATCACTGAAACATGGAGACCAACAGTTCAATCGTGTTTATTGGTCGTGTTTATTGGCCTTATTGGTAACACTCTACTGATGGATCCCAATAAATCAATAGCAACAGCATGTTTTTGAATGTGTGCGCTCTCCACTCTGGCTCCACTGGTTGTCGAGAAGCTTTTCTGCTTACTTGATTTTCCTCCCTCAATAAGCATACATCAGTTCACCTCAGCCCTTTACTATCCCCAGCTCACTTGAATGTCACTTCCAAGTCTTCTTCTATGACATGGAACTTAACATTCTCCAACTTCTTGTCCCCAAGTTGGCTGCCTGCGTGACAGTGAAGGAGGGACGATAAGTAGGCGGTGGAGGAGCAACAGGAGGATTGCCGAAAAAAACGTGTCAGGAGGTTGGTAGAGAAGCAGCAGGAGGGTGACACAGAACTCACCAGTGGGAAACAGCGGTGAAGAAGTCTTCAGATTAGTGGGAAGCCACCAGGGGAGCACCAGCAGGGGATGTAACGACAGAAGTCAGAGATGAGTTCGAGATAGCGGGTTGGTAACTGGAAGGTTGTCAGTTCCACTCATCCAACCAACTCAAAAGATATGCAGAATGAATAAGTAATGCAGACTGCTCTCACGAACGATTACTACGTTATTTATGACCATTTATAAACCAGCATGAAATGCCACAGTGTTCACACTTTTTATGACCTCTGACACAACTTAACCTCTCTTTTCACCTTGAAATATTAGTTTCATACTATTATTAATGATAGCTCATATACAGCAAATAGTTTGGAGCAAATGTATTATGGCCCTTGAAGAATCTTGAGCAAAAGGCACTGAGCTCTTGCTCAATATAAAGATTTAGTGGCATGACGAGCCTCACAGGTATAACAGGACAGTTGTGTATTTAGGCCTCCCCTGCAATCCCCCCCAGGCCCTTTTGGTAAACAAGCGCGTTCTTGCCGAACCTGTCAGGTTAAATAAGGGGTTAACTAAATAAAGGGTGACGCTGAAGTTGCCAAGTGTATGACGTTCGGGAACTGTCGGACTTGTGGCTGCTGTCTCAAATCCAATGGCAGCCTCCCAAGTGTTTGCTGCCTGCAAAGTGTGGTGGGCATGCTATCACTCCTCAAGCTTAATGGCCACAAACCATCCTTTAGCCACTGACAACCTGCGAAGTACTTGCTTTTTGGGTCAGGGATGGCCTTTGGGAAATGAGAGCATGCAGGTGTCATACCATTTTTCCTGTTCTGTTTTTTTTTTTTACATTATCTTTTCCTTGTCTTCCATCGTCTCTGCCCAGCATTGCGGTCCACCCAACCCCCACACGCTGCCAACTCATGTCACTGCGATAAAGTCGAAACAAACCGGGGTGGTTTGCCAAAACAAATTCTGTGGCGTAGCCCATCATAAAATTCCTCCTTCATTCAACGAAAAACCCACAGAAAACACGCTACTCACTGACAGAGTGTATTAGCATTGACAAGCACAAGTGTGTTTCTGCGTTATACGTTTTTTGCGTGGGTCTGTGCATTTGAGTTTCTGTGGTTGGGGGCCGTGAAGGAAGAAAATTGGCAGGCAGACCCCATCCTCTAATCCCCATGTCTGCCCTGCCTCTCTTAACCTCAGCCTTCTCTCCACGCTGGTCGGTAATTTCCGTCACTCTGCAGACGTCTCAGCTGTCCTGCTTCTTCAATGTCAAGGTGCTAACAAACCATGAAAGGTGTCAATATGGAGGTCCTCCGATCAGAATTTGGCTTCCACATGAAAGCTGTCATACATGTGTGCTCGCCTGGCCCCGGAGCACTGTGCGTGATGGCAGGTCTACGACTCTGTGAGGGAAAAACTGATGGTGGGCCAAACGGCTCAACACACTCAGGCTCTCAGCGAACCCACTCGCAATGCAGATGTGAGCAATACTTTGGCTTAAGCCAGCACGGTGCTGATCCAAACCTGTGGATCTGATACCAATTAGTGGCAGCCTAATCATGTGCTTCCCGGTCCTGGCTTTTGTTAGAAAACCAAATAAAGAGATGGAGAAAAGTAAGGAGAGGGAGCCAAAAAAAAAGGGGGGTAAAAAAAAGTCCAGAAAGTGGAGAGAGAAAAAAAGAGGCCAAGGGATTGTTTAGAGAAATGATCTGGCAGCAAAAGGCTTAAATAGTCTCAATTTAATCTGTGAAGAAAATGTTCCCTGGGTTTCATCTGTAGAAATGAGTAGGGATATGACAAAGTGGACAAACCGGAAATTTGGGATGTACAGGCAGGACCTTGTGTTTGCTGCACTGCTGGCCACATGTTAGGATGATTAACCACACCCAAAAAACTTGCCTAATGCGCATTTACTGAGGAATGCAAATACAAACACATGTAGAAAGAATCACGGTCGCTCACACACATAGATGTGCATCATTGTTACTGTTCTCCTGTCGCAGGTGGAGGGTTGGCATTTAACCAGTCAGCAATGCCCCGCTGAGCTCCCAGCAGATTTGCAGTTCATCACAGGGTCATATCTCTCTCACTCACTTTCTCAACAGCATTTACCCAAAACGAGGTGAAATATTGCCCCCTAGTGGAGCATATCTGTCATTTAACAAATAGTCCAATCGACCCTGTAAATCTTTCAGCTAATTTAAACAAATGACCTGTGTGTGAACTCTGTGTCAATCAGAGTTCATGCTGTCTGAGTTTACAGCTAAGCTTCTTTTTATTCTCTAATAATAAAGCTTAGACACATGTATTGTACACTGCATGAGTTGAGAGAATTTGATTGTTATTTCGAAGCATCCTTTCTGTTGGTGATGATGTCAATGGACAGCGTTCGCAGGCTCCCAGGCTCTGCTGCCACAAGGTCGGAGCACTGTAGAACATTACATATGTTAATATATATATATATATATATATATATATATGTGTGTACAGTACAGTATATGTATATGAATAAGGTAGTGGGAATGAGGTATTTTAAACACTATCACGAAGACTAATTAATCATTTTAACATTATTATTTATGTTAATAATATTTGTGTTAGTAATATTAACATTTATTATGTATTTATAATCTTAATAATATTAACATAAATAATAATCACCATTTAGAGTTATTTTTAAGAGACACAAAAAAGTAAAAAATAAACACCAATACAATTAACACAAGACAGAGAATCTCAACGGACTTTTAGAGAAAAAAAGCAAAAAGCAAAAGTAACCCTAACCCTTGTATTTATAAAAATAAGGTAGCAATTTTGATACCACTGCTTTTAAACTCCTCAAACACTAGATTTGTCAACGTGTAGCTGTCAGCTTGTACAACCTACCAGAAAGAAATATATATATTTATATATATATATGTTTACAATTTCACATGTTTCTACTGAAAGTCATGCTTTACTTTATTAAGTCTTGAAGACCGTTTATGTAGCTTTAATCAGCCAGCCTGGACTATGCCTAAATATTGTCTTTTAATCGAATCAATTGTAAAATCCATCATGGCCAATAGTGCTTGTAGGGATGTGGCTTTTAGCGGTTTTTAGTGTTTGTTGGTGGTTAGTTAGTTAGTTTTATATATAACATAAACATTACCCTGGTATTCCTTTAAATCATAACATTGAAACTGTGGTTTGAAGAAGCAGGTGTTATTTTATATTTATTAATATTTGAAATCCCGGATTAAAGAAAAAAAAAGTAATTTAGTTTAATTTGAATTATTGTTGCTGTAAAAAATACACGAGATCTATCTCACATCCTGTATTTTGTGTGGTTTGTTAAGGTCTTTTGGAGGTTTGGTGTTTGTCACTGTTGTTTGTTCTTATATACACTTGAATTCAATATCAATCCAGTTTAGGGAAAAGCAAACTATTCAAAAATAAGACAAAAAACTAAACTTTTCATAATTTATCTATTTCATTTCATTAAGTGCGCAAGTTTAATTTAGTTTTTTTTTGTTTTTTTTATTTCCTTTTGGAACAACTGATAGTAATCGTGGTTTTGTATATTTTCTACAAATATAGTACTTCTAGAATTTTCATACGCTTTTAATTTGTCACGGGAGAAATCACTGGAGATAAATGAGAAGAGCGTTACTAAATGTACTAATACTGAAAATAGTCAAATAATAAGCAAACAAAAGTATGTTGATGTTTACAAATCAGACAAATATTGGTGTGAAAATGTGTGTCTAATACTGTGGTCACGAGTGAGCTGACCCAGGAATTAAAAAAAAAAGACAAGTGTTTTTTTTTAGTAGTTTGTTCTGCAGCTTCTTTGCATTACTTCTGCTCTGTGGCATATCAGGAGCACAGCCGGGCTTATTGTCAATGTTTATCATTGTTTTCCCACTCCTGACACATACACATGACTGGCAGCAATGTGCACGTGATGAAGGGGAATGGACGGGAGATGCTAATGAGCATGCTCAGTTCTAGCAAAAGCATGATGCACTGGAAAGGCACACAGCTATTTAGAGAGAGAAAAGAAAATGGGCCATTCCCTCTCTGCGGCCTCCCTGACAGCATTTTCACATAACAACTGGTCTGCTTTAGTGGCCACTCTTATCTTAATGAGGTTCAATCCTTTGTTTAGCCCACAGTGGATCCACAGATAGGATTGTTTTTAAATAGGCCCCCCCCCCCACGTTCCTTGTGTACCTCTGTTGGCTCGCTGTCTGCGCTGCATCAAGCCAGGCAGGCTGCCTTCCATGTCTGAACTACTGAGACATGATACATCAGTGTCAAAGTTGTCATCTATTCTGGGACTAAGAGCCTGTTAGGAAAGATCTCTCTACTTTTCTTGAGGGATCGACAAAGAGATTTGGTTTAACTGTCCCCCTCAGCCATCCTGATGCATATAAAGGAAAAGAAGGCACGATAGTATGCCGAATATGCTGAGAAACCCCATCGAGCCAACTGTCTGGGTCGATTGTGATGTTACACATAAAAGATAGTATGTCAAGTGTTGTAACTGTCTGTTTTATCTGAGAATCAAGAGCCAAGCGAACAGAGTACAGAATAGCAGAGGTCAAGAAAAAGTTACGCCGACTTTTATTGTGACTCCAAAGGCCTGGAGGACTTCCTCGGGCGGCGCAGAAAGACATACAGTATGTCCCAATATTAACGAGGGCACCAAGTCAACATTAAAAAAGGCACAGCAAGCTTGGTTTTCATTACTTGTGCATATACTACAAGTCACTACTTCCACCTTGACCCTTCTGCCCACTGATCCCAGACCTCCGCAAACAACCTGTGCCTCTGATCTGCTAGCTGGCGGCCATTTACAGAGAACGCTAGAATGTAGGGTGAAAAGTGAATTTGCCGTGCGGCACTTGTGGCCTTTGCTCCCGGTTTTTATACTAACACTTACTGAAGGCAGCAAGCAGCGGTGCCGTAAGTGAAATGTTAACTCCAAGGCATATTGTGTCCCGCACCATGTAAACCCTTAAGAATACCTTTCATATAGTTTAGTTACTGAACACAGAAACATCTTCATGTAGAGACAAGTATGTGTGAAGAGCTTCTCAAGCACGTTTCAACCACCCAGTAGGATTATAGTGAAGGCTGCCGGTCCAGTTCGGGGTCATCAGACTCAGGACGGGAACACTTGAACGCAGCAGTACAGTCCAAATCAAACTATTTTGAAAAAATAAAATCTGCAAATTGACAACGTACGTGTGAAATAAAACTATAGAAAATATAACACAGAAAAAAATGCCACTCAATTTCTTCACAGGTCATATATTCCAAGGAAATGAAATACCACACTATATTTTTTTTAAAACTTGCACTTCTTACCATTTGAACGACTCTAAAACGTATAATCTTGACAACTAAAAAAGTCTTCAACTTGCTGAAGATGCTGTCGCTGTGTGAGCGTGGAGCTACTCCCGCCCTTTTGCACATGTAGGCACTAAAGGTTAAAAGTCAAGTGTGTTGCGGTGACAGCTGCCTGACAAATGAATTGGAAAAAAAAAAAAGTTGGATTACAATGGAGAAACAATGGTAAAATAAAAATAAATTAAAAATAATTCATATTCTTTCATGGCTGAAAATTGTTACTTTGCAAATATGAATGTAGTTGAACTACCAGCAAGCTACTGCAAAATGTATAGTTAAACTACTCATTTAATTACTGCACAGTATTGGAAACTATATGTATATAAGGTATGTGCATTTATTCTATAAATATTAAAACTTAATAAAAATACATGAGACTTAGAACCAAACTGTTCATTTCAATTGTATTCTATGTTATTGTGTATTATCAAATGTTTAATACACGTCTGTAGAAAAGCACCAAGGAACTAAATATGACTTGATTTATTAAATGTAACACAGAACAGAACACTACTAGCACACAGATATCTTCTTTTGTTACATTTTTACATTGAAGCATTTTCTTATTTTTTTGAGGGGGAGTATTTTATTTAGCAATATTCAAAGTTGAATTTCACTTTTCCAAAGTAATGAGTAAATATTGTGTATCATTGAATATGAAATTCCTCACAATTTATCTTTAATATCTCAAAACGATAGTAAGCATTAACTGTACTCGTGAATGTTACTAGCAATAAACAGAAAATCGACTGAATAATTATATTTGTCGCTATAATATGTTATGTTTATAATTTACAGTATTATGTATAAATAATTGAGTGGATGCTGCTGCTTTTTTACATTTTTAAAGTAAGACATGAAATAAACATATTTTAAAATAAAAATGTAGTCGGCCAAAACAGCCAATGAAGTAGTTCTATATCGACACCTCAGTCAGAAACAATATTCCTGCTAAACCAGCAGGTTTATAAGCCAAAGGTAGTTACATTTTTAAATCTATATATATATTTTACTGTAAGTTTGAGTCCATCAAGAGGACTTTAAATCATGTTGTTGTGGCTCCTGTAACAGAAAAGAGAACCCAAGAACATTTCTGCCGGCACTAATTCAGACTCACCTTAGGGACAGATTACCAAAGCAGCCTCTGAGGCCGTAACAAGTCATGTTAACAATGATTTTATAGATTCAAGAGCCCCATATCATCTGCATACAGACCCAGAAAGAACCAGTAAATGTTTACACATAAAGACAAGTAGATACGTGAGAGCAAAGGTAAAACCAAGAGTGACTTTTTTACAGTCTGTGATAAACATACATGGGCAAAACTAAGACATTATAAAGAAGCACCAAGATCAGAAAGCAGATAATGGAGAAATAACCGCAGTACTTAAAATAAGAAAGCATGTAAAGGCAAATAAAAAGCATACGAGTCATCATGGTCTGCATTCAAAGTTACAAAATGTAAATTTAAAACTTATGTGAAACTAATGTTAGAATAAAATGAAATGGCTTAGTGAGTAATATGTTGCCACATTAACTGTGTGTTTGCTTCACAGATACATCTTGTGAAGATTTCTTGCCACAATTATACTTGTCCCACAAACTTACATAACACATGCTTTGGTTGTGAACCCAGACATGACTTGTCAGTTAATTAGTCACCTCATTTCACTAGAGTTCACCTCGCCTCAGTTTGTGCTTTAGTCTGGTTTTCACTCCATTTAGTTAATCACGCGACTAACTTCCATTAAATATTCACAAAAGTGCTCAAGGAGAACGTTTTCTTATGCGTATGGTGTAAGACAGAAATGGACAGTCTTAATTAAAATGCATTTTCCAGAGAATACGTTACCACTAAGTAAAACAGTCTTTGGAACGGGAAAAAATGAACACAGTATAAAGCTTGGCAAAATGAAGTAGCCTAGATATGTAATAATAAAGTGAAAAAAGTCACTCTACAAATCATTTGGCCTTCTTAAACTATCGTGTATCCAGGACAATTTCTCCAATTCCCCAATATATGTGAGAAACAAATACAAAGATGTAATGTGGTTTATTGATTGAATATAAATTAAATTGGATACAAACAAACACATATTTAGTGTGTTCTTTTGAAACACAGTAAGAGCAACAAATTAGATTTCATTATGCTTTTTTTAAATATTAATATTTGGACTTGAAGCACAGTTTACAATGTATAATTTAGAGTTCAACATAGTGAGTCTTTAAAAATTGGTTGCCGATAATTTTTAGATACATGTCTTGAAATTTGACCGTTTTTAGGGCCAGACATGTGAAACAATTCTCCCACCAGAACAGAGTAGTCGGACCATCATGTAGACTCTAGAGAACCTGTGGGTCACGCTGCCACTTTTAAATGAATGAAAAAGTGTACACAACAGATTTTTAATGGGACAGTTGAATTACAAAAAATTGCAAAGATCCTGATCACTAGAAACTTTTACATATTTTTCGGTCTCTTCAAAGATGATCTGCTGGACTCTCATGGCCACTATAGTCATTGCAAAAGAATGTTTGCAGAAACAATCCAAATGTAGTATAGGCCAGTCCATTTCTAATAACCCGACTGTTCTAGCTGAATACTACATCGTAGAATACATGATATTCAGAGGCAACTACAGAAGAGAACCTTTGTGCAACTTTGATGTCACAAGATTATTATTTACCAGTGCACAGCTGTAACACCATGTCACACATGTAGTCATTTATTATTTTCCAAGACAATTTATATATTATGAATAAGCAATTATTACTTCACTCCAAAAGAAAGTATCTTTTTTTTTTTAGCCTGAGTTTTTAGGAATAGGGTTTAATACCTTTGACAAAAGGGCAGCAGAGGATTTGGATTAGAGAGGACAGGCAACACAGAGACGTGACGCATGAATCACAGATAAGGGACACACGGTGAAACATGAGTTGGAAAAACAATGTGCATACGAGCAGCGGTGTTATGACAGTCTGGGAAGTAAACAAGAATGAACTCACAGATCACCAAACCAAATGAGACTCCATGAGACGAATAACTAAGTTATCAAAGTCGCTCATAATCCGTCCTCGTTTGTTTGTGACTTAAACCAATGCATTCAATTTTGGAGACAAAAACATTATAAACCGTGGAAACAAAAAAGATTAAAGTGAGAAGAAAGTGAAAAGGAGAGTGGGGAAATCTGTGGATGGATTATTAAATCCAGGAGGGTTAGGGCATTGACCACGGCTATCTTTTACAGAGAGGTTATTGAGAGGCCACAGCAGGGTGTTGTAATGCTGTGCAATTGTGTGGCATTTGTCTTGGCACTGCCCTGGTGTGACTGCAGTGTCTCGGCACAACATGAGAGCAACACTCCGGCTATGGTTGTCTTTAATTTGATGAGACATTCATTGGCTTGACCGTGTACTTTGCACGTAGGGCCGGTCAGACCGATTTGCTCTTTGACATGTCCGGCACCCCTCACACCTCACTGTGGCGGCACAAAGGCAAGCGAGGTCGCAGGTGAAAGTGGCGAGTGGGCAGCTGGGGAAGAACAAGGGGAGGAGAAGGGGTGAAAAAGAGGGAACAAGTGGGGAGTCCCATGGCTAGGTCAGGAGGTCAGAGTTGGAGTTTTGTCACCTGCTCGGCTTGGCACGCAATCTCACTCAGGAGCAGCAAGACTAAAAAGCTCTACTGCCTCCTACACACCCTCCATTCTGTCTCCCTCTACCTCTCGCTAATTGGATTTAATGAGCGATTTAACAACACAGCACTGCCCGATCAAATCAACCCGCTACTGTCCACCGCGCTTAATTCTGGGTCACTGCTTTATAATGCTAGCTTGTCCCAGGTCCCTCCTTTCCAGCAAGGCTCCTGGCTGCCTCACACATTCTCTCCCTCCTCTCTCACCCTCCTGTCTGTGTCTCTTAATGTCCAGCCGGTCTAACACAGAACGGGCTGAGAAATCCCCGGTCCGAAAAAACAACAATGTTCTCACCAGCCTGGTCGTATTTGAAGAAGAATGTCCTTGACTGTTTGTTGTGGAGCTCAGGGTAAGATGTTACCTACAGCTCAAAAGGAATCAATATCCGGCCCGGCAACTTAATTAAGCTCAGCCAGTTTGAGTTGCATCTTAAAAAAAAAATTCAGAACAAATGAAGGAAAACCCCCTTTTTTCTTTTTTTTTTTTAAGTGCGATCAACTGATGCCTCGGTCATCTACTGGATTGGTAAACCCAGGTTTGAGTTTATTTTGTTGTTAGTTCACTTTAATTTCTCACGTCTCATGAAATACACTGCAGTTTGAAGCAGACAGACTCAAATCTTCAGGCTTATTAGCAATTTTAATTTCATCCTTAAGACATCCGGCTAGGAATGTTCTCATCTGGCAGAACAAGACGATCTCATGTTAACGCCACATAATGTGATGAAATTCGTCCAAAACGTACGTGAATGCACAAGATACACCCCCTAAATAGGATTTTCATATTAGAACATCTACATGTTATATTTCAGCCATTTAGTACCCAAATACATTACATTACCCACGGTACATGTATCATAACTAGTAGAAGTAGTTCAACGTTTTTGGTTAAAGTGTTTGTGCATGCTTTAGCACTTTAACTAAAGTTTATGTATACTTTACATTTATGCAGACCACTTTGGAAACTGTGCTGAAGAGTTTCAGATTTTGTCGAAGTTGCATTATCGTTGAGAAAACACACTCCAGACTT
This sequence comes from Pholis gunnellus, assembly GCF_910591455.1. Classification (NCBI taxonomy): domain Eukaryota; kingdom Metazoa; phylum Chordata; class Actinopteri; order Perciformes; family Pholidae; genus Pholis; species Pholis gunnellus. The sequence continues at coordinate 12,192,234 of NC_136530.1, forward strand.
TTCCTATCATTCTACATTGAAACTGCATTAGCTTGTAACAATAAAGGAACTTTATTGGAATCAGTGACTGCCATGGATTATACAACTTAAACAAGTTTAAGGAGTCTGCAACTGATTTTCTTTTTTTTGCCATATGGAATTGATGGAAACCAAAGGCTTCCGTGAAGGCAAATTACAAAACACTACAGCATAGTTTGCGAAACGGTTAATTGTAATAAAAGAGATATTTGATCTGAAGTAAAAGGGTTTAAACATGCCAACTCACTGGTATTGTCCTTGAAGCTCATATGGCTATTCACACACTGGATATTGTGAAGCTCAAACGTGGGACCATTTTGTTATAGTACATACCATCGAACCACCAGGTCCTCTATATGGCTCCATCTTCCCTTCCATCTTCTCTTCTCTGCCTTTACTCCAGTTATAATGACTTTCAGAATACAGGCTCCTGATACAATATGACAGTCACTCATGCATGTGGCCAAAGCTGCATTTCTTCAAATTAACTTTCTCACATTTATGACACTATATCAAAAAAGGTCCGCTTATGAAACATGCTCTTCACAACATGCTGTTTACAATATTTTGTTGTACTCATTCCAAATGTTGGACTTATTTCTTGGTGTGATAATAACATATTTTGGAGTTCAACAAGGGAGCTAGGAAGCATCCAAGTAAGACAAAGCAGTAGTTCGGTCAAGAGAGATTTGTCAGTGCAGTTTGGCAAAACTGCTTCTCAACTTACAATGCCGAAAGCAGCTTAATTATAGGTCAAAGGAGAAATGGCCAGGGACTGAGCGAGGGAAGGGCCTGTTGGGTTGTTACAGGGTTCAACATGTGTTATCTCTGCATGTGTTTGGGGTGTCACTGCAAATGCACAAAGGTATTATTTCCTTGAAGCATCCTAATATAACAATACTCCCATCCCACCATGTAGACAGCTACAAGTAAATACATTTTTTATTTTTATTTTGGCACATATACTATTTATAGCTTTTGTATGAATATTCTAGCATACACATACGACAACATTTCTTACACAATTTTGACAGCTTTAAAATGTTTGACAGTGCTAAATGCAACATGATGAAATTGAATACAGTTTCAAAGTCGAATTGAAAAACCTCAACTGTATTTCTCCAAATTGGGCCTTTATTTGAAATAGAAATAGACTGTAAAGGAATGCCGATAGCGTTTTAGCTATATTAAAGTGCCTGAATTCATAGGTCCAATTTTATGTTTCAGTTTATAGATCTCCCTAAATATTTTACATAAATAATGTATCCCTTTCAATCTTTTACGCTTCTTGAAATGTTTAACATATAGCAACAGATAGCGATGGACATGCTGTAGTCCAGGTGACATTCTCCCACACGTCACAATCGGTCACAGTTTTGACTAAACCGGAGCCGTGGGTTAATCAGGAAGAGAATGCCAGCAGGTCGTTCAGACGTCTAACTTCATATGACTGTGGACATGCCATACATAACCCCACGGCTGTGTTCAGCACATTTCTATTCATTACGAACATTTACTTATTTTTCAAGAGAGAGACTTGATATTAAAATTGCATACATTTCATAAATGTCTACCATATACCTATATTTGATTTGAAAACAACAAAACGTATCGTCTCTCAACCATATGTGCTGACAAATCTGCACTGAAACATTTCTTAATTCATGTGCAACAGAGCTTGAGGGTAAAAACACACATTCTATTTACAGTATGTTTACATCGAGCTGGAATACAAATAAACAAGATGAACTCCTGCCGGGCAACACGCCTGATGGCTTCCTGTCAGCTTGGTCTGGCAATATGTCATAACCCAAATATCAAGGCTGGCATTGCTGTTGACATACGGTCTAACTTGACCTTTCAGACTGAGTCATTGGCAGCAACGCATTCCTAGGCGCAAAGCTAGATGAGCAAATGCAGCTTAATGTGCAAACAGTATGAATGTAAGTCTCTTCTGTGAGGAATCATGTGAAGGACATCCAACTGAAAAGCATCCTGTGTAGTAGAGCATTATCCATGGCACGGCGGTGATTTAATACGTTGTTGTATATTTCACCCCTGCTCGCATAAAAAGTTAAAATGTTACCTGAATTTCATTGTATTTAATTATTTAACGCTCCATATGCAAATATACCAAAATAACTGGGGTGCGACCATAATACGGTTGTACAAGAAACAATCAGGATTTTTTGTCACGTTAAAAGACAAAGCAGAACAAGTATCAGTATGTTGGGGACAATACACAAATTTCTCACTTACCGCCGTATTTTCACGGCGGTAAGTGAACCTTTTTTGTTTTTTAAAATGTAAAAATGTGCAGCAAACGTCAACACTGTCTCATCTGTGTAATGATGTCAATATATCTGAATCTTTGATGTCCTGTTGCATCCAGCAGCTCGACAGAAGCCCATCGCAGGGCCACCGAAAGTCAAACCAATTTATGTTTTAACGCTGGAGTCTATATCGTAACTTGCATCTAGTTTTCATTGCACTAAAACAGAGAGAGATGTGTATGTGCTGTATGTATATCTGTTCCTCCTGCGCAATGTTTGGTAGAAGCTTCAAGCCGCCTTAATCTCGTTGCCATCGCTCTCTCTCTCTTTTAATTCTGTTTTCACTCCTCTCTCTTTTTTCCTGGCTCCTTTTCCCCCCATCAGCCCTCCCCAAGTTTGCCCAATTTCCCCTTGGTTCAGCGGCAGGGCACTGGGTCACGGCACTGGCTTGATTTTCACACTGTTTCCCTCTACTGAGCGCCACATCAAGTTAATCAGGGTTAACAATTGCGGCGGTGCCTTGCTGAGCAGGGCTCCCCTCGGCTTAGCGTGGCCTGGCTTTGGTGATACAGATGGGCTAGTAATCTCTGCTCTGGGAGCAAAGGGGGCGGGCGAGGGTGGAGGAACCATCGTGGCTGCTTGGGTGGGTGTGGGATGATAGTTGTCAGGACAAGAGAAGTATGTGACAAAAATGGGGAGATTGGATATTAGTTAACCCTCAATAGAAAGTATTTATCAGAAATATTGAAGCTTAAACGACAACAAACGAACGCCAGACATAATATAAAGTGATTATATATTTTTCATGCTGTTTGGTAGCTCCTCTTCTCCCTTGTTTCTCTATGTCTGGGCCTCAGTGCTTAACACATAATCTCATTTATATGCCTCCAAAGCAGACCCATCTTCAAAACATATCCAAATAACAATGTTAGGTGAGGAATTGAGGATTCACTGAGCACGCATTAAAGAAATGAAAGAAGAGCTACAGAGAAAAGCACAAATTAGTATTCTTTTCATAGACCGGCCAACATAAAGAGTTTGAAAAGGTGTCAAATGGGAGATAAGTATCCTAAATCCCTCATGTGAGGTCAAGACTTGAAACAGAACTAGTGCCATGTCAAGGATCAAAACGACCATCAGAATTACAAATCCAGAGCGAGTGTATGATGTTTTATGATCAAAGAGAGGGGGAAGACTGTTGTTAAAAACTTCCAGCACTGAAGATGACTGAAGCGTGACACATTTTTGGCAAAACAGAACTCTTAGCGCAACAGCAGCTGGCTAGCTTGCACAACACAGCCCAGAGAGCCCCGGCCATAGGCTACGCAGACTTAATTATTCATTCAGACAGAAGAAGAAGCATTACACAACTGCGCTTTCCTGATAGGACCAATGGAGAAAGGATCCTGCATGTCACACAGCCTTGGGTGATAGAAATGGAGCTCAATTTTCAGCTGGACTTCCATTTGGAACATCAACCGAGCCAAACTAGACTCTCCAGATGACCTTTTCAACTTAAGAAACTAGGTTAAAGTCTAACTCTGGCATGAGATTGTATTGTATTTTACCCTTTGTTATGGCAGACTTCCTGTCGCAGCACATCACCCTTTTCCCGCTGTACCACAACTCAAGCACTCCGCTTGTCCCTTTTTTTTTTGCCATAACCGTCTTGCTTTCCAGATGCCGCAGCTCTGCGGAGTGACATATGTATTATTAACACAAGGTTCAAGTGCTACTCATGCAGGGACACTCACAGACTTTCACAGGTTTCTGTCGGTGCCACCATTTTGATTTGACAGTGGCTCGAGCAGTTTTTTGCAAAAACATTAAGAATCCGTGACACTAGAGCACAAGCTAAATATTTCATACGCTTGGCAGCTCAAAAGCTTTGAAGTCCAGGTTTAAGAGCCCTTCTATCCATTTATTACCCATCTCAACTACTGTCATGAATGTCTAATAATGACCAAATTGAAGGTGTTATTCATGAACTGCTAAGTTGTCCATTGAACGGAGAGAGGGTCTTGTAAAGTGCAAGAGCACGAAAAAGGAGATATGTGGCAGAAGTGGTGGCTGATGCTGCAGTGTGCCTTTGTCCACACTTCCATGGGTAAAATATGTATGTTGGCCTGAGCTGCGATGTCCCACAAGCCCCAGTGTCGCAGTGCATCATCCAAAGTCATCCCTGCACTAACCAAACTGGAATGAGATTGAAACCGCTGAACGTTTAAGTCCCACTGAACTCCACTTGACCTCGCTGCCCTCAAGTCAAAAAGAAAAGTTCATCAAAAGTTCACGTCCATTATCATCGTTGCTTTAGGCTGTATATGCCTCGTACCATATCTCTGTGATTGGTAGGGAAGGAGGAGGAGCAGTGAGCTTACCAAACTCAACCCAACAACCGCTGCCGATATGACACCGAACAGTGACCCTGATACGCAGGTTCACTGTTCGGTCAGACTGCCGCTGTAGGCTGTGTATGTGTGTGTGATGGGTGGTGGAGGGGTTAAGAAAAAAATAACAAAATATCCCCTTTACTTGCCCTGTGTCGTAACATTTCTGAGCCTGCCCCGCCCAACACGAAAACGGGTTCAACGAGAGTTCACGTCTGAGGCCACACCCCCTCGCCACCACGTCAGCAGGCAGACGGCGTGTCGTCACGCGTAAGACAGAACCCAACTATGCCCTACTTTCTGGTTCTGTTGGCTAGGTCACAGCGACCCCCAGTGGGCCCCGTCCACTGACCTATTAACCATTAAGACCAATGATAAGAACACCAGGTTTAGAAATGTGCTGGTCATCATAAAATCATCTGCAAAGAAGGCCTGTGGTCTATTTATATAATACAATTCCTTGTAACATATATATATATATATATATATATATATATATATATATTTCATATATTATGTTAATGTATCATTAACCAAATGTTGAATACAATTTATATTTTTTTTTCATAGATAATGGATGCTATTTTGAATTGCAGAGAGAGTTTCAAAATAATCCTGTATGTTACAAACATACCTAGAAATGTTATTCAATTTGTATTATAGAATCATAATGAAGAAAGTAAAAATGATATATAAATATGTACTGTAAATAAAATCAAATTCAGATTATATTTACATTACATATTGTACATTTATGAATTGTTATTTAAGAAATATCCATATTTATTTACAAGAAAATATTGTCACTCTTAAATATAAATATTGTGATGCATACATCATGTATGGGAAAAAATAAACATTCAGAAAAAAAGACGTATTAGAATATAATAGAATATTTCTTTATTGATATATATATTAATAATAGCCATTGCCACTAATATTATCCACATTATAAGCTCTGAACTAAGTCCGTTACAATTTATGTTTAACATAAAAATAACATTTTCGATCAATATTTTGTTCATGGTTCCTTACAAATGAAAAAAATACTAAACCTAAGAACTAATAAACTGAAAATGAAAATATAAAATATATTAGAATGACTATAAACATATATTATGAATTTTACAACCAAAAGAAAAAAGAAATCTTGAAAAGAAAAAGAAAATAAATAAATACAATAATTAAATTATTAATGAAACAATAATTTGAAAAGAAAAGATTTTATGTATTTAATCAAAAGAAAAGAAAAGTAAGAAAAAAGTAAAGAAAATGATTAATTCATGTCCCGGGACAGCATATTAATATTTCACACATAGCACTCTTTAATGCTGTTATGGAAAGGGAGAAAAAGTTACCATTGGCAACAAATGTGATAATTTGCTATAAATATTTCCGTATATATACACTGCACTCTATGATTCAATTTGTAGGCCTTTGAGTTGATAGCATGTTACCTATTAAAAAAGGCATGAGCTTAAATAAACTATACATTAAATATAAATGTATTAATATATTATATGCCTACATATGTTTCTTGTGAATTATATTATAATTAATATTCTTATATGCTAATGTTTTACTGTGCACGCCACACACACACATTCACTGTTTCTTGAGAGAATAACGAAACACAAGCCAATGTAATGCAATAGAAGTTCCTCTTTCCTGTGTAGAAACAAGGAATAAAAAAAAAGGTTGGGTGTACTGTACATGTTAGGGGCCAAAGAAAGATTTAATAAATAAATACATAATACATTTGGAACAAATAGTCTCAAAGTTTATAACATATTTGGTAACAAATTACAGAGAGGTACAACACATAATGCCAAGCCTACAAAAGTGATTTGCCTGATTGGTATTCATTTCTTCTACTGCAACCTAAAAAAACAACTACACTATTGTTGTACAACAAAGTTCCCAATGAAAGCAGTTGTTCCCTAAATGTGTATGATAGTGCACCTGACCTTATGGAGTTATCAGACCGACTGAGATGACTCTGGAAGCATTGGGCTCAGCAGGACAGACGGGGATATACTTTGGTAGAAAGACTAAGAGTGCCCACTAGTGTTGAAACTATGTACTACATCAGCATCAAACAAATAGATTTATTTTTAAGCAGGAAACTTTGTCAGCGTTTAAGACAGGAAGATTAGAAATTATAGTTAGCATTGTATTTAGGCGTTTCCCTGAGAACTGTATTACTGTGAGGTTTCAAATGCAGCATTTTCATCACCAGGGGATGGTAAAGACTCCGGATGACAAATAGTTAAAACGCACATTAATTCAGTTATTTTATGTTAGTGGTTCTTTTAGACAGTGACTCATCACACTGCTTCAATGGTAGGGGCCCCTCTCAAAGTATTAATTAAAAACGCACATCATTTAACAGTTAAATGAATAACATACAGTTTTTAAAATATTTCTCTGTGTCCTTCATTATATCAGACGTAGATGGAATAAATATGAGTAAAGGCTAAATTCCTTCTGATGCATCAGCGAATAAAATCTTGGTCCAAAATATATGTATTTTAACTTGGAGGACAATAAAGCCTGTTTTCTCCCAAAACTCCTTACACATGAAAAACTTTTGGTAATTTTATTTATCTGATTATTTTCCATAAGCTTGATAAATATATTTGAGTGTCGTGTCCCGTTCCCCCCCCCCCCCCACCCCAAAAATCAAGTATCAAAGCTAAACAGCTCAAGGACATGGGTCACCTAAATCCACAAACATTTGGCATGTTAGTGTCAGAGTGTGATGAACCCAGTGTAGTACCGGTACAGAACACAAAAGGATGGAAATGTTTTTCATCCAGAGCTTGCACACGCAGCAGGATTCCATATTTCCATGGGAAATGTACGTACACACCATATGAGGTGTTTTGATTAACCTCCGTAGACAAATCAGACCAGTCCAAGTTTTAAGTAAGCCCTCAGGAGGAAGTGAGGTGTGTGTCTGTTGGCGTGTGTGGGTGTTATCACTCTGCATGCTGGTCCCGATGCAGAAAGTGAAACTGTGGAGGCCGTGTGTAAGGTGCAGGACAGGGAATCCTCCATTGTGCACAGGCAGAAGGGAAAGAAATACAGCATAAGAGGCAGTATGGTGGTAGACAACGCTGCTATTTAGAGTCCGGAAGTTATCCGACGAAAGATATTGTTTGCCAGTCAAACCAAAAACATGGAATATAGCATCTTATTATTACGAACAAAGGGGTCCAAAATCCCAGTGACCATTTTGATTGTTACTGGCTCATAATAAAATACAGGTCTAAGTGTTTGGATACGTAAATGTCTTCCTTTATTAAATATATTATGTTTGTAAAAGGCTACCTTCATATCCAATTTTATTGCATCACATCAGCCGCAGTTGTCCGAGTCGTCCACTTGCTCCTCTGTAGCAGGTGCAACTAGCCGGTTGTATGAGAAAGCCAGCATCATCTGTATAAAACAATATTAGACTAGTTTTAATACAAGAAGGACAAAAAGAAGAAAAGAAAAAAAACCTGTTTGGCAATGAGGCTCTAAGAGAAAAAGCAAGTGTTGGATTCTCTTTTACATTTCTTTCATTTCCTCAGAACTCTCTCGGTAATAAACTCAATTTAGAAATCTCCTAAAAATAAGTTGTCTAGAAAAGGATTTCTCATGAATCTGAAAATGATACATTAGAATAAATACCAAAAGGTCTGATGCCTGAGCAAGTAATTAGATTTTCACACTAAGCACTTTTCTTCACTCGGCTGTAAAATGAATCCTGAAAACTGACTGATTTGGTGCAAACCCTGAATCTTGAAACCCTGCTTCAGAGGTGACATGTAACAACATGTCATTACCAATGAAACATGTAAGAAAGAAAAGACAGGGCTGTGAAGGCAGCTTCCCGGTGGGCCTAATTTAAAAGAAAGGTGGACTCCCTTTCACCTTTTTCAAAGTGTACACACTGAGTCCTTCTAACGCAGGCACACACACTCGGGTTGTGTTTTCTTCTTTCTCAGTGATAGTGGAAACATTTGGTTGCTGAGCTACGGTTTGCCCACTCTTCATTACAGGCATTACAAGCATTTTGTTACGCTCGTTTGTTCCCGAGCGCAAGAGAAGCTGCTGGCTATAAGATGTCAACTCGCATCGCCTATTCCTAACTGGAAACCCTTTTCTGAGCTTTGTTTGTTTCTTATTTATTCTAATTAGATTCTAGAAAAACTGTCATTTAAATAACATCTGTGTCTTGTGCACATGTTGAATGAGGGTAAATCAAATCATGTGGTATTCATACCTTAGGCGCATGGCACTACAAACGCATTGAGATTCAGTGCACAGCCCTAGTGGTTAATAACGTTCCACTGAAGTAGATTTGGTTAAATTTGTGCACAATAATAATGCCACAACTACAAAAACTGGTGGCGGTTTTCGCCCTCACATGGTGCATTTAGCGACAATTCCCCAAAACACAGCCATAATCACCTTCGCCCAGACTGGATGACTTGTAAATAGACACATTCTCTGTCTTTTAGTTTTCCTTTTGCATACCGTTAGCAGTGCCAGCAGTCCCATCATCACCCCCATCATGATATACATGTTCTCGGTAAGGCCACCAGCCCACAGAGGGCCCAGGATGGTAGCTAGACCTCCCACTGAGCGCCGCACTCCCTGACTGAAACCTGCAATACAAGCAAGGCACAAAGACTCAGCACACCAAACAACGCGAGGTGAAAAGGACACGCACTTTCCAACATGCAATGCTTTCTATTTGCCAATGGATGGTGCAGTTTCTCACCTTGTGTTTTCTCAGAAGTAATTTTGGAGAAGAGGGAAACCTGAGCCACGGCTACAAATGGCAAACCCAAAACCTGCAGAAACACCCCAATGATGAACTCAGTTAGCTGCCAGGGGAAACCACCTGCAAAAGAAAACACCAAAACATTGATACACTCAGGATACAGCCAAGTTCTAACGGGGTATTTCTAATGTTTGATCGAGAGGATGGTTGTCATAGAATTTGTATCTAATGCAGAGTGTTTACCAGATTTAAGGATGTTCTATATTCCGCAAAGTTAAACTGACTCTTCGTGGGAGATCAGGTTTTGTAGCAGCATCAGTTACAGTTGATGAAGATCTATGTGTACATACAATAACAACAGTTTCTTCAGTGCAGTCTGACCTAGTGGGTTAGCCAAGAAGATGAGGCACCAGACACCAGAGATGTTGCAAATGATCAGACCGACGGCCAGGACCACTCGATCAGCAACACGCTGGCTCAGCCAGCGCACAAACAGGAAGCCGGCGATCACCTCCACGCCGCACAGACAGTACATCACGCTGTTCTCCAGCTCCCCGTAGCCGAAGTACTTCTGGGTCATCGGAGTCACCATGGTCTGGGGAGGGAATGTGTGGAGATGTTGGCACAGTCCATGAAAGCACATTGTCACAAAGTCCTGAAAACAGAAACTTCCAGAGTAAAAATGTCTCCCAAGTATCTCATAATAATTCCTATCCCAGCATGGTTTCACTTGTTTTCAAATGATTTAGAAACAAAAATCAATTCATTGGAAGCAGATCCTTAACTAAAGAAATATAAAGAGACTTTCTTTGTGTAGGTGTGTGTGTGTGTTTCTGTCTGCACCTCCAGCGCTGTCTGATTGAAGAGGGTGATGAACTGAGCAGCCAGCAGCACGACTATTTCTTCTCTCAGGAACTCTACAAGGAGGGTCAGAGACATTCATTTCAGACTTTAAATGTGTTTTACAACTTTTCCCTGACTTTTTAAAAGGAACCTAGAATGATATTGACACACGCACTGTAAACCACCCACCTCGGGATATGCTGAAATTCTTAAAGGGGCTGGAAGATGAATGGGACTCCGGTGGCACGGGAGAGGGAGGTGGAGAGATAGGACTCAACGCGGCCTGTGAGGCAGCAGAGGAGTCGCATCCGGCTGGGTCGGATATCACAACTGAGCCGTTGGCTGTCACAGCTGAGCCGTAGGACCCCCCCAGCTCCTGCGACCCCATTAGCGGCTTTTCCTCGTCATTGTCCTCTTCCACAAGCCCTCGGTCCTCCTCCTCCACCTCCTCCCTGCTCTGGCTTGTCAGACTCTCCTTGGCCTTCCCCTTCTCTAGAGGCGGTAGGTCCCAGTACATTAAGATCACCGCCACTTGAAGGAGAGTCCACAGCAGGCACATGAACAACTGCAGGTGATGGATAAAAGAGTTAGAACTTTTCTTTTAGGGGGCAAAGAACGCTGCAAAATGGAAAAACAAAGCGTAGCGCGGACCCTTACCCCTGGCGCAGTATATTTATTGACCACAAAAGGACCCAGGTGGAAGTCACACAGCCTCAGGAAGATGTTAAATGCTGGGCCTGTGTCAAACCCAAAGTTAAAACATGTTACCCCAAAATCTTTGCAAATCATTTAGCACAATCTTGGTAAGTAGCAAACTAATCTAAAAGCAACTACAATCATACAGGCTACTTGCATTATTATCTAAATTATGATCTAAATTTGCTTGTGAGCTCTAAGCATTCACTGTGTTAAGTGGGAGGCTAGATGGCAAGTAATTCCACTCAAATCTCAATCTTATTTTTCTGTGTAAAGATCACAAAACCATTCCAGTTTCATACCACTTAAACTCAAATGATCAGCTGGCAGCCTTTGGAATTTGTCATAAGAAAGCAGACAAAACACTGACCAATCAGAAGGCCAGCTTGTCGACACGCCATGACAGCAGCAAATGCAGTGGCGCGGTCGTCAGGGGAGGTGCTTCGGGTCAGGAAGCCAAAGATAGATGAGCCAGCTCCTGTGCCGATGCCTGGGGAAAATACATATTTCATGAGTGAATTACATTACTGGAATATTGAGGTTAAAACCTGGAGCTCTGGAGAGGATGTACATTCGTGTGGCATTATGTCACATCATGTATTATTATATACCTAAAATACACAACATCAGAGTTAAGGTGGTATACTGTGTCACCGCGGGTAAAAGTTTCAAAGCATGATCAATGTGCTGAAATTGTTGTGGCTACTTGAGCATTCTTACGAAGAGAAAAACATATGCCAGTGTTTTCAAGCATTCTGGATATACTTAGCAGGTCAACCACATATTCTAATGTTACCATTTATCATTTTGGGGTTAAATATGCGCCACATTTAAAATGCACTGAACAGCAGCTTTTAAGACGGCTCAAACGACGGTGCAACATTTTATTTACAAGCTAAAATGTAAATCTTTACATAATGATTCTGCCAGGTTTTACTGGTATGAGAGGTGTCATTTGGTGCACACCCACCTGCCACCAGTCTGCTCGACAGTAACAGCCACTTGGAGTAGCCCGTAAAGTACATGAAATTACCTGGAGAGCAAAAAGTTGTAGAAAAATAAAAGTTAGCCATGTACAATAATAACACAATTAGAATAACAAAGGAAGTTGTGTTTTTGAAATCAGAATACGGTTTCAAGGCAGTGGTGGTGTAAATACAAATATGAGTGGACTCACCAATTATCTCAAAACAGTTGGCAAATAGGATGATCTTCTTGCTGGTCTGCGTTCGGTCGGACAAGTGGCCAAACAGCGGTCCCGTCAGGAGGCCGCTGAAGCTGAATGCCGACAGGGCCAAACCCAGAAAGTAGGGTGCTGCATCCAAGGTCTGCAAATACATCCATATTGTGGGCAATATTACCGCTGGGGACACAAAAGGAAGCAGAATCAGTTTTTTTTATCTGCCTTCTGAAGTACACTTTCATCTGAAGTAATGTTACACTTCAGTGTCTGACTTGAAAACCGTTGGGACAACACACAACAACATATGAAGTGAACATTGTATTCCAAATCTGCTGAGCCTACACTGGCTAACTTAGCGATGCCGAGTCATCTGTGTCATAATTTCCTATGTGGAGTCAATCGACCACACTGTGGCTCTGTTGGGCTGCATCCTTGATTGCATCTCGTCAGTGTTTATTGCAACCTTGTGACTCCCCTGAGCCCTATTGTGACATTCATCAGTGGGCGAGACAAGAGATTAGATGATATCTGTATGTTTGAGTTCTCGGTGCAACTTTAAACATGTTACATTTCAGTGCTAGTAATGCTGAGAGAGTGGTAGCTCCTTCTCCATTTGAATGCCTCCATGGTGCCGACTCAATTATTGGGTCAGAAGACACCCAATAAAGCCTGCGAGGGAAATGAAACGTTCTCGTCATTTGCAAGAATGTTCGTCCTTTCCCCCAGATGATTACACAATTGTCAGGAGCTTGTCTTGTCTATTTCGCCTTGTCCTGTTTATTTGATATTAGTATGTGATGTAATTCTGTCTGTGTTTAAGGCTTGTATTCTTGCATTGCCACTATGCAAGTCTGTTGTGTGGACCCCAGGAAGAACAGCTGCTGCAATGCTGCTGTAGCTAATGGAGATCCTAATAAACTAAACCCCGACAGAGGCATCTGTATGTGGGTGACTGACAAAAACCATGTTATACAATTGAATCTTGCTTCTTTGTTAGTTTTTTTACAACATTATACCTACAGTGAGTGGCAATGGAGAAAAATAAACATGTACAGTGAAATGCAATCTAACACAAGAGTCTTGTAATAAATCGTATCTTTCTGAATCGTATTGAGAGAGGTGTTACAGGAGTGTGGTTAAAGGTGTTGTTCTACGGGATAACAATATAATCATGTTAATCAAAACGGTGTCCTTGGGTATCCTAAGGTATTGGGTATTGTAAGCATATGGTGGCATCTGTATAAGGGCTAAACAATGTGCTAACCACACCCAGATTATCACTTAAATATGGATTGGCCTGCTGCTTGAGTCAGGTGAGAACATCATGTCCTTGGGTATTGTTTGGGGCATTTAGATTAACAACCTAGGAAAGATTTTCCACAGGCCAAATTAGTTTTTTTGTGAAACTTTTTAAAAAACAGTAAATTATTAAATAGTATGGCCAGTGTGGAGACGGCTGTGAGTTAACAACACAATGGAACAGTTAAGTTAAATTACTGATCCACTCCTGTCCTTTGTAGAACTATAATCCTGCCTACAGTCCTGGCCAAAGCAGATTCTTTATCCGATAGGTTCATACAATGGATGTGTGAAACATCTCGGATGAATTGAAACACTCATCAACTTGTCAAACCACAAGTTCAATCACAGTATGTCACAAACAAAAACAAAAAGGTATGAATAGTAAAATTCACTCCACATGGCTTTAACCACCGCTCTATATTACTAACCAATGTTCAATTACGATGAGTGGCAACTTTATCTGCAATAGCTTTACATGCATGTAAGGAAATATGTCAATGTGTATGCAACATTTAGATTTTAAAAGGGAACGTGATTGAATTAAAAAGAGATCTTACCATATTCCACACCGCTTAGAAGAAATATAAGCCCGATGGTGAAGAACGTCAGCTTCCTTTTCCGTCGATTATCCATCGTGTTTGGCTGGTTTGATACTATACTTGAAGAGACATGTTCATTCTAATCTCTCCACGAGACATCGCTGTTGACATAATCCCGAATCCAGTGCTTCGAGTCAGATCTGAATGCAGTGACATATCACCAAGCCCGTCTAGAGACAGCTTTAAAACGGTCTTTTCTTGTGGAAATAAAGAAGTGCGTATTGTGCTACATATCTCTACAGGCTGGGAATACTGCACGGCGCCGGTTGATCCGTGAAGTGCAGTGAACTGCCCGGACCTGTAAAGCTGGGTCGCCAACGGCCGGCGAGCAAACAAGCCGCCCTGGAACGCTCCTGCGCAGTTTAGTCCACAACCTATATCACTTCCGGGGTACTGGAACCGAGCACAGGACCGACCCGAACCCTAACCCTCCACTACAAAATTGAATGCACGTATGCAAGTGCACAGGTGTGAGATACATTTGTGCTTTCAGATGCCTGGACATTTAATGAAATACAAATTGACAACTAAAAAAAGGACCCAATGACGATCCGTTTGCGAGTTTAATTTAATGTTCACAGTGAAATGATTAGAAATCAATACATGATTAGAAGGGAAAATCCATTATTTCCAGTAGGAAGCCCAACATCTATATTCTTCTAACTTGGACGGTGTAGTGATATCATTTTGCTGTTGTTTTTTTTGTTAAGGCTGCAAGCTTATTCTACAGCTTCACTACGCTCAAATGTTTGAAGGCTTTCCATGCACATATCAGGAGTTAGTCATTGGCAGTGCTCCTCCACGTCCTGTGACACCCATTAACGCTGACATTGAGAAGCCTCTGTTACACACACAAAGCTGCCTCTTCACCCTTAATTCAATCTTCTGTCTCACGAGTATCCACAGTTTAGATTGCTGCCGTCCAAGCAAATATAGGACCATTGCCTATGGCATGCTGGGTAATAAAGTACCGACAGTTAAATATGTTAACTTCCCAAATTCTTTGCCAGAGGGGTCTAGTCAATATCTCAACTTTAAATGATTCACTTAATGGTTAATCTGATGGTGGTTCATGTTAAACAAAGCACATCAAGTCAAGTCTTTATTTACAATCTGCAGATTGACTCACAACACAGTCAAATGAATGAGCTGAGTGCATGAGCAAATGAGGTTTTATACAAACTGACAAACAATGAGATCAGAGAGGGACGGAGTGACTTATTAATTTAAACAGGTAAAATGACAGCATCTTCAAACGATGACATAGCAATTAAGGCCGTCTGATCTTCTCCCGTCTTGAACATTGTGAAAAGGCACTAACAGTTTGCTATTTGCAAAGACATAAAATGTATTTAATAAGAAGTAATAAGGCATGGCCTCTTCACGTTTTCGACATGGTCACTGTGATAAAAGACAAAGTATATGCAGGTTAAGAAGGGTCAGTGTGGCCTGTGGTATGGAAGAATACATGGAGTCTGGAAAATGTCCAGTACATATGCAAAGCAGGAGAACATAGTTGCACTGAAGGCCAAATAAAGTTGCAGATGCTCATTCTGACAACTACAGAAGGATACACACATAACAATATTCATATGTGAATAGATTCCAAAGCAGATTTTAATTGCAGTTCTTTTGACGCGAGCGGATTCCAGTTACTCCGAACCGTGTTTCTGGTAAGAGATGGTGACGACTGCTCCGTTGTTTTAAATGTAACTTTTTAAAGCTGCATGTCTGGATTACATATCTACCAGACATGTCAGTGCTCCATTTACTGGGTGTAAGGAGGAATGCCTAAATGTATGCTCAAAATAAATATTACTTAATGTGATGTCTATTAATTGTATATTTTACGACCACTGCCCTGTGAGGTACAGTGCTTGGCCCAGTCAGCATCAGCTTCTGTATAAAAACCTTTTCCCGCCCTCTCCACTACAGAACACAGCGTGCCTGCAGTAAAAATATTGCAGAACAAAACATAACCAAATTCAACACGTTTGCATAAATTGTCAAGATAAGAAAAAAAACATCGTTAAAAAGGTGACTGACCACCTGAGAATTATGTATAAAAGAAATCTTTATTTACAGTTTGCCAGCAGATGCAGGTTGCAGTTCTTAAGTGTCACAGTCTTTAATCTGTAGTCCATCATCTTGGAGAAAACATTTTGTAACTACAAAAGTAAAAAACTAAATATGTTTTCTTCAGCCTCCACATCTGTCTATGAGCTGCTCTTGGATGATGGTCACGTGCTGCAGACTTGAGAATACCAATGTTCAGTGTACAGTTCATTTGGACTTTAAAGTTGACTGTGGCATTCGAGGAACCAGTGAAGTGGGCAAGCAGAGGTGAGTCTCAGAAGGCCAGTTTCTTCATGAGGAGGTAGACCCGGGCGTCCACCTCGAAGCCGTGAAGGTTGTTGGCGTCTCCTTGCAGCCTCATGAGGAGGCCGCCAAAAGACACATAGGCAGAGCTGAAAGGAGGAGCACATCCGTGAAAGTTACAAATGAGAATGATTCCAACGCTGGTAACAACTGATGAATAATAAATCGTTATCTCTCACACAGACCTTTGTTGGGCAAGTAATACACATAATTACACACAATAGTGGACCAATGACAATCCACTGAAAAGCCTCCTACAGTGTAATCTTTTCATAACGATGAGTCAGTAAATTTCATTAAAGTATTAATATACATGTACAACTAGGAATATATTTTCTGGCGATTATTTAGCACGTCAATATATTTTTTTTAACTTGTTTTTGTCATGAACACATGAATAATAAAGACCGTGTTTCGGAACAAGGTGGATTTTTTTCTGAGCTTTCCGACCCCAAATAAAGTCATCAACCAATCAGGTTGTGCTATACCTTTCACAATAAAAGCCCAAGACATAATGCTGAAAAGTATTTTACATTTAATGTTTGTGCTAATTTCAAAATGTTCCTGTGGAATTATTGCACAAATAATGTATCTATAACAGCTGAAATGCTACTTGTCATTATGCCAATGGTTGATTGATTAGTTATTGTATTAACGTCATAGCTTCAGTCAAAGTGAGAAACTTCACTCACAGGCGTGTCGCTGCTTCCGTTGAAGTCTCATCGCCCTCAATCTTGTAAACCTTCCCATACATCACATAATCAAACTGGTCCGCTCTGGGAATGGAAACAAAGTTAAATGAGAGCACATATCTAAACCAGCAAACAATCAAAAAAATACATACACTGATGGTATTACGTCCTATAAAACAAAAGTTAGCATTTTATTCGTAATGTTAAATGCATCAATGAATGAAGAGCCTATGTCTCACCTAGATGGCCGGTCATCCTGAGGATTGTACTCTCCGTCGTCTGGCGTTCCATCTTCATATAACGTGCTGGCAATAACCAGCCGGAACTTGTCACCTTAATGAAACGGACACATGCAAGTGAGTTTCTATAGTGGGCTCAGACACCCTGGGTTATTTAAGCACGGTACTTTACTCGTGTATCCTTTTATATAAAGGTGCTCTCACAGATAGAGGACATAAGAGTAAAATGTAGCTGTTTTAATGCAAAATGAGTGAAGCCAAACACTTATGTGACCACTTTATGAAAGAGTGCTTTAGATTGAAGAGGAGCACATGTACTCTGATGTCATGTGGAAAGATAAATGACTTCATAATATGATTGTGTTAAGACAAAAAAAAAAAAAAAATACTTAAAATAAATGTACAAAAAGACAAATATATTGCTCCTTACCAAGATCAACAGGATATATCTGAATGTTCACATCCAAGATGAGGTCCATCTTAAAAGATTCACTTTCACAATGCAGACGAGATACTTAAGTGGAAAAAAACAAGTGGTAGATTTGGGATTAGTTCATTTGCAGTTTTAAAGTTAAGGATATCAATTGAAAACAACATTGAATACATGAATGTAAATGCAAATATAGGTTAATACTTTTTGCAGGTGAAATACATAAACATAACTCAAAACAAAAGGAAAGAAGCAAGATCAACAACAAACAACTAGAATGTAGATAATTGAAGCTGTGTGATTGGCCACAAGCGTCATTATTTTGGATTTACGTTCTTGGACACCCGGTTAAAAAGGTAAGACCAACATTAATTCTACTTTTTCAATGGTTACATTTCCATTATGAAAAAATGCATCTGGGTATTTAGCTTGATAGATGCTAGATGTTATTAATGGTTTTCAGATGATGTCATATTTCTATATGGTGGCTGATGGTTGATTACCGGATAAATGTACCAGTACTGTAGTAGAGACCGGAGACTATTGTAATGTACAGAGTTATAACTTTGCACCTTCTTCAACCTTGTTTTTAATGACATTTCACACACCTCTGTCAAACTTCTTGCCATCGGGATCAATGTCCTTTACATCGAAGATATCTTCAAACAGGATTCCAGCCATCTCTGTCCGGGTCTATGAACTTGGGAAGGAAAGAAGATAAAACATATAATATTATTATAACAACTGTCATACCTAGGAAGCTTCAGACTTTAATAACAAGTGCTCGTATTGTATTTACTAATTGGGGGGGGGGGGGGGGAGTGTGACAAACAAGGTGTCTGTGCTCTGCTCATTTCTACAAGTCAACCTGTACAAGTTTACTTTATATCAGACTAGAAGATGCCGAAATTCATAAGAACTACAGGCTTTATAATTACTGTCCAGTGGATTTTCAGACTACACGCTGAAAGCTTCCTTTCGGACACTGGACACAGATCGCAAAGACAGTGCAAAGTGTAACGTTAGCTCAACTTATTAGATACAACAATAGTGATAATAGAGACAAACCTACTTCACAAAACTAGTTCAATCACACTGACGATGAAGATGAAGATGAACCCCATTAGCTAGAGTCCATGTGGAACATGAACATTAACTTTAGCTTAACATGAAACGTTTGAACTCAAACATGTGTTGGCAACTAAACACTCTCAACGGGCGTTAATTCAACGACGCTGCTTCAAGGCATCGCCGAGTTATCATTTGACCAAGTCTAGCGGTCTTGTTCGCTAACTAACGTAACAACTTCAGACGAATCCCACAATCAGGCTAGCGGTTAGCTTTAGCATGTTGTGCACACGCTTCCCAAGCTTACCTCAAATAAGTTGACGTTCTTGTATTGTATTGGGAACAGAATGAAGTCACAGTCACCCAGTTTCTCTCTGTGGCAATGCGTGTCTAACGTGTGCACTAGTTAACTTATTCTTCATTCATTAACGTTACTGTGTGAAGCCAGTTGTATTGAATCGATAGACTGTAGGATTATACCGCGGAGAAATGTGCTCAACCTCTGACACGAAAACTACTTCCGGTTGAAAATACAAACTTATTATAATTTACCGACTGATGTTAGAAATGAAAATAGATGGGATCACGTTTTATTGTCTCTAGCTAACAAAAATAAACTATAGTAGAAGTAATACGAAAAATCAACGTTGTAGCTGTCGTTACTGTAATTTCATGTTTAAAAAAAAAAATTGTGGTTTACACGTCATTTGTTGAATAAAGTAGGTTTTTGCAGAATTAAAATTTTTCACAATCGTCTCTTGCCAGTTTCTCTAAGAAATAAGTAATGTTTATACGATCCAGTTGCTTTCCGCTGATACAGTAAAGTGTCATACTTTACGACATTTGCCTCTACTTTCCTGGCTGCATTTCCCAACTGTTTGGTTGCTAGGTGTTTTAGCGTCATATCTGTGTACGGTTGCTAGCTAATGGCTAGCTGACTAATATTGTAAGTGAAGCCCATAAGCCTTGTCGAAAATGGATTGTAAAAGATTTAGTCGCGGGCGAACACATTGAAAGGGACAATAGCCTATATTCACGAATGTGTGAAAAGGGTGAGAATTATGTTATGTTTGCTCTTAGCGTCAGATAACGTTAACTGATTAGCTTCTCTGCTAGTAACGTAGCTTAACTAGCTTGCCACATTTTGCAAACGTTGATGTTGTCGTTGAAGTTGACTTAGTGAGCTAACATTAAATGAAATGGCTTTGTAATTTACGTGTTTTGGGTGCTACACTCATATGACTATTTAATAGTGCCATGTATTGTCCTGTGCTCAAAGGCTCTGCAGAGCGCTTGATGGAAGTACATGCGTTCTTTAATGAGTGCAGACGTCTTTGCTGTCAGTAGGTGTTTTCAAGGTTTTGGTCACTCACATGAGTTCCAGGGAGGCAGCCAAGATGGGGGACATCTTGGCAACAGAAGCCGACCTTCTTGGGATGATCAAGGAGGTAACAAATTACGATTTTGAGAATGCACACAGAGCAATATAAGAAACTGAATCAGCCAAAACAGTAATTATATTATGTAAATATTCTGAAAATGCCCCCTCAATATATTGATATAAATACATACAAGATTACCCCAGGACAAGCTGTTGCTCTTGATAGGCACAACACATGTTAACTACTTTAGGCCACTGTCTCTATATTTCATTACTTTCAACTGTAGTGTTTATTTGGAAAATAATAAAATATGCATAGAACAGGGTCGTCCCCCCCCCCCCCCCCGTCCCCCCACCCCTACCCCCCTTTGGATGAAATAAAACAGTACTTAATTCTGCACTGGTTACGATGGAATTAATGCCACTTGTGCTTGTTTCTGTCTTTTGCAGTACCTTAAGTTTGAGGAATTTGAAGAGACTGTGAACAGCTTTGACAAGGAGTGCAAAAACAAAGGCAAGCTCGTCTCAAAGCCTCAAGGAAATACTAGAGACTCAAAGACGCGTGGCATTCAGGTAAATTCCACAGTTATTTTAATCTGCTGTTGCTTCAAGTTTGTTGATCATTTATGGAGGTGGCAACTGTCCATTTTTTATTTGTGTCATGTATCAGTTATCATGGTGCGATATGTATATAAAATGACCATTAAAAAGTAGCATATTGTTCTTGCTGATGTAATTTTCCCCAACACTTTCTTCTCTAACTCTGACTTTTCTAGAAAGACCTTCTCAGCTCTTTTGATGATGGAGATCACAAAGTGTTCTTTGAACTGTGGACAGAGAATATTCCCTCTGAGATAAAAGACACAGACACCGAGGCCCAGAGCCTGGAGTTTTACCTTCACATCCACTTCACTATCTACCCACTGAGGAGGCACCCTGGTAGACACGTATGTAGATCCTTTTTTTTATTTTTTTGTCTATAACAAGAGCATTACTTAGTTTAGATTATCTTCAAACTAAATCAAACTATAACACGACCTTACAGCTGAATATCAACATGTGCTCTTTATCAAAATGTCCACTAAGCTGTGCTACAGGCTTGTTCTCAGTGGACTATCAATGATGTTTCTAACTTCTATAAGATGCCATGTCACTGTGTAGGTCTTTGCAGGAAATGAGGACATGTTTTAGATAATGTTAACATTGACCTTTTGTAATTGAAATCAGTTCATTTGAAAACCTGAATCTTTCTCCAGGACCAAGCTGAGTTTGAGGAGAGGATTTCCCACTTCAAGCAGTACCTGGAGACTCGGGGAGCAGCGCTGAGCCAGACCTCAGAGTTCCTGCCTTACTATGCCTTGCCCTTTGTTCCCAACCCTACCATCCACCCCTCCTTCAAAGATCTTTTCCAGGTGCACAGCAAATTATGGAACATTACTTACCTCGTTGGTTGTCAACTAGTAATTACATATGCAACATTATTACTCAGTGCCGGCTTCATTATAATCATGACGCAATTTACGAAGTCCTTACCACAACCAAAAATAATATTAAACAAGAGAATGAACATAACCATATCTTCTCCCATCCTACACTCTTTATATGTAGAATTCCTGGATACCACAGTTGAAGGATAAGCTGGAGCCGTTTCTGTCAGTGACCCTGAAGCCGTCCAACACCCCAAGGCTGCTGAATTTATATGTATCCTCTGTTGTGACTCGCTCACATGTCATTGCTGTCATTATAAAAAAAAAATACAACAAGATCTAGAGGGGAACATCTTCACACAGGCCAAATACAGAGTGGTTGTCATTCCCTCTTCTGGCTGAACTGCATATTTCCATCTCAGATAAAATCCTCTCTGTAACTAAATAATTAATCAACATTCAGACTGACCTGGTTGGTTCATATGCTGCCAAGAAATGCTGTCTGATTTGCATTTATGAATGGCTGTGTTTGAGTATGGCAGAGCCTAACCTGACACTAACTCACCCTCACTCCTTCAAAATAGAAGGGCAAGTGAATGATAACAAGAATTGTTGCTTTTACTGGAAAGCCGATGGGTCGACTTTCCTCCTTACGCATGAAAATAAACTCCTATCCCTACTGGCCAACGATCAAAGCATACAGATTAATAATGCGACTATCATCTCAAGAGCTGACCAAAGAAAATCTGTCTTTTTGTACGTAATTAAAAAATAAGGGAGCGAGATTATCTAACATGTATAATCTTTTTTTATATTTAAACACTTCACCAGGCAGCAATTTTGACAGCTGAGACGACATACTCACAAATGAGAAGTCACTGTGAGTAGAGTGCACACACACACATGACTAGTGTGTGAACGTAAACTTTACATGCTTACGTGCATGTAAATGTACTTAATGGGCCCTATGTTTGCCCACGCTAGGGTGTTGGCCCATTAAAACAAACTAGAGTTGATGCTATATTGAATCTTATTTATTTTAGCTAAATCTTAAATAAATCTTTTTTTTTATGACAAATCTGCCTGCGTCAAACAGGACGTAGGACATATTGTGTGCTTGTTTTATGTCCAGTCAAAGTTAAGCTAGACATTGTGTCTTATGTATCTTTGGATAAGGAAACAAATGCAGTAGAGATGTTTGACGTGTGTTCAATTGAGTGCCAGTGCATAGTCTTTAACAGGAAGCATGCAGAAGGAGGGAGGAAGGAGCACTAAAGGTAAATATCCCTCTCAAGTCATCTACCTTTTGCAGTGTATTGCAATTTATTCAATCTGTCCTTTTATTATATTCTATCTGTCATGTGATAACACGGAGACCAACAGCACACTGCCAATACAACAACTTGTGTGGTGTCTTTCAATGATTTCTTGAGTAGGTGCTGTCATTTTTGGCATTTCCCATTCCGTGAAATCTTAAGACCACACCTGCTTATTGCTTGGTGGACAAATATTGCAGATAAAGGTTTAAAAACTCTATCTCAAGCCAAAAATATAACTGATGAAGGCATATTATTTGAGGTTGAATGTTCACTTAAAGATGGAACCAACATCTGAAGTGTTGACTGGCTGACAAAATGTGAAAAGATGATTAGCATCCATCCATTCATTTTTTAAATTTAAATTCTCAGATGACACATTTAACATTTAATTTTGACCTTAATTTACACAGAGAATGTCACTCATGATATGAATTTTGCATATTTGTTTGTGTTTACATTCTGCAACTTCCTCCTGTGTGTGTTTGTGTGTGTGTGTGTGTGTTTGCGTGACTGCACAGAGGCCATGCAGCAGTTACACTTCCAACTAGTTGAATCGGACCGGCGCATCACTAGCTACGTGCGGAAGTTCAACAAGATGCAGGCAGACTATCACAACCTGATTGGCATCACTGCTGAGCTGGTGGACTCATTGGAGGCCACCGTCAGTGGAAAAATGGTAAGTCAGCTTGACTGTGGGGCACGAGCTACACACGGAAAGACACCAACACACATGCGCACATGTGGTGCACACACAAACACTGGACAGACCTACAAAAAGGGTTTAATCAGGCTGTTCACGGTTGTATATGCAAACACTTACGATAACAAAAATAGTCCTAATATGCACAAGTATGCTCCTAGCTACTAGAAGCTGCTGTTAAACTGGGAGCCAGAAATGGGAACCCTGCCCTCCCTCTACCCACAAACGGTATCTTAAAGCTCAAGGGGCCTGCTGTGTTTTTGCAGATCTCCCCTGAGTACCTGCAGAGTGTGTGTGTTCGCCTGTTCAGCAGCCAGATGAGGCAGAGTGTGGTGCAGAGCGCTGACTTCACCAGACCTGGCACTGTGAGTGAGAGCACACAGACACCTCTCTTCTCCCTCTTTCTCCTTCACACTCTCACTGGAAGGACAGCAACAACAACACAAGGCCTACACTAAACACTGGCAGAGGAAAGTGCTCTCAGGGCCTTACGTCACAAAGTTTATCAAGCACTTTTGAGATGTAGCTTTTGATGAAAGGGGTTGGAATGGATACTATACACATGGTTGATTGCATGCCAAAGTTAGAGTAATATTAAAAGCAAACAGCAAATAGTAAAATATCATTTTCATATCATGGTTTGATAGCTGTTGCAGTGTAACTCTATCAGACAGATAATCAAAAAACTGTCCACACTTAAACCGCGACAATCCCGCTGACTGTCAGTGGCCTTCATTGTGGTGTTGAGCTACGGTTTGTGAAATCTTGTTTCTTTCTGTGTTGAACTGAACAACTTCTTTCTGTGTGTTTGTGTTTTTTTCCGTGTGTTATGCTTTTGTCCACAAAGGGATATTACTCTATGAGTCCCTATGATGATGGCTATGTAAGTTTCATATGTTTTCATCTTTACTTCCTGTCATCGCTCAGGTCCCCACTTCTCATCTTGCTTATGCCTCGCCGTGTCTCTTCTTTTTCCTCCTCCTCCTCCTCTCCTTCTCCTTGTGTCTGCCTCCCCTTCCTTTACTTGTATACAGTTCTTGGCCTGCCTTTGCACACAGTGTATAATCCCTGTTATTTTCCTTTGGTTCCTATTAGATTATTCTAGTTTTAAGTCATATTAGGTCTCGTTTGTTGTAAGATTTACTTCTTTTGTCAGGTCACTGACCGAGCGTACCTCATCTTTGAATTTATTTAGTTCTTCCTCTCAACTCTCCCTATTGGATTTCTGTCTTCTTTTTTTAAAGGTAAATGTGGTCAGTTTCAGTTTTGTCCCCACATCATTTGTTAATAGTAATAATAATAATTTGAAATAGATTTTCAAACAGTTTAGACCGACATAGTGACTGGACGAGAATGTCCAACACAAGGCGCTTTGCTGTAAACGCTCAGGTTTGTTAAACAGTTTGCAGCGAGACGACCAGAACGCGTAATGTAATTGTGATGGTTCTTAACGTAATCAATAGTAAGCACACACATGATCAAATAAATTAAATAATGATACTTATTTAGATAACTTCCATGGAATGTCAGGTCAAGCCTTTAACTGCTGATAGTCCTTCATTTTCCCTCACATGAGCAAGCAACTGTTCCGTTTATTGCCACATAACACCATAATTGACCATAATTATGAGACTCTTAATGTGCTCATAATATTGTGAGGGCTTTCACAGATCTTTTTTTTTGCTACTCCGCTATGGTTTATCTTGCTGCCAGGGGAAAGAAAGGCAGCAGAGCAGTCTACTTGGACAGTTAACATCAACAATAGATGGCCTTCAGCTGTCCCCACAGTCATAAAAGAGTTAATGGTGAGAAGACGTGCTAAAGAGGAGAAGAGAGTAACGGCATCGCTAGCATTGTCAGAGAATTCGGGTCAAGCTTTTTCTTTGTGTAGATGATTAGCTGAAATATGAGCATACAAGTAGGTGGCCTGGAGAAATGACTTGATATAGTTTTACCACCTGCCTCTATAGATCATTTTGTTTGACGCCACTGTTTCTACATTCAACATAGGTGTGTGGCTGTCTTGTTAATAGACAGCAATGGATAATATTTTTTTCATCGATATACATCTCTTAATCTGGCCCCCTAGGGTCCAGACACTCCGGTGTTGAATGTCTCAGGGAAACATGTCCCCCTTCAGCATTCTTCAGGTCGACTGAAATTTCTACAGAGAAAGGAATTTGAGAAGGAACCCAAGTAGCAATGTTCTCCTCCACTTACGTATTTCCCGCTGCACACCAAAACAGAAATGTGGCCAGACCCCCTGATGCATCACAGATCACCTGACCTAACACTGCTAACATAGGCCTAACCACCCAGGCTTCACATTAGATTTCAGGGCTCAAAATCCCCATCCAATAGTAAAAAACACTTCTTCCTAACACCCTCACCACAATGATATCTCACTCTGTTCAGTAGTCTCCATTTCCTTTTCTGTAGAACAACAACACATAGGCCTACAGTACAAGTACACGGAGGTGCAACACATGGGATGGCTGTTTCACACTAACTTGGCCTCTCTGGTACTTTTTAATTGCTGAATTATCTTTTCCCAGTTGACACTAACTGCATGGGCGATGGTGCCAAACATCACACCTGTATGTTTGGGGATTCAGCATGTACCACAAGCATGATGTATGCATGTCCAAAAAGAACCCCACTAATGACTTATTTAGACTGTAGCTGACTCGAATGTTTTAGAAGGATAACACTGGGTGAGTAGGGGGACCAGATAGTACGGGTGATAAGACAGATGAACAGCCGCATGGATTAGTGTTTTCCACACTTTAAAGTAAGAATGTGATGAATTCTAAAATATGCTCTGCTCCTCTGTGTCTTCTTTCCTCAATGTTGCTCCCACTCATAGGCCTCCTCAATGCTACGAGCATCCATTGCGCCGCAGTAAGTCTTACATTTGATTTAAATTTGTTTAGTTTGAAAAGTGCCATGTTAAAAAAACATGGCTGACTCGTCTTTATTGTTAACATCCAGGAAATCCAAGGAGGTGCCAATGCTGCCGTCACTGGACTATGAGAAGCTGAAGAAAGACCTGGTCGACGGCTCAGACAGACTCAAGGCCCTGCTGCTTCAGGCGCTGCGCTGGGTAAGTATTCATATTCTTATTTACATTATTTTACAGAAAGGCTAGTGTTCTGTACTGTACAGTGTATGTTTTTAAGTTAAATGTAGCAACTTTAACATTTTCCATGTGTTGCCACATGTTTCATTCTTTGTTAACCCAGCAAACGCTTCCTGTTTTAACAAACAGAATGCTTTTCACACAAAGCCGTAGTGTTTTTGTTTCACCTTACAGCAGCTAATGAGCTCCAATCATATTCACTTTGCATGTTTACTCCTTTGAGTCTTCATTGATGGGTCTGTTTCTCACGTTATTTCAGAGACTGACTCGCTCACTCCCCGGGGAACAAAGAGACACAGTACTTCAGGCCTTTATCAGTAACGATCTGATGGAGCGCTACAGCACAAAACAGGTGAGATTATTGGACTACATGATTAAACACTGTAAAGCAATTACTGTGTTAGACGTCTCTACTGATGTGAACTGAAATGACAGTGATCTTGTTTTTCCAACCTATATTTCATGCAACCATCAGAGCCAAAGGAAAACATAACTTCTTGTCCATTGGCCTCACGACCTAATTAATCCCCAGGCTCTAATTTCGGGAGGCCCTGAGTTGGAGACTTGGCACCCTTGCTGGGTGCACACAGATTTGTTTCTCACTTGCCATTGACTTATAATTGAATTGGGTGAAGAGCATAGACGGTATAGACAAACTGGTCATTTCAGATGTCAACTGGATGCTTCTGGGATATTTGTTTTTTATAAACGTTATGTTACTCCTTTTAACTTTTGCATTCCCTGTAGGTAGCAAGGACAAGCTCTTTCCATTACCATTTTATTTCAGTAAAACCCTTTAAAATGATCGTCAACAGATGTCCGACGTGAGCACTGAAATAATCAATATACAGATAACTAATTGCTTTGACAACAGTTTCCCTCCATTTTTTAAAATTGTGAGTACTAACAATGTCTTGATGAACCCAGGATGGATAGGACAAATTGATTGGACGTCTATGCTATTTATAGAGTAACTCTTCATCAATGTCTTGAGAATTAATCAAATGTTGCACCCGATTTCCCACAATATTATCTATGTATGTCATTTGATTTTAATCTGACTGAACACATGCCATGCTCCCAGCCCCTGTTCTCTTGAGACATTTCCTCTTTTTATTCAACAAAAGGCCAGAGCGGGAAACACCAGATTTTATTTCTCTTCACATTTCTTTTCGCCATGTTGAAGACAGCCCCTTTA
Source organism: Pholis gunnellus (assembly GCF_910591455.1). Classification (NCBI taxonomy): domain Eukaryota; kingdom Metazoa; phylum Chordata; class Actinopteri; order Perciformes; family Pholidae; genus Pholis; species Pholis gunnellus. The sequence continues at coordinate 12,220,287 of NC_136530.1, forward strand.
CAGAGGAGTAAGCGATCCTCATCTCACGCCTGAGCTCTTTGTTTATGTACTCACCACGGTGCTCCAAGCCACCCATAAATGACACTTGAGTCATTTACTCAGAGCCACAATAACAGTGGAAGGGTGTCAATTCCTTGTAATCAAATAACATGCATGACTGTTCTTTGTTTGACGATGGCCAAAAGCATTAATTAGGCAAGTTTTCCCAGTACACTGGTCAGGTTTCGGCTCAGCGGCGATACGAATATCAATGCCCCATTCGGTTTGATCGGACCAGTTCCATGAACTTCCATGAAGCTGTGTGGGTCAACTCTTATGCCATGCTAACTTTAGGACATTATTATTATTGTTTACCTTTTATTCAACCAGATAAGTCAATTGACAACCAGTTCAGGTTTGCAATGATGACCTGGCTAAAAAGGCAGGAACAGTGGATACAAGACAAAATAAAACATTAGATACATCTCAAACAGTCTCGTACAAAAATGACAACATCACAATATGTACAATATATAAAAGAACAGTGTTGCTGGAGAAGATTACATCACCAGAGTCTAAGATAAGAAGGACTGTCATTTTAACCAGGGTGTGCTTTTGCAGAGTGGCTAAAGGATGCTTCGTTACGAACAAAAACAGGACTGATTGCTCTTTTAAAAATCTTGAAATCTCAGCAGCTGTTGAGATAACATTATCTGCCACACTTGTTAGGCCTGCTCATAAGCTTATAATTACTGATTTTACCTGGCAGCAGTAGATATAATTCTAAACTATCCCACATTTTGTGTTTTCATAGAAAACGTTGCTTCATTTAATGAGATCGAAGAACGAGATGGTCCGCCAATACATGGCTCGTCTCATCAATGCATTCGCTTCCCTGGCAGAGGGTAAGTGCTGAAGCATCATTATTTCTTTGCAACATGAGTCATTGTCTGACTGGATGCATTTGGAGACATAGATTCACGGAAGACCTCACTGGCTTTTACAATAACTTTGAGTTTGAAACCGCTAATGATCCCCTGTAGCAGCAACTGTTGTAAACAGACGCTGTTGTATATTTATGCTGACACAAATTACTTTTATTGTGTAGGAAGTGGTTGTGGTTTGATTATTTTCTTTAAGAGATTGGGTAGTTAACAGTCAGTCTGAATAACAAGGAAAAGTGGTTCAAATACCTCTTTGGCAGCCTGAAGTTTTCGGGACTTGAATACTCAGAAAACATGCAATGTGACACCAGTAGATTGTTAAGATGGTAGAAATATATTTGCATCATGTTTACCCATCATTGCTGAGTCCAGTCAGCTCTGCTTTTGTTGAGATAATTCTATTGTACTGTGTTCCTCATTCACAGTTACACCTGAAATGAAATGTGATATTTGGGGCTTTTGGGGCTTTTCATTGCTGAAGCCGCTACATGTAACTTAGATAAAACTGGTGTATTTCTATGTGGTCCAGCGAGGCTTTTAAAGAAGACAATTTCTTGCCTTTTGATCTTAATTTCATGTTGTGTAAATGCTTACAGGTCGGGTTTACCTCTCCCAAATCCCCATTCTTCTGAAACTTCTGACAGAGGCACTCAGGACGGAGGACAAAGACTCCCTGACGAGAGAGAATGTGCTAGTTGCCCTGCAGAAGCTCAGCCTCAGGTAAAAAAAACAAATGCCATGTTTGTAAACACGATCACACATCACACAATTTTCAAAAATGGGGATTTCAACTTGTAAGATGGCCTAGAATCATAATAAATGTACACTATGTGCAAGGAGTGGTGTGCCCCGGTAGCTTACTTGGTAGAGTGGGCACCCATGTGCTTACCGCAGTGGCCTGGGTGAATTCGACCTGCGGCCCAACACAAATATTTCAGTTCAAGTTGCATTTAATCCTTAATTTATCATCATTTCTTGGTAGGAGGAGCCAACAGACTGCCATGATAGCAGCCGATCTGATTGGCTGGCTGGTGGATGAGCTGCAGGACTCGGACTGCCTGAGTGACTACACCCTGGAGTATTCTGCTGCTCTGCTCATGAACCTGTGTCTGCGAACAAAAGGTAAAGGCAAGGCACAGGTAGATACAGAACAGAGACACAGTTGAATAATTAGATAATGCCCCAACCCTTTTGAGATCCGGCTGGATATTTTGCTTATACATTCAATTAGATCATGTCCAAAATACTAGACAGTATGTCCGTTTTTAGACTAAATCATTTAATAGCATTTTTCAAAATTCATCAAATTTACTGTATGTAAGATGATTTTGCTTTGTTCCCCGCGTTTTTGTCCCTGATGAAGGCAATAAGGGGTGTTGTGCAACTAGTTTTATTTTGTATATCTAGCTGGCCTTGCGATACAGTGTCTAGGGTTTCTTTAAGGTCAATGTTATCTCTTTCAAAGCCACATAGATTATCTGTCGAACTTTGTTCCTGTTGGATTAATTTATTATGGCCAGAGGACCGGATATTATTTTTTGCTTCTGCATTCAATACAACATTTGAGCTTTTACAGCTTCTTCGGAACACAGTGCTTATCGGTTCGCCCTCTCACATCATCTCTAGTGTGTATCTTTGTTCATGTTACTCCCCTTTAATACACATACAACAAAGATACTCTCCCTCTTTCTCAGTACGTCCTTCTATTTGGTCTCAGTTGCCCGGGGGCCTGCTTTTCATAGAGGGCCCCAGTGCAATACTGTCCTGCATTTGATTTATCAGTGGAGTTATTATCTTACACACAGAAAGATAGCAAAGGGAAAAAAGGATCGGGTTGGAGGGAATCATTAATTTATTAATCTGAATGAAATTTCATCCTATCTTTAAACAAACAAAAAAGTCACATTGTGTGTGTGTGTGTGTGTGTGTGTGTGTGTGTGTGTGTGTGTGTGTGTGTGTGTGTGTGTGTGTGTGTGTGTGTGTGTGTGTGTGTGTGTGTGTGTGTGTGTGTGTGTGTGTGTTGGATGGCTGTCTTTGTACAGGAAAAAGGAAGTGTGCAGAGAACGCCAGGCATGTGCTAAAGGTTCTAACTGACGTCCTTGGACATGAGAACCACGAGGTGATACACACATCCGTCAACACTTGCACACAGATATTAAATACACAATACATGTAATATATGAACACACTCATAGAGGCTGAAAAACATGGACGCAGCATACATAGTATATTAAATCAAGCTATCATGTCCAGAACGCGACACCACAACAGAGAGTTAGCTAGTTTGCGGCGCTAAACTTAAATCTAAACGCCAAAGTGGACAACTCACAGCACTTCATTAGTTAACAGAATTCACAATAACACATGAATACAGCTTCACCACTAGTTAATCTGTTGAAATACCACTGTAACCCAAGCAGGCACACCCAGGATGCCATAAAACTATGTTCATGATGCCTTCCAGAGTGTTTTACTGTCTTAATAGAAATGAGCAATGACTTCAGGTAAGTCTATAAAACATAAACAACACTAGCTTCTTTCAACGTCATGAAAAGGCTTTGGACAATAACTCAATTATTATTATTATACATGACATACTGTGAGTCTATAAAGATATACTTGTATTTGGATCCACGGAATAAGCATCCTTTCCTCTTTTTAGTCACATTTCCTTACTGCTGCGGGTTCAAACAGGCTGTTACCATTTGTCCTGAGATCATTAAGACAGAGTCTGTGTGTGTGTGTATGTGTTTGTGTGTGTGTCTGTGTCTGTGTCCCTTTGCTCACTCAGATTCGACCATATGTGAATGGAGCCCTGTACAGTATCCTGTGTATTCCCTCTGTGCGACAGGAAGCCAAAGAGATGGTGAGATAGCAGAAATGTCTTCACCTGCTTGGAGGAAACAGACCCAGTTTGTTTTTTTTTGCTCTGCAGTTGTCTCCTTATGACACCACACAACCAGTGTTTGGAGGGGAAACGACAGGTGTTCACAGTCATATGACACAGAGTGTGGATGGGCTGGAGAGTGTGGATGTAGCTGAGCCCGTCCTGTCCAACAAATGTCATTTTTGATGGTCATTATCAACACAATTACAATACGTTATAATGAACAAAATAAATGGCACTTAAGCCAATTGTCTCTACGGTGTGTACTGCCTTTCAGCATTCAGTCACTGATTTTGAATCTAAAGCTAACTAGAAAAGTAGCTCTTGTGTTTGTCTTTCAGGTGTATAGTTCTGTTGTACGTTGGTGTGACGTGTGTTTCCCTCACTTGTGTGCAGAGTGTGGAGGAGATTCTCCGTTGCTACAGCAAAGAGGAGAACTCAGACCTCAACAGACAGATTGAGTTCATCATTAAACAGCTAAACTCAGGTTAGTGAAGTAAAATGTACTGTTACAATTGATGTATTCTTTCCTATGAATGTGTATGCATACCGTATGTACTAACTGTATATGTACATTGAAGAAAAAAATAATGTAATTATTGGAAGGGACATTGTGTTCATTTGGAGTTTGGGGCATCTGGTGTTACTGGCAGTAGACATGCACTGGTTGACACATCCAATGTAGGAAGTGCTTTACATAACAGGTAATTGAACAGCTACATGTAAATGTAAAGTCTAGTGGCTTTTGTCAGTGTTTTATAATGTGTTTATAGCAGTTACCTGTTTTTTGAGATACTTGATGTGTTTCTTAAGTCAAAATCCCTAGTTTTTATATTTGATCATTTACACTATATAAGCCTTCGGAAAGTATTTTCCAAAATGATGCGAAGACTCCTGCTGCTGAATGTTTTTTTTGGAAGATTGACTGACTTGTTTAATCCTTATGTTCTGGCTGTGTTCCACCCAGCTGATGAAGAGGGGCCAGAGTCAGATGATGAAGAAGATGAGGACGACAATAATGTAAGTCCTGCCCTCAACCCGTTACACAAGTTATTGCTTTACACCTTCATATTATATACCTATCTTCGCATTATTCAACCTTTATTTTAACTCAGAAGTACTCATTTACAATATAGCCAATTAAAAATAAAAACCAATCCTAATCATGAAGAAACACAGAATTAGAAACCTAGATGATGACTTCTCAAAGAGTAGAAATACTAAAGCCGTAAGAATAACTAAAGCAATTAAAATGTAAAGCAAAAAGCTCAACTAAAACAAGAACAGCTGGAAGAGAAATAGGATGAAATTAAAAATGTAAATTGCCCCAAAGATAAAAGTGAGGTAAGCTTTAGATTGTTCAGCATGTTATACCATGTTGCATTAGATTAATTAACAACTTTAGGACTATATCAAGAAAACAGATTAAAAGAACAAAAATTAGGAATGGTTGAAAAAATGAGGGTCAGAGGAAGCGTGACCAGAAATGAACACTTAATATTTGGCACCTTTCCCAAAGCTGTAGATGACAATCTCGGGTTGACACAGATATTGGGTGTTGGGTGGGGGGTTGTGGGAAAGTGGGTTATCAAGATAAGGTATGTGGTAGTAAGTGGAAGTGGCTGGAGTCTCCTAAGTGTGTGTGTATAATGTGTGCAGTATGTGTGTGTCCCTATTCCCCCCGTGGTCGCACAAGAATTCCTTGAGTGCGAGTGTCCTTGTTCCACTGCCTGTGAACTCAGATGTGGTGTTTTGTAGCTGCTATCCATTTACCGTGGCCATAAGGGGGAACTGATATATATGCCCGCAACAAGTGCAGACTACACTGGTCTCTTGTTGGCACCGTGTAACTTGGTGCCAAACATTGTGTTTAATCTAGTTCGTAGACTCAAATCAGTGTTATTGTGAAAAAGTAAATAGTGACAGCAATCCACATACCTCAGAATCTTCTATATAATCTGTTTGTAGTGGGAGAAAACATCAACATCAGCTCTGTGGTCATTTCATTATATGATTGGATACTGCCACTGCATACTCCAGTAGTCTTTTGTGACCATCATGTGTCAGATTTTGCTTAAACACACCTTTTACGTTCACCACAAATGATGTCATTTTTATCTGATTTACTATCATTGTCTTGTGCAGGAAGATCTAATGGAGACAGACCTTGATCTAGAGGAAGTTCTCCAACCACAGCCCAGGGAACTGTCTGGAGAGAGTCTGCTCACTACCGAGTACCTGGGAGTAAGAACAAAATACATACACTTAGTACACTCCTCACCATGCAACGGTTAAATAAACACGTTTCTTTAGAAGACACATAAACCGTTCAGAATAAGGCGGACGAGCCACCTACACATAAGCAAATATTGAGTTTTGGTGCTAGTGTTTGTAATAACCCTGTGTATATTTAATGCTAAATGGCGAGAGGAAGGACACAAGCAAGACAGAAGCTGTTCCAATGATTAGTGTCTGAACATCTAAAAACACAGACAGACTACTATTTGGAAGAGATTGACGTCGTCACCATCGTGCTGCATTTACACTGAATTATTAACTAACCACTGTGTCACCTCATAAAACTTCTGTTTAACACGATTTGAATTCAAAGCCTCTAGATGTGAATCATACACCAAATCGAATGGCTCTGAATCACCCTGTGTCATACCAGTTACTCGTTATGGTAACCGCTCTTCACATGCCAACACCATTTCACAGGTTTAACAATGATCTCAAGATTTCTATTCATTCCGGGTTCAGTGTCTGCATGACATCATGACTTGCTGTTTAGAGATGGCAACAGGTACACAAAATGAACACAGATATATAACCTTTATATACATTATCTTGTGTTTGTGTTGTGTAGATTATGACCAACATGGCAAAAGTGAAGAGGAAGTCAACCCCTCTGTCACAACCAAGCGTTGATGAACCCCTACAACGGCCAGTCACCCCAAGTTCTCATCGTAATTTCAACGCAGTGTAAGTTACACACACACACACACACACACACACAGACAATATCAGACCGTCTAAAATGCAGTTCCATCTTGCTCTCATGCTAATTCATGGTGCCTGTGTGTGTCAGGTGGGCTGCAAGGGTGCAAGATAAGGTTTCGTTTCTTGCTCGACTCACAGCAAGTTATTGATGTGCTGGTTTTATTACAAACTAGAACCAACAGTATTGCTAACCTTGAATTATACAGCATGTTTAGATATGAAGCTGTACAGCCATGAACAGGTAGCACCAATGAAGGTGAGGAAAACCATTAAGATAAAGGTTTTAAGATGTGAGATAAAGACAATGATACAAACTACTAATATGATGCAATACCTGAGCTTTATTGTCTGTGTCATGTGTAGGGATTATCGATCCGACGGCCAGGGGGATGAAGGTAACAGGCACAGGCAATTCCCCCTTAGCAGACAGAAGAGCGAGGAAGGAAGCCTGCCTCCTTCTCGATACAACTCCCGACCTCCTACACGCTCCGGCAGTCGCCCCAGCACTGCTGACTCCCTACGCCACAGTATCGGTGGGTGGATGATGTCATTTACCAATACATTTATACAATTGATAGCGGTGGAATGCTGTGACTGTTGGTTATCAGATGTTTGCACTCAGATTGCTCATACTTAATACACTTTGTGTGTTCTGGAAATCAGCTGCATATTTTCTGGACAATTTGATTTCACCTGCTGCTCTTAATTTGGTTGCTGCTGATTTATTTGGTGGGATGCCCAGTGTCCACTAGGCAAGGAAGCACTTGCTATTTCCTCATAAAGCTTAAGGGGATAAAGACCAAATGGCTAAAGACCTATTTAGATTTTCTATATTAACTAACGTCAGCGTGGCGTCAGGTTGTGCTCACTGTTACGTTGTTTTATCTAAGCTCTGATTTATAATAATATGTCCGTCCTCTCAGACTCGGAGTGCGGCCGGTTGTCCCAGGAGTCCGAGTTGGACGGGCCATTCGAAGGGCGAGCCAGAAAAGGGTGTTCTCAGGAGGAACACAATGGACAATCTGCCAGGTAAACCCACCCACACATGTCATATGCATTAGAAGCAGTGCATTTCAGTTCAATGAACAGTTTGTGCTCTGGCTACCTCTTTATGACACAACGTAGGATATAAAATAGATCTATGGAAGTGCTCCAGCCACACTTATGTTTCAACAGGCTTGAAGAAGGTGGATGATCATTTATGGTACCCTGGCCTTATATACTGTCCCTCTTAAGAGGGGCCTGTTGTATTTGCACATTTTCAGTTCAACGGAAGCGAGTGGGCAAACCTATTGACGGTTAGAGTGCGAGGTCTGTATGAAATCAATCCAAGCAATTCCTAAGTGGCGCCATATTTTCTCTCTCTCTCTCTCTCTGTTACAGAGTGTCATCTGCTCAGTTAGAATCATTGAATTCAGTCAGGGTGAGCTGTGGGTTATGAAAATAACAGAATCAAATGGATTTAAGATAAATACAACATAGGAAACACGTTTATTTGTAAGGGAAAAGTTAAAAGAATAACAAACCTCTGTGTGTGACTTCAAAAGAAGCATGAGAATAGAAAGAACACAACAATAACACAATAAAACCAATAAAAAGTCTTCGGCGTGTGTGTGCGCATTTAGTCAGTTGTTTGGTAGCAACTACCATAAAAGAGAGCCACAGTAGGACTGTGACGGAATGACGCAAACTAATACAAACAGTGGGAGTCAGCTGAGGTTCCTGTGAAACCCTGAGATGTGTGTTTGTGTGTCTGTGTGTGTTTGTGTGTCTGTGGAGAGAGTGTTGTTCTGCACCGATCTGTGACTCAGCACCGCCAAGCTGGTCCGTGAGTCTGTGACATGCGTTTAAACGAGCAGTTCCCACAAAGAGACCCATTCAATCAAACCTCCCCACTTTCTCCTCTCCTTTAAATCCCAGAGGAACTTGACTCCCGAATTCCGCCCAAGAGTAAAGACTCCCAGGAAACCGCTTCAGTTACCCCCCCCCCCCCAAACTGTAAAACACCTTTACAATACAGACTTCAGTAGCCTCATTTCACCCCAGTTTTGGAAGCAAGACTTTTAGACTGAGAAGAGATGTCACGACACAGTCATTGATGTTTCGGTGAATAGAATCTTGGCAACACGGCAATTTGGCAATTTTATTTTTTTTTTCCGGGAAAAGCTCTGCTTCAAACTTATTCAAGGTAACTCCTCGGGGGGGCAGCCAGGCCTTTTTCCATTCAGACTTCAGAGTTAGAGACTGACACCCCCGTTGCTAACTTGCTGACCACAGTGGGTGTGAATGGCAGCGATCCCTTCGAATGGGCACCGCCTGTATTTCATCACCCATTCGCACGAACACACTCTGAGGGGAGGCGAGAGAGAGATCTGACGCATCAAAAACAAGATGACCAAGGGTCATAACACAACTTTGTGGCCATTTATGCAAAATGTATGCAAAATTCAATTCCCTGCTCTACAGGGCTGAGCATGCTGGTTTTTAAGAGATCTCCACTGGTGTTCATAGAGCGACGGTTACTGTTTGTAACATTCAGCTATAAAAGATGATACCAGGGAGGTTGGAACCAACGTGACTGACAAGAATGAGCTGACTGAAATCCATCCATCTATTATGGAAACACATTTCTCCACAGGATGTAGGTCATTCGGCTCCTATCTGATAAGGACATTAGCAGACATGATTACAAAGTCCCCTCGTTGTAGTTTCAGTAACACAATGGGGCCTTTTTCCAAAAGACAACAATTTTATAACCCGATATAAAGTAGCTGCCAAATATTGGGTCATTTGCATAAAAGGATGCAACTATGAAGTGTAAATACATCCTTGTGTTACTTCAGAGCAGTTGAACAAAGCGTGGCAATGGAGGAATGAAGATGCGTTCATGCAGCCCTGACAAAGCACTGAATCTGAATTTGAAAGTTTTTTAACTAGTGACATTACAAAGGCAAGTGCAGAAAACATGCAGGTGCACTTAACTTAAAAACATACATCGTGAAAAGAAGACACAGTGGACTCATGACTATGAGATTTGTTTTGTACATTCAGAAATATTTAGCCTGATCCTTAAGGATAGAGACACCCTGCCTCTAATTGACTTATGATATTGAATCCCAAGCATAATATAGAGTTGCAATGTATGCATATATTTATGAAGTCTGTACAGTATGGATAACCCTACTGATAGCTGTCCATACTGGGTATCTTGGGAGTATCGATCAACCAGTCTGGCACAATATCGCCATAAGTGGAGGCTATCGACTGAAACTAGTGAAATGGACGCTATCGAGTGTCAAGGGCAAGAGGCTTGTGCAAGGTGGACGTTGTACCCAGGAATGCCGTGATCTCAATGCTATGAAACCTTCCGTGAAATGAGATCTGTTCGTGGCAGTAGTGTCACACGGCTACTGAGCAGCTCAATAGATAAAAGGATAACCTCTCTGAATAATCCTTTTAACCGTAAGCAAGTGAGAAATAGCTGTAGTCGCTGAAATGAAAAGAGAAATAATGTCTGTAAAATAATTGAATCAGTAAAGGACAGTTTTTGTCATTTCTCAGAAGGCTGTCTTGCTTAATCTAGCCTTAATATTGTAAAGAATAGGTTGTGTTTTATTTTGACTATCTTTCATTAAGATGTCTGTTTCCACAATATATTTTCTTGTTGTTTATGACCTAGTACTGTGCAAAGCAAAACTGATGATTTATTTCTTCTTTGTCATCATTAGCGATTATGTCCCTGCAGTTACAAGCCACCCCGAGATTCCCCGTACACCCGACGCAGCAGACAGCCAGAGCGTCGGTGATCACCGGGCTCGAGGCCCCGCTCTGGCACCCCAGTTTTACAAATCGGAGCCTCAGCAGAGCAGCCGGCCAGGCTCCGCCAGCTCCGCGGGAGGAAGGGGGAAACAAAGTGGAAGTAAGCACATGCCCGCCAGCCGGTGTTGGCAAAAATGTTGGCTCTGGTTGGTTGCCTTGTCTAAACTACCAACACTTTGAAAGATAACCAGCAATGACTTTGAGGTCCAGCGCTTTTCAGAAAATCAAGTTGGCTTAGAAACACTCAATCGGAATTCAAGATGAAAGAAGAAGTGAACATAACATAACCTTTCTGCAACTGTTTATGTCAGTCTCTCTTTAATTTGTCCACCAACAGTAAGTGTAGTTAATATGGATGAAATATTGCATTACAAAATATGCTTCAGTTATCTTCCACGGTCGCAATTGAACTCGGACTCTGTCGGTCTCACCAATTTAACAGCCGAGAAATCGTTAATTTTTCTGCTCCTTTCAAACTGAATAAAAGCGGAATTACAATAATATGCAACAAGACAAAAGTGGAACTTACTGTAAGATGACAAGTCATATTTCCAGTTTCCGTGAAGCTCACAACTTGAGTTACACGTCGTGTTTCAACTAGAATTCTGGAACAAAATCTGCCATTACTCAAAGCTATTGCATAACTGTGTTTCCAGTGTTTTGCCAGTGATGACATGCAATCATCAGTTGGCAGTTATCAAACAAGTAGTCTAGAGCTCACATATTCATTCACAATTTGTGTTCACAGTTGCCTTGCCTTAGCTCTGAGATGTTTGACTTCTCAGCAAGCTTTGAGCATTGCGTTTAAATTGTCTACAGCCCTCCTTGTCCTTTTGACTTTCTCCTTTGCAATCCTACAAAAGAGTATTATTATGTTGCTTTCTTTCTTTTTTAAATAATAACAAAAGATCAGCAAAGATGGCCCGGGGCCATACAACAGCTCTCACAAGAACAAGGCCGGTCGAATTGCCTTTTAGATGGAGGAGTGGACAGAACATCCAAAAAAGGATAAAACTATAGACGTTGGATCTTATTATTCATCTGAAGCAAGAGTTACAGCATGAACATATTTGTTTTGTTGGCAGTACATATATGACTGTTGCAAGAAATCAAAGTATGGCATTCATTTTTTCAGCCCATATGTATTTGTTGTTATCTCCGCATCTTAAACTTCAAACTTGAGTCACTGCAGTGAAGAGGACACTGACCCGCTGCTCTGGTGCTCTTAGTTGGGTGATAACATCTCCCCCATGCTCTCATGCATCTTAACTGCATTTGATGAGCGAGTACCTCCGGCTCTTACGCCGGGTGCCCTTACCATGCGGCCTGTAATAGGGCCTAATGGTTTGTCCAAGCCCCCACATCCTCCTGTGTGTGTGTGTTGTACTTATGAGGTCTGGCAAGTGTCAGACATCTATCCACTCATAAGGAAGTCACTTAATCGTAGCTCCACTTAAAGGGCAATAAGCAGGCGCACATGACAGGGCAAACAAAATAAGTACACTTTTACTGTGAGCATCTTTAGCTTTTATTGATATGTTTCCTGCTATTTTCTTTTTTTTTTTTCTTCTTGAGACACTATCTTTTCAATTTATTTGTACTTGAATGCAGTTTCTGCTGACTGTCAGAAGTTATTATGCCTAATGTTCTCTGTTTGGTGGAGCCTGGCTGCAGAGAGACCCACCACATGCTGAGACAGGAACCCCTTTAGGCCCACTTTTGGTAAACGCAGCCGTTGTGACTGACAGAGACGCGCCTTCGGCTGAAGAAAGATAGGGGAGGCGTTTTCATAGCTGACCACCCACTCAGCCAGCGCAAACAAGGAGAGGAGCTGCCTCGCCGTAAAAGAGAAGACGGAGAGGAAAAACAGCATTATCCTACCCAAGTCATGTTGCCAAGGCTGACTTCACGTGATGACAGTTCCTTGTTATGTTGCCGTGCAGCGAGAGAAAGTGTAGGAAGCGCCGCACTATCTCTTTGGACTGTCACTCTGGGCCTGAGTGAAAAAATGTGATGAGGAAATCAGGTTTTCTTTTCTCACAAGTAGGAAGGAAAGAATATAAGAGAACCAAAATCTTGGATTTTAAGTTGTATCAAGATGATAACAAATCTTAACCTTTATTTTTCTTGTGTAAAGTTGAATGAGGACACGTTACCGTGTTTACCCCCCCCCCCGACCAGGTACACAATGTTAGCTCTGTCAGCACTGTTGCCGTTGTTTCCACAGTTCATACTCTTAGCACTGTTAGCTGCTAGCCATGTTGAGCGCTGAGTGAAGGGCAACCCCTCAACCATAGTTTTGCTCAGAGTTCCTTATAGAACTTCTTTAAAACATGTCGGGAGGGAATTTTTCTTATTTTCTTTTCATTGATAAGTTCAAATCTGACTGTCCTTTACCATCTCCTCATCTCAAACCCCACATCCCTCCCTCCTTCCCTCCTTCCCTCCCTATTCTCTTTCCTCCATCAGGCAGCCAGTCAAAGAGGAGGTGAAGAGGGAGTTGTCACCATGGAATAGCACTATCTCCCCGGGAGCATCGGGCTTCCTGTAACATCATCCCCCGAGGTTGTGATCAGGGTCAGGGCAACAGGGATGGCCGAGGATCAGCAGCAGCAGGAGTAGGGGCTTAAACAATGCGAAGCATTGTGGCTCTCCGTTTTTTTTTCTTCCCCCCTTTTGGCTTCAGCACAGACTTCTGTAACGTGATATAGACAATAACCACAACCCCCAGCCGTCCAACCCTGTGTCACTTGTAGTCTTAGTTGGCCCTGAATTTCTCCACTCTCTCATCAAGGTGATAGTTGGCCCACCTAAATATGTGCAACATCCTCCAGCCATGAAAAAAAAAATCGCCTGCAACAAGATGCAGGTGATCTAACTCGAAAGTATAGCTCTGACTCGGGGCAGTTCAAGGGAAAAGGTTTCCGGTTTTCTGACGTAAGCACATTGCATTTCTTTTTTTATAAATCCTCAATATCTGTGTTTAAGTCTGAATACAAGCTGACGTGTTCAGACTTAAACACACATGGTTTTACCTGGTTTTTAACTCCACATGAACCAGGCATGAATGGTTTAGGATACGTGACAGAACTAGGCATAGAGATACAATGTATAATAATTATTCTGTGAATATCACACAGTGTATTTCATTTGAAATGAGGCATGGCAAGGACTCCTCATCTTGATTCTACAAATCTGTCATTCTGATTTTCACCACGTACTGTATTTATTCATTTTTGACTGGTTGAAAATATCCATCCACATGAATAAATCATTTTACCGGCTTTACTTCATATATTACACATTGTCTCATATCAGAGTAGCTGCTCTTGTTTAACTTATGCTTCAGGAACTGTTTACAGAAAGACACAGGCCTTGACATGAGTAGTCAGGCTAGTGCTAGTTTATATATATGTGTATATATATATATATATATTTAGAAGTGTTTATGGCTATTAACATACACCACCATCTATACATCTGACAAAAATAACTTGAAATTGTGTGAACGTCTTAAATCCAGCATTGTTTGCATTGTACATTTGCACTGTTTTCCAGGTGTGGTGATGTACAGTATATTTATGTGTACTGCTGCATTTTTGTTGTAATCCATTTTGATACTGTTCAAGTGGTTTTAAATAAATGTGCGACGTGTCACCTGTTTTCTGGTCTTGGAATCTATAACCCATTAGCCGCTTTATTGAATTTCTCAATTTGATGATGCAGTTTAAGCTCTGGTTGGCTACTACTGCCAAGATCTGCAGCACAGTCTTGAATCATAAAACACTTCCAGCCAGCAGTTGGCATATTGTGCCCACACAGTGTTGTGTGCTCGTCTTTGTGTTGCACTCTGCAAAGGTAAAAAAAAAAAAAACTTGTGTTCAACTCATCAAGATGTCACACAGCAGGAAGATTTCTGCTCTCGTATCGTGTTGTAAACTGAAAGCTATGTCACACTCGCCAACTCAGCTGATAGCTCTGCCCTCACAAATGTTCTGTGGACATGCTGAAGTTTTCAATTAAAGTCTCCATGAATAATTGCATTAGCATTCAAGACTCTTACTCTAAGATCTGTTGCTTGCGGTCAGTTTACACCAGCATTCTCTTACTTAACCCATCGGCTGCTTTGACAGAAAGGTTTAGTTTCTCATGGGGCAACGGAGAGTTCATAGAGGATATGGACAGCAAAGATCCTTCACCGGTGACAAGGCTGGAAAAGTAATCGTATAAATTCAAACCGTTCAAGGTTTTGTAAACTGTTGGATCTGTGTAAAGCATAAAATCAAACTTGCTGTTCATTCTCAGCACACAAATGCTATGTAGTTAAAGACTTGTGTGGAATGATTAAGAATAATGATCGATGGTGACGTGACATTGCTGGCAGCAACTTTCCCTCTCTGCTTTCAGGTATGCAATCACTGATAAAAAGGAAAGGAAGGAATGAGAAAGGTGTGTAAAAAAGCAAAAAATGGAATAGAATAGAGTTCATCCGTGTTTCACGCTCTTTCAAAAAAGATCTTCTAGACGCTGTCTTCTGTTCATCACACTAGCATTGACAAAATGCACTCCAAAAGACCCCTGCTACTTGTCACAACCGGACTTAATTTAGTGATCCTGTTGTTTAGAGGGAAAGCCATCTTCTGCCCTCCTCTCTCAAAACAGGCAGTGAAAGTGTGTGTGTGTGTGTGTGTGTGTGTGTGTGTGTGTGTGCGTGCGTGCGAGCGAGCAAATGTGCGTGCGACCGAGTGAGTGAAAGGGTGGTTTGCAAAGTAGACACATTTTTACACAGTCCAAAACAACGAATCAGTCAATTCCCTCTTTGTCCACGTCTTGGCAAGGTATAACTCAACACATTGACTGTTGCCCTCCTGGTGTTCCCCCAGGTGACCAAGTGACTGATTACGAGTCAACCTTCCCCCCTATGGGTGACATCAGTGCTGACCCTCAAAAAAAAAAACAGGATACGCACAGGTGCAAATAATTAAATTAATGATAGACAAATTCCACTGAGCTGCAGGCTCCTGGTATTGTGCATGCTGAATCCCTGTCACACTGTCATGACTTACTGCGACACTTGAATGGCTTAATGTTAAACCGTTAATGTCATTAGTAACACCTGTGCTTTTCCTGTTATGACAAGTCCAAATGTCTGCTGTGTAAAAAGACCGTCTTCAAACAGATGCCCTACTAAAAGACATACTGTATATCACGAGTAACTACAAGTTAAGTTCCTGTGATTAAGATGTTAACACCCATTCAGTGACTTTACTTAATAACACACAGATATATGTAAAGGCTGCGGGATTGATGTATCGCTTGTCTTTCTAACTTTCACGTGTGGACCCCTGAGGCATGACATGTTCAGCGATTAATACTGTGGACGTTGCCGGTGAGCAGCAGCACAATGCGAGGAAACAGGCCGCACATGAGGAGTGACGCACTTGTAGCCAGGTGGCCGTGTAACCCTGAGCTCCAGCCACGCCGCTGCTGTCCAGCTGTAACGGCGACAGAGAGGAAGCTGCTGCAATCTATCAAAACAAAATGTGGATAATGACTCGGGATGGGGCTTACAGATATGGAAAATCATCAAACAGTTTACGATGGCTTTTATAAGATGAAGATATTTCCAGCGAGTGCAGGGAAACACAGTTCAACCCCATGGCGGATCTGATATACCATTTCAGCTTCAAAAGGCTTGTCGAGCTTGTAAAGCAATTGTATCGTTATCAAGGCTGGATTATAAACAGGGCAGAGTCGGCAACTGTGCCACATGATCCTAGAACTCCAAGAGCCCTGAAAGGTCCCAGGTTCCTTTTTGTCTTTTGGTTAATTTGATTGAAAGTTGACATGGTAAGGGCATTTTACAGGGTCCTTGCTTGTTACCGCATCTTGAGAGCCTGTCTTGAAGGGGGAGCCTTGTCATTTTGTGCTCATATGTTGCATATTCCTAAATGAATGTCTTTAATCAATTTAATCCGTAACAAATCTGTCATATTGAACAGCTACAAATTGAGTTGAAGGAACATGGTTTAATGGGTGCCAGCTCTTGCAGGTAAAACTGGCAATGAGTATCCAGGAACACAATGAAGATGTTCACGTCATTTGGGTTTCTTTATTTCTGCTTTTTAAAACCTGGGTCTTTGTAGTTTCGACAATCACTCCCTTTGGTCCTCATACCAATTTACTCATCTGAGGAAGCAACTGCCCACCTCACGGCTTTACAGCAGAGTTCATTAGAATGAGCACCCTGTGCTGTCAGACAAACAAATCTGAAACAAATTTGAAATTGCAAACAAAAGTGGATTTCAATTTGCATTATCAACAAATGCAATGGGACAATTTTGACCCAAAACAGCAAGATTATGTAATAATTCAACCTTCCACTTTGACTTTACTTGTAAAAAAGTGTTTCAGTGACCTGGAGACTTGTTTAGGACCTTGTTCTGCATTTCCTTTAAAGCTATGTTGAGAAAACTGAACACATCCTTTTATCTCTACAAATAATCTGGTGAGAAAATGTGCTCATATAATGTTGACCAAAGCTACAAAACTAATTTTTTTGAAGACGCTCAAATCTTCAACAACAGGAGCATCCTCTACTGAAGAGTCCTAACTGTCATCAGGATCAATGGCACCCATTTCAGATTTGTTTATCAGCAGACAGCCATGTGCTCCACTGATAAAAAAGGTGACGCCAACCGACAAATGACAGCGTTTCAGCGTCTCTGTCTCCTGATCCTCCGGTTTCCTCTTGACTGGTCCTTTTGAACGGATAGATAGAGGTGACCCCAACAGCTTCCCTTTTGTCGTAAACACTTGAAGCTGTGTGTCTTTCCTCCCAGGTTCATTAAAAAGACATCATTACGTATCGACAGAAGGCATTCTTGTCAGAGCTTTGGATGTGATATCCAAATATCAAAGTTAAAGAGGGTTCTCATCAAACAGACCAAGGACTAAAGCCTATTTGGAATTCACCTTTTACATTTTTGACCTTCTCAGGAATGTCCTCACAAACTATCCATTAACTCTTAGCATGAATGCGCGTACACTTTTTCCGTGTGCACACACTCCAACAAACCTGAACTGTGGGTTTGTGCTTTATGTTTGTGCTTTATGGCTTTATGGGAAACAGTAAATGTCCGGCTGTTGATTCTTGAACAGGAAGGGGATAACAGATTAATCACTGTCACAGATGACAGCTGCATCGGTTTAACAGCAAGCCACGCTGGTTGCTTTCCTCTGGGACTTCCTGCATGCACCGAGGGTTTATTGTCTGTGACGACGCTAACATTTCGAGAATTAAGCGTGGCAGTTGATTCTCTCAATTGAAAACAACCGTTAATAATCTAAACTCAACTCAGAGACCATTCAGAAAGGAGACGGCGCTGTCAGTTTTCTGTATCTGTGTCACATGGATTATACCACTGCCGCGCCCCATAAGATAGTAGCTGCAGGTCCTGGAGTCTATTAACTCAAAATGGGAGAAGTAACACATATTATGATTGATTCTTTTGCCCCATAGCCACCGAAGTAAATATGTTTCATAAGCCACATAATCCTCTGAACATTCTGACACCAAAATGGCATTTTTTCAGACAAGGTGGGGGGACGGGGGTAGGCGAACACGCAGCTTAGGGGACAGGAAGTGTATACCATTTCAAACCATTGGCAGAGCTGCTGATGCGTCGTCTTTGTTGTTGAGCATCTTCGCTTCAACTGCGGTTCTCACCAACCGTCAGGTTCCTGCAGGTGTTTTCAGCCTTCCAGCCTCAGGTAGCAGTAGTGAGCTTACAAGGAAACGAAGAGGACACCAGACTAGGGTTAAGGCTATAGGCTTGATAGTTCATACAAACAGAAATTGACAAAACGACCTCTGCTGATTTGGACCCCGAGAAATGAGCTCTAGTCTATACTATAGTGAGCAAATGGGAGTTAAGATTATTTGGTCAATTTCTCAAATTGTTTTGACGCTGCAGGATACCAATCACAGAGTGAACACACCAGGTTTCCCAAAATAGCATCAAGTAAATCATTCATATCTTTCTTGTGACTTTACCTAAGGGTAACGTATTTGAAACTAACTAAGGTGTGTCAGCACGTCCAAAGCCAGGAACAACTATAGTTGGCAAAATCAGCAAGAATTCTGCATTCATTAATTAAATTTTTGAGTGATAAGGTGTATTTCAGAATGCCTTTTGTAGCTAGGTGCTGATGGCCTTATTAAAGTTTGTTTTTTTAACCCACAGGGGCCTCTGGTTGTTTAAAGAGGGGGCTGGTGTTTACCTATAGCCAAAGCTGACAGGGACATTCATAACACAGCCTTATCACATCGCCTTTGTTCTATCGGCCTTTTCAGAGACGAACATCCGTGGTTGACGGCTGAGTGGAAAAGAGCGAGGGGGAAGAAAAAGATCCCCTCAAGCCACGTCTTCTTCCCCAGCAGTAAATTCTTTCATGGTGACTGCGGAGTTAGCAGCCAGGGCCCCTCACTTATCTACAGGAGGAGGGACACGTGAACTTTCTGAGGCTCCTTCATCCCAGTCAGGCTCTTGACAGTCGGGCAGACCAAAAGGTAATCTTCACCCAAGTCCCCCAGGTGTGTTAAACCCAACAAAGGATTAGCACAGACTTCCTCTGAGCCAGAAGAAGCGGCAAGGTTTTTCCGTTTCTTTGTAACAATCTATTTGTCTTACCACCCCTAACCCTCCGGCCCACATTGACTTCCTCATACTTGCTTAAACCACACCAAAAGGTGAAAGGGGGCAGTTGATTATTCATTATCAAGGTGGAGTGACTCAGGGAAGGACATGGGTGGGTCATATTGTGTAATTTCACCTGTTGACGATAAAGATTTCCCAACTCTGCAAACGTTTTCTAGGTCATTTATTGTGATTAAAAAAAGAATGCTCTGGGGAAGCAATGCAGTTGCAGTTGAAAACTGTAATATCATGGAGTTTTGACATTTGTCAAGGAAGCTCAAGTTATAGAAGAGAAATTGAAACTTTTACATGAAAATCAACAACACTGCAGTTACTTGGTCATATCCTGACACCAGCCACATGTGAAATTGACTCGCTGTGCTCTTAGGACTCAGTTTTCCTTGGTGGATGCCTCTGTTAGACATCAGTGACAAACGCTGCCTTTCTAGCCAGGGGAAAGATGAGGGACCGTGGTATCCATCACCACCTCACTGCTCTGCAGCACTTGCAGAGCCTGAATCCACAGAGAGAGAAAAAAACAACCAAAACGGGAAAAAACACCGCCAGCAGGCAACAGGATGCACATGGCCCTGAGAAGGATGGCTGGTTGGATCCAGGAAATGGAGAGAGAAGGAGAGGAAGGAGAAAAGTTGGATCGCAGCTGTGTTCGGATTGGAAAAAACCCTGTTTTGAAACACAGAGAGACATTGTGTTGTTCTTTCCCCAGACCATAAAGAGGTGCACGAGTACAGTTTGCCACAACAAGGGTTAAGTGTGTTTGTGGTGGTGACAGCTGTGCAATCCGCAATTCACCCATCACCAGTCCTCATTTGTTTGCACGTCTGAGAGACCACAAGAGTGAAAATCAAACATCAACAATATTTGTTTACAGTGCAATACTCATATTTTGGTGCGATTTCTCAGATTGTATAATTTAAGAGATAGCTAAACTTAGTCTTGGTTTTGATTTTCAGTAAATGTAGATAAGATCTTTAAGTCAAGTTCCAGGAATGCATTCAACAAAAGCCCGAAACTTGTCTTGACAACTGTCTCCAACAGCGTGGCTATAAAAGTGTTACATCAAATGACATGTCACTTCTGTAGGTCGTCAAGTATTTGAAATCCTTTGTTACGCAATGTCTGCGAAAGGCCGGGGAGCTGATAAAGACCCATGGTGTTTGCTCCTTAACACCAGGACCTCTTGCTGACGTCAGTAGCATACCGGAAAGCCCGCAGTATAACAATATCACTAATAGTTAAGTGAATCATTGTGGCTCTGTTAGTTATTTAGGCTGTTCCTGGCCAACGTTTTTTATAAGCCTGAGAAATTTCACAATTCCACTTCCTTAAGTTTCCATTGTGCAGTTACATACTTTTGACACCATTCCTTCCTTATTGTTTATTTTAATGCTGTATTCCTATAGTGTGTCCGATTCATTTGTAAAACACATTGAAATAAGACTTTTTCATTTGAGGTGTTATTATGTTATTCACTTCTTGGTCACTTCATATCTTTACCTTTACTTAAAGCTGTATCAGTCAAACCGGGGCCACTTGAAGATGACAAACCATCACCATATCCCTGCTTATATCGTTTTGTACGGCGAACGTGGTAGCAAACAACTGTCTACTCACACATCCAAGACACACAAAGGAACGTTACCCGAATACCTCTTCTTTTTTTGCTCTGTTTTGGCCCCCACTGTATGTCTGCTGCTGCTACACATTCTCATTCCCAACTCGTCAAATATTTTCTGTTTGAACTTCCATGTTCACAGGAAACTTACAGTACATGGATATATCCAGAGATGGGCAGTATTTCTATTACTTGTATTTGAAATACGTATTTCAATTACTTTTGAGTATTTTGTAATTTGTATTTGATAGGGCCGATAAAAAATCTAACGGAATTTGTAACAAAATACTTCAGAGTGGAGTGATTTTGTATTTAAAATACTTTCTCCACGAATCAAAAAACAGTTCACGAGTTCAGTCTTCAGATCTTCAAGTTCAACGGATTGTCTGTCAAGTTAAATATTTGATCTGAGTGTGACAGATGTCAACTAGCTTGATGTATAATTTATGTCTGGGTCTGGCTACATAGCCTATTGTATATATATGGTGATGGTTATAATATCACGCTATATCAACGCTAGCATGCTGTCTAGGCTAGTGCATAGCCAGTGTTTAGCAAGTTAACTTATCAGTCGAGTAGCTAGCTATAGGAAGAGGGAGATTGGGAGCTTGTATGTCATATGTGATGAATATTTTCTTGTTGATACAAAGCCAAGGTTTATGGGCTGTTAAGTCCCATTAATAAAAAAAAATATATATATATATACATAATCAATCAAGTTGTTGTCTTTTAATAGCTTTGCTTAGTTACACTGACATCCTGTGACTGTTCTTCCTTTTTGTGGGGTTCACCAGAGCTTTGTGTACATTATATAGCCCAAACCTGAATGCTCGGCTATACCAAATTGTGAGAAAACAGAAAATCCAGAAAAAAGTATTTCCTATATTTTAAATACAAAATACATGTATTTTCTGGCACCAGTATCTTGTATTTTATTTAAATAATTTATTTGAGGGGTATTTTGTATCATTTTTTTGCCCATCTCTGGATATATCTTCTTTTCTTTTTTTAAATGCTGGTTCTTATAAAGGTCTTTATTCACCTCTGGCACACTGAATGGAAATAACAAA
This sequence comes from Pholis gunnellus, assembly GCF_910591455.1. Taxonomy (NCBI): domain Eukaryota; kingdom Metazoa; phylum Chordata; class Actinopteri; order Perciformes; family Pholidae; genus Pholis; species Pholis gunnellus. The sequence continues at coordinate 12,242,321 of NC_136530.1, forward strand.
GTTTTCTCTTATCTTATGAGTTTTAAGTTAAATTGTTGATTTATTGATTTCTGCAGTTTTCCGACAGCTGTAATTGCAGAATATTTTACAATATGGTACATTGTTATAGAATAAACTATTAGCTCTATATAACGTGGTTCAAAATAGATCCACCTCAATGCTGCGCTTACTCATAAATGTCACCAAACCAATGATCCAGGATGCATAATAATCCCACTGAGACGGAAAAATCCGGCTTCTACTGATGCAGGAGAAACTAAAGAAATGCAATGTTGACTCTGTCATGGGGCATCGTAAATGAAGCAGCACCGTGCATGTGTACTAAATCCTTTGTTTGTTTCCTCCCTATTCGCTCCTCGCCACATCCTGTACGTGTATGTGATCTCTGCGTAACTGCAGCCTTGCCTTTAACAAGCCGGACTTCAGCAGGAGTTGAGGGCAGCGCTCAGCAGCACAGACCACACCGCGCACATCTGCATCAGCAGACACAGACGCTCTCTGCTCCTCTCTATCAACATTTCAACAAGACTTTTTCGATGGAAAGGACTTTTTTATCAATGTGTCCAACAGCCGAAGCGACATAAAACTCAAGCAATTCCGGGCTCCATAATCGTGTTTTTTTTGGTTGGTTTATTGTCTCCAAGTAACAGTCTCAGATCATCGAAATCACACGAGAAAATGTAAGTGGCGTCTTCTTCATTGTAGGCAAGATTAATTAACAATTTCACAGCATGCTTATTTCAGAGTCCATCCTCTCTTGGATCGCTAACTACAAATCTTAAAACTCCTGAAGTCACTCAGATTTTAAGAAAAGTGCGTCTGTACATTAAGTGAGCGCTATTTTACCTCAATTAAAGACAACACAAAAAAAGAAGTAGAAGGAGTAAAGAACAGAATAATGAGCCGTTAATGTGGTTCCAGAATTAGTCAGGATTTATCTTGTTTTTAGTTATTTTTTTGGGGGGGGCGGCTCTCCTTCTTGGCCCCCGGGGAGTGTCTCTGGGGTCCTGACATGACACGTTAGAAATGTGAGAAGCTCCAGGGGTTCCTATACGCGTTCTAAGTAACTTCCACATATTCTCCCAGAAGTGACACTGGTTTGATGGAAAGTGACAAGTGATACTTCACATCAAAAACTAAGGGGGACAATACCTCTGCTGCGTGTCATTTGTTTTAGAGCAAACGATAGTAAGGCCATTACAACATGTAAGGAGGTAACATTCACATTTGACTGTCTTATTATGTAACACAGTGCATGGGGTGCATGCAAAAAAAGAGCTATAGGGAAAGCACACAGTGATCATAGTACAATGTCAACCTTTCCTATTGCTTTGCAGTGGCTATACTAAGAACAGCAAATATATATATATCATGTTAACGTGTGGGAACCTATATGTCATGACAATCTTTCCCTCTTTGCTTTACTGGCTGTACATGAAACAGCAAGTCTTGTTTTTCATTTTTTTTAAATGTCCTCTATATTTTTATACCTTTTTTATTGATTTAGTTTTAACAATTTATTGTTCCAACTCTTTGAGACAGATGCATATCCACTGAAAATAACAACATTCTGGTGTTTTATCTGGCGTGTCATTCTTACTCCGAAACCTATTGCAGTTATATTTGTTTAGAGATGAAAAAAAAAATCGATGAACAAAATCACTTCCTTTACTAATGTTTGATCCCATGTTTCAATGTCTGGCAGAGTTAATTGTTTGACAAACTAAATTACTTCTAAATGTATATGAACTTCATCAAAATGGTCCAACATGATATTAATACGCTTTCATATTTAGCTTTCTGTCTATCAGTAGGTATTTCAGTTTGATAATTGAATTTGCTGAATCTGACTGGCATCTGTGATATTTGTCGTTCCCCAGGAAGAACAACAGAGATCGCTGGAGGGTGTACAAGAGGGCGAGTGTCATGTTCTTCCTGGCTGTGGTGGCCCTGACTGTTGTCCATAGAGGAAGTATCAATATGGGGGCTCCCTTCGAACTTGAGAGGCTGGCTCGCATGGAAGCCTCCGGGGGAGCGGAGCATGGAGCTGCTTCGGAAGGCAAAGGTCAACCGAGCCTGGAGATACAAAGCTTCTGGAAGGCTAGCAAACGCCAGCCGGTGCCTAAAGCCCGGGCCAAGAGGCAGGAGCCCAGGATCACTGAGGACAGCAGAGCCAGAACCTGGGATGTAACCAGCTCCAACTGTAGCGCCAACCTCAACTTCTCAAGTCAGGAATGGTTCGCAGGCCTGGAGGACAATTTCAAGCAGTTCATGCTTTATCGACACTGCCGCTACTTTCCCATGCTCCTCAACCACCCAGAGAAGTGCACAGGGGATGTATATTTGCTCATGGTAATAAAATCTGTGGCCACCCAGCATGACCGAAGGGAGGTCATCCGAAAAACCTGGGGCAAAGAGCAGGTGGTTGACGGCAAAAAGATAAAGCTCCTCTTCCTTCTTGGTAAACCCTCCAGTGTGGCAGAGAGAGTGCACCACCAGAAGCTAGTGGAGTACGAGGACTACATCTACAGGGATATCCTCCAGTGGGACTTCCTGGATAGCTTTTTCAACCTCACACTTAAGGAGACTCACTTCCTCAAGTGGTTCCACACGTACTGCCCCAGTGTACGCTTTGTCTTCAAGGGGGACGATGACGTCTTTGTCAGCGTGGAGAACATCTTTGAGTTTCTAGAAGGCAGCAACAGTGCAACGAACCTGTTTGTGGGGGATGTGATTTTCAAGGCTAAGCCCATTCGTAAAAAGGAGAACAAATACTACATCCCCCAGGCTCTATATCAGAAGACACACTACCCTCCATATGCCGGTGGAGGGGGTTTTCTGATGGACGGGACCCTGGCTAGGAGGCTTCACTTGGTGGCAGACACCCTGGAGCTCTACCCCATCGATGACGTCTTCTTGGGCATGTGTCTGGAGGTGCTTCAGGTCACTCCTGTAAAACACAACGCCTTTAAGACGTTTGGCTTGGTGAAAAATAAGAGCAGTAAGTTGAACCGAGAACCTTGTTTGTTTAAGAGCATGATTGTGGTGCACAAGCTGCTCCCGTCGGACCTCATGCACATGTGGAATCTGGTCAACAGTGACCTTGTCTGCTCGCAGAAAGTGGAGATCCTATAGCTTGAGCTGAGCTGTGCCTCTGTGGATACTAGGATGCACGAGAGGCCCAGTAAACCCTCCTTTATGTGGAGAGGGACCATAGACAATAATGTACATGTTGCTGTTTCTGTGCAGTAACACAATTTTTGGAAGAGTTTCCTCAAAAGTCAAGTAAATTATACAGAGTTTGTAAAAGTTGTAGAATTGTGTATTTATATTGTCATTTTGAAGAACTCACACTGTCAGCACGCAGATTCAGAGACAACAACGATAAGGAGACCATTAATGTGAATACACTTCAAAAATGTAGGGTACACAATTATTATGGGGATCATTAGCAACCATGAATATGCATTTATGTAAGGAGCATAATGTGCATTTAAATTGGAGGGAAATTATTTTTGGTTTGGTTTCATTTTGAAAATAAAAGGGCCGTTCCTGTTACTTGGTGCACCGAAGTGTTGGGTTCAATAGCCGCTGCACATGCTGCCTAGCCTCCATTTTGGGTTTGTACTATGTGTTACATAGTTTTACACATTACACATTGCCTTCACTTGGAGCAGTATGTCATGCTGCAGTGGCCTCACATGGAGTAAGAGAATGAAACAACTCTCTCTACCTCATTGATATGGGCCAAAAAAAGATTTAGATTTCATCACTGGTCACCGATTCTACTCTAAGTGTAACCATTATCTTCATATGCAGTACATGGAAGCACGATTTGAATCACTTTTGTTACGTAGAGGCCTTCTTTTGGGGGGGGGGGGGGGGGGGGGGGGGGGGGGGGTGACTGACTTGATCTGGACATCGACCGCTCCTACACTACTGGGAAAAAAACACTCATTACATGTTTGCTGTCTGTGGATTTGAATGTGCTGATGTACTTGACGTGGGTTCGGTAGAGGGTTTACAATGACACTGTGAATTAAAACTATTGCTGGTACGAGTATATGACATGTTAATTTAATCCCCAATAAAAGGGGGCACATGTGGGATGGGGGTATTTAATTGAAAGCGTCAGGTGAACATATTAATGGGATGTTCAATGATTATATAGCTGAATGTTGTGGGTGTAGCGGGTGGTGATTATGTTGAGGTAATGTAAATATATGAAAATCAAAATGTACATCCAATGTCATTTGTAAATAAAATTCTTGACAGTGCATTTGTCTTTGAAAATCTGTCCTGGATCGGTTGCTTTTGTGTTTGGCGTTATCAGCATCGAAACATCTATGTGAAAATCCACATCAGGTGTTCCAACAATAGTTGTCCAGTGTTAACATGGTTATCAGTTACGCAACTAAGCAGTCAAGAAAACATAATATGCTGAAACAGTCATACGGTAATAATGGTGTACTCAAAACAAGACACATAATGTTCATTTTATCAATGTTCAGCAACTTAAGCCACAAGTGTGTCCGGTGTTCTCTCTCTGCCTGTGAGAAGAAGTTAAAGAGCGGTCACTTCCGTAATTCCTACAATGTTTTAATATAAAAGGCTGCTGCATTAGAAAGTTATCCTTTTTGGTGCAAACTCAAAAGAAATGTCACACAACTTCTTCCAAAAAATCTTTTATTTTGGGTATGGGAAATATTTTTTTTTCAACCCACAGTCTATTTTGTCCTCAAATTCAGAAAGGAACTGTACATGCTCCCGACTCGGTGTGACATCTCACACTGTTTATGTTAAGTATACCAAGCAAAACTGCTCAGACTGATACTGCCAGGTGAACAGTGAAGATATTGTTTAGAGCTTTAAATTGGCCCCCAAAAAGACAAAGAGGGGCAAAACAAATACCTTTCTGTTGTTCTTCACAATCTCTTCCTGGACAAAAACAAGAAAACCGTATAGAAACTGGAACTTCTCTGAATATTGTGTTCCATGAGGGGTGCAATTTTCAACACAGAAGCATAGTTTAAGAAGATTAATGTCGTTAATCTGTCCTGCGTTAAACACAATGAACAAGTGATATGGAACCTATCTAAGAAAATGTGCTTCATCATCTCTATTATTGCAGCGTTCATTCACCAGTGTGGTGGGCGACATCGTGCACTGACAAAGATTACGTTTCTATTGAGGTTTAACGTTGCAGAGAGTTTAATTAATCAGAAGGGGCAGAAGCAATACTAAGCAATCGGGTACTTGTTTTATTAGCAGCTGTAAGCCAATTGGTTCAAAAGTCCTCTGTTTTTATGGGTCCTGGGGGTAAAGATACTGGCGACATAAGGGTGTGGAATTTGGGGTGATAAGTCATTTATTGGTGGAAGTGAATTCTTCAAAGAAACGGGGGTTTCCCTTCTGAGAAGGAACCAAAATAAACTTTTATTTTGAAATTGGATTGTGGCAGCTTAAGAACTTTTTGTTTGTTTGATAAAAGGACATTCTTCCCAGATATTGTGCACTATGAATGTCAGTTAACAGCGAGTGTGGTGCCACTGTAGTTAAACTCATTAAAAAAAAAAAAGGTTTGATTTCAACTCAAGTCAGTGATCAAGCGTGTACTGTATGTGTGTGTGTGTGTGTGTGTGTTTGTCTCACCCACTTCCTCAAAGCTCTGTCTGGAAAACCTGTAAGTAGAGAGGAACCTGAAACCCACAGCCAAAAGATGTGCCAGTAACACACAGTTACATTAAAGGACACACAATTGTTGCTGTACTGTCACAGGTGAATTCTGATTTTATTTTCCCAGCCTGAAAAACACTTGACTATGTGGCTGGAAGAATTAACTTGTCAACCACCAGCCAAAATGTACTGTCATCTAGTGTAAATGTCCCACTCTAGTGAGGATATTTGACTGAATGTGAGCCCACACCCAGCTTTCCAACCGGCCTGCAGACCAGGAGCTGATTGTTTGCCGACACTAATTGGAGGAAGCTTTTGATGTCAGCGTGGTCAAAGGGGCCGGCTGGAAGGAGCTGCAGGCTTTCACACTAGCCCTCTATTTTCTTCAAAGGCCTCTGGAGCAGCCCGTTCCCATCATTGGCCATGTTGAAATTAAGAAGAACATTCCTCAGCTTACAGGCTACTGACGAGAGCTTCTCTATCGGCTCAGGCATCACAGAACACCTCATTTAGGCAAAGCATGCAAAAACATGCAAAAACAGCAATCATTTTGAAAAAAAACTCAGCTTGCAGAAGTAAACAAACAGTAGAAAATGGCGTATGAGAGGCTGAGCAGAAACTGATATCGTTCACTACAAATGAATAATAAGGTTGTGACCAATATACAGTAGAATGCTTGAAAACAATCCTAATACCCCCATGCTGCAGTTAAAGGAAGAGTTTGACATTTTAAGAAATACACTTGTTCACTTTCTTGCCGAGAGTAAGATGATGAGATGGACATCACTCTTTCTGTTTGCTAAATTGGAAGCTACAGCAAGCAGCCTCTTAGGTCAGCTTAGCACAATGACTTGAAACGGGGGAAACACCTTCACCCACTTCAAAGGATCGTTCGACATTTTGGGAAAGCACGTTTATTTGTTATCTTGTGAGTTATGGTTGATACCGCTGTCATGTCTTTAAAGTACATCTGTAGTTGGAGCCAGCAGCTGGTTAGCTTAGCTTAGCAAAAAGACAGGCTAACTGTGCCCGCGTTTCCGCAGTCTGCCAGAAGGTGTGTATACCATGTGACAACCAATAGCTCACCTGCATGGCGAGCTGCTATAAGATGTCACCATCTAACAGTGAAATGCATGTAAATGTCGGCTATGTTTACATGTGACTTCCTCATACTGAAACATTCAGTCAGCACAGTAAAGTAATACATCTCATTGGCCAAAACTGATGTCATCACTGGTGGCGACACTATGCAAATGTGTCTGTAAAAGTCAGATTCCATGGTATTCAACAATATATTTTGCAAACAACTTCCATTGTAAGGCTTGTTTGAGATTAAAATACTGGCACGAGGCTACATAAAGGGCCCTTTTTGATTTAACTTCCACTATTTCGTCCCCATCTGCAAGAATGGGGATGCTGGAAACAATCGAAGTGTTTGTAAGGGTGTATCGACAGCAATAATGAGTTTACGCAGGCGTTACTCTCTGGAAACGATGAACCTAAGCTCACTGTCACAGCTCACAGCATGTTGTCCTCTATTACATACATTTGGTAACAGTAAAGCAGATGAATTATGTGCATATCAACTCAGCTGATAAAGAGAGTGCAGTCCCCGACTCCCCGCATTACACTGGAAGAGAGGCCAAGGCGACGTCGTCGTACATCTGTGCTATAGGACACCATGTACTTAACAAAGATCCATTGTGAGGACTCTGAGCTGTATACTCGCATGTAAAGAGGGTCCTATTTAGATCAGCTACTAAACAAATGAGAAAGCATCAGTCTTTGTCCCCTTTCCTCCTCGCAGTGCCCGGGTGACTTAGCGTCAAAGCTTCATTAAATCAAGTTTCATGCGGTTTGACATTAGCCAAAAGGTGGTAAATTTGCTGCATCATTACCTCCATCGTATAATCTCCCACAGCTTCTATTATGCTGAAAAAAAAGCTTCTTTTAACAGCGCTTCTCCTTAATATGGTCACTATGAATTACAATTAGACAATTGCAGCTAGATATGTTAAATAGGGAAAAGAAGAAGAAACAGGACAGAAACTATAACGCATTATGAAATGGAGATGAGCTGAACAAAACGGCACTCAAAAGGTGAACTCAGCGATAGAAGAGAAAGCACACAGGTCACACCAAACAGCTGACATGACCTCTTGTCACTGTGCAAGGCCGGTGGCAACAACTCTCTAAATGGAGGTATTCAGTGGTGCCATCATCAGTGCCTCCTGCCCAGGCACCTTCACGAACAAAGATCCCCGTTCAGCTACTAGGACCGAGGGATGACAGCATACTGCTGACCCCCCCGTCTGGTAGTGTCACTGACGAGAGACCTGCCCAGCAGCTCCGATAGTCACACTAAGGCCTGTTGTTTTTGATCAGGAATACAAGATTAAGACTAAGATTTTACAGTACCAGTTTAACCTGTATATAGACATTGCACATTGAGAATATATACACATCTTTTTCACCACCGTGCCAGTAAATATATGCTGATTGGATGTATTTGCGGTTGGTCGATGTGCATCCATCTCCCTCTGGATACGCTCAGCACTGTGCAGGCAGCTATAGAAACTGCAGTTAAATGTGTTTTATTCCTCAGGATACTCAACCAGTAAAGCAGATTTTGATCCGCTTTGGAAATTCGCTCTTAAACTACCAAAATGTAAAATCATACCGAGAGGCTTTATAGCACGCTCAGCAGCATCACAGAAGCAGTGGGGGTGAAGAAAGACGTTTCTAAAGATTCTCAAACTCGTCCGCTTTAACTTTTGTTTCCAGCTACGAGCTACTAGCCACCAGAATTTACAGTAAGTCATTTTAAGTACTCAAGTAGTTGGACATGATTTGGCATCACTTGCATCCATATACTCAATGTGCAGTGTTCCATGTAGAGAACTCTGATCGTCTGACATTACAAATGGATACCTAATGGACACTGCCACCTTGTGGAAGACAGTGGATTTGTCCTGCCAGCCATTTTCAGCCAGTATAAAGTGCTGCATCATCGATGATTCATGAACCAAAGCAAACCGTAGAGATTACATTTCAGCCGTCATTGTTGCTTGTACACAAGTATTTTAGGCTCATTATAACCCCTTCCATTTATATAAACAAATCTTACAATAACTTCTGTTCTCATTCATTTCAGCGAGCATCTTTATAATCACCTTTCAACATAATGCAATACAATGTAACAGCACCATCAGTCTCCATAATTTGGAGTTGAATCAACAAGTTCATAGTCTTGAAAATAGAATTTATTGCAGTGATGTTATGTTGCATTGCATTTGCTGTAGAAACGTCCACATTCACAGGTATTTAAAGCTGGCGAGACCCTGCTCATACTTATTGCACCTCTGAAGCATTGAATGAGGACAGGCGTTTAAAAATCACCACCTACAAGGTTTTATTTAATCACGTGAAAATCTGGAGATTCTCAGATCGGGAAGAAAAAAAAAAAAAAAATTAGTCAATGCACTACAAATATTTTATGTTACATAGACGAGAGGTTTTTCATCCTCTGACTCAGACACTTACTGTGCCCCACCAAACAAACATGACAGAACATCTTTGCCATTTTCTTAACACCCAACTCTTGACCACTGACTCAATTCTGCTATCAAAATCTGCTTTGCACATTACAGAAAAACATGGCAACTAAAGCAAACTAAATGACAAAATAAAAACAACATATGGATACAAGTGAATCTTTCGGTTTTTCTTTTTTTTTTTACAAAAGGTAAAATGAAATCATACAAACTGTTTAAATTTACACAATGTATCTGACAAAAACAAGCGTATTTTTCACAGCAAACTTGTTTGCCAGACCCGTTCCATTTTACTCCTTCGGAAAAACAAGTAAGATAATGAGGGCGAGAGGTGCAGGTTTGCATTCGGGACATTCAGTACTCACACAAAGCTCTCGAGCTGAGAAGGTCAAAAGTACCATTCTGGCACACAAGGATGGGGAAGGTTTGAGGGTCTAAATAAAGGGCTAAAATGCCCATTAACAGTTAAATATATATCAATGACGCTTTCTGGAATGTCCAAAAGCTCTGAAAAGTGATGAAACCAGAGTCCATTCAAAAAAGTAAAACAGACCAATGATTTAGTCATCAAACTTAATCTTCTTCCCCTGGGGTTTGGCTCCAAATCCACCGCCACCTCTTCCACCTGAAATGATACAGCGGCAAGCAACTTAGTTTACTGTTCGGCATCTTCAACTAACATCTTCACTTTTGCTACGGTAGCGATTATGAAACTTCAAAATAAATAATTTAGCAACTGACCAAACATTAGCTGGTGTCCTTTGATTTAATGTCCATTACCTCCGAAGCCACCGCGTCCACGTCCACCGCCGCCTCCACGGGGGCCTCCTCTTCCTCTGCCACCGCCGCGACCGCCGAAACCTCCGCCGAAGCCGCCGCCGCCACCACGACCACCACCAAAACCTCCTCTGCCACCACGGCCGCCGCCGCCAAATCCACCGCCGCCGCGACCTCCGCGGAAGCCGCCTTCACCCTTGGGCTTGGCGTAGTCCAGGGTCACCTTCCTGCCATCGATCTCGCCTTCCTCCATCGCCTCCTTGGCTGCCTTGCAGTCATCCTCATTGTGAAAGTCCACAAAGCCAAAGCTGCAAAGGAGGCAGAAGGATAGGGCTTAGTATACTTCAACATGTAAACTATTAAAAAAGATTTCTGACCAACACAGCTAAAATGTTAAACAAACCAAAAGTGATGGTTTAAATACTCAGATCAAATCATCAAACTATCTAGGATCGAATTCAAATGAGAAGTAGGGTAAATCACAGTTAAAGAGCGGGAGGGAACATTTACAATTCTACAAACTCACCCTTTTGATGACCCTGTTTCTCTGTCTGTGACTATTCTGGCTGCTGCGGCGCCCTCGAACGCATCCTTGAGGGTATGATCTGTTGTGTCCTCAGAGAGACCCTTGACGAAGAGGGTTTTTGTTGGACCTGGTTGTAAAGAGGATATGATTAAGACAAGTTGATCCACCACAATGATCATAATCTGGACAAATACAAATTCTACAAGCTTAAGTCTCATGGGAAGACCAGATCAGGACTTGACCATCTTCACCGTCACAGAACTTCGGGGGTTCATGTTGACACACCCGTTTCTTTTTGGGATATCCCAACACAGACCACAGTTCAGATGCACATGGTAGCATTTGTAGACCTACCTGAGTTTCCTCTGCCACCGTCTCTGCCACTGTTCTGACTGTACTCCAGTCGGATCGACCGCCCTTCAATATCTGTGTTGTTGAGGTTCTCCAGAGCATCCTTAGCCTCCTCTGTGGTCTCAAACTCTACAAAAGCAAAACTAAGAAAAGATGCATGCCATTAGGAGAGAGTAAACACACCGAACTGGGTGTTGCAATATGACCACACAGCCCAAAGACAAAATGGCAGCGTTATATGATTCCCAAATTCTTCTTGTTGCACAATAGACATAAGCAACACCCTAATTAGAGGGTGAGCCTTTTATCACTGTACATTGACTCTGCTTCTCGTGCGAATCCATTCAAAATCACGGGTAAGATTAAGAGGAGCTCATGAGAAGGTGTCGCAGTTTGAGAGTCTATAGATGAAAAGTCCTCCTTGCACACATTACAAACACTCACCCTTTAGGTCTGCCATCTCTCTGTGGAATCCTAATGGAGACGGCCTTCTCAAATGTGGCTTGTAGAGCTTCCTCTGTGGCCGTGAAGGAGAGATTATTCACCACCAGTGTTTTGCTGGCTGCTGCCGATGCTACAGGGACAGGAGGAGGACAGGAGACCAGTGAGATGAGTACGAAACACTTAATTCAGGCGTTGCTTCTCATTCCCTACTATAAACATGCAGCTCTAATCACAGCAACTATTGCATAATCTCTTTTAAATTCCACCAAAAGCCATAAAAAGGCCAGAATGTTACAGCGATTGAGGATAGAACCGGCAGACGATAACACACACCGGTACCGAAGACATAGCATTGCATTTATTTTTCCTCCGTACATTTCACACACGAGTACTGAGCAACCACGTGTGTGCCAAGAAATGGAGGGTGTGTTACAATATTCTTCAAATGTAACTGGTAGTATACTAAATGGAATTATTCATCCCAATGATATGTTCATACATAGCTTTAAAAGATGTCTATGGAGCTTACCTGGTCCCATGGCTCCCCCTTTCTGGCTCTTATCTCCAACATAGTCGACCATGATGGACCTCCCCTGTACGTCAGCTCCCTGAGCCTCCTCCAGCATCTTCTCGGCTTCGGCCTCAGATTTGAACTCGATGTAGGCAATGCTGTCAAAAGGGAAAAATAAATTACTTCTCGAGAACACGATAAGGAGACATGCTGAGTGCTGGTGATGAATGGCAGGTTTGTGTACTGGGTAACAAAAGCCAGACACGTTGGCGATGCCTTTGTAATTGTGATGATATGGGTAAGTCAGTTTCCTTCACGGTTCATGGAAGGTTAGCTTCTAGGACTCACGAGGAGCTTTGTGTTCCTTATATATTCTCCCTAGCAACACCTTCCAGACTAACGTTAACTTCTCTATTAACAGCTGGCTTCTTCTTACCCTCTATTTGAACCGTTCTGGCCTGGTGGTAACCTGACGTCTACGGCATCTTCAAAGACTTCCTTCAAGTCATCGACGGTAGCGGAGAAGGGAAGGTTCTTCACAAACAGTGTCCGTGCATCCCTCTCTGTGGGAACAAATGGCAATGTCAGTATTGGGACGGCTTCCTCTCAATATTCTGAAAAATTATTAATTTCCCAAAGTTCAGATTTATCTTGATAGAATACACAATTTGGATGTTCAAGGTAAATGTAAGAATGTTGCAGCGATTGAGGATAGAACCGGCAGACGATAACACACACCGGTACCGAAGACATAGCATTGCATTTATTTTTCCTCCGTACATTTCACACACGAGTACTGGACAACCACGTGTGTGCCAAGAAATGGAGGTGCTTGTGGCAATTTAAGTGTAAATGTAGAAATTTCTCAAGTCGACTGCCTGGAAACACCCCAGGTTGACTTTCCTATACACACACACCAGCTGATGAAAGCCGTTTCTTTTACCTTTCTTGCCCTCCTGTGAGCTGTCCTTGCTTCGGGCCCGGTCCAACTTCAACTCCTGACCCATGACCTTCTTGCCGTTGAGCTCCAGTGCCTTCTGAATGTCCTCCTCACATGAAAATTCCACATAACCAAATTTCCTGTTGAAGCAAGTCATGCAAGAACCATTAGTCATTAGACAAAAAAGAGATTAAAGCAATGTTTAAAACAATGTATTGAGTTGCAGCTACACAAAGATTCCAGTTTGAGAATATATCAAAGTCTGCAATGTGAAAAGAAAATCTACCAGAAGGCAAAAAACACAACGGTATTCAATTTACAATGACATAACTTGAGAATATGTAAGCACTCAATTTAACTAAACCCTGAGTTTAGATATTCCACAAACACCTCTGTGTATTACAAACTAGTACTGATGATCTATTGTTTCATTGATCGCTTACTTGGATCCACCCAACCGGACATCAGCGACCTCAAGGCTGTTCTTGGTGAAGAATTTCCTGAGGGAATCTTTGATTTCATCAAAGTCTTTGTTGGAGTTCAAGTTCCCAACAAACAGAGAGAACCCTAATAAATGAGAAAAATTACCATTAAGTTTCATATTTTGCATTGAACAGTACCAATTATGCCAGACGGACTCAGAATAATAAAGGTGACATCAGACATCAGTATTAAGTCCGTTGTTGATCATCATGATGAAATGTTACATTTGATTGATGGGTCAGAGCTTCATTCCTACCTTCGCCCTCTGCTGCCTTTGCTTTCTTGGCAGCAGGCGTGTCCTTCTTGCCCTCTGCCTTCCTCTTTGCAGGAGTCGCTAGGGAATCTGAAGACACAAGTGTTGCAAAATGTTAAATTCAGACATTACTTAAAAATTAAATGCGCCTTCAAACAGATGATACTCTGGGGGTTTACATGTGTATTAAATTGAGTGTCATTTAGAATGATAGGGCCAAAACGTGGCGAGTGAACCACTTTTTCATCTCCAAAACTCACCATCATCTTCCTCATCATCCTCGTCGTCTTCCTCATCATCATCTTCCTCCTCCTCAGAGTCTTCCTTGGCCTTGACCATGCCTGCTTTCTTTGCCTTTGCTGGAGCGGGAGTGGTGTCCATCTCTTCCTCAGACTCTGGAGAAGCACAAGCATTGTTTAGAGTTATTATCAGAGTCAATGGGACCAAATTCAACCGCTGACCACCTGCCAACATCAGATTCATAATAAAGGTGACATCATACAAAATCAGTATTAAGTCCCTTGTTGATCATCATATATGACTGCAGCACACAAGTCAAGAAGTCCACATTGACTTAGTATCTCTAACAATTCAGATAAACTCAAAAGGAAGGTAGTTTAAGGGGTTTTCTAACCATCTTCTTCATCGTCTTCAGACTCCTCCTTGGCAGCCTTTGCAGCTTTTTTGGCTGGTGCGCCCTTCTTGGGAGGTGGGGCCTCTTCTTCGGACTCATCTTCATCAGAGGACTCTGCAGGTTTAGCCTTCACTGGGGCCTTGGCAGCAGGTTTAGCTCCTTTCTTGGGTGGTGGGGCCTCTTCTTCAGATTCATCTAGACAAATACACACACGAATCATGAATTTTCACACAATAAAAAGGGGGGGAGTGCATGGTAAATAATTTTAATCTACAGAGACAATCTCTTTAAATTCCACCAAAAGCCACAAAGGCCAGAATGTTACAGCGATTGAGGATAGAACCGGCAGACGATAACACACACCGGTACCGAAGACATAGCATTGCATTTATTGTTCCTCCGTACATTACACTCACGAGCACCGAGCAGCCACATGCGTGTCAAGAAATGGAGGGTGTGGTAGAATATATAATATTTAGTATACCAAATGGAATTATTCAACCCAATTATATAATCAACTGGTGCATTAAGATTTAGCTTCAGAGAACAAATCTTGAAAGGCATTACAAATAAATAAGTGTTACAAAGAACACCAGCAATACAACATTTAAGGTCCTACCATCTTCCTCATCATCAGACTCCTCTGCAGGAGCTGCCTTGGCTGGTGCGGGTTTACCCTTTGCAGGGGTCTTTTTTGGTGGGGGAGCTTCCTCTTCAGACTCTGTTGGTTGACAAAGCATAACAGTGCTGTTAGCGTGATGAAGTAGGGGAAATGTGAGATGCGCTTTCACATCTCTACACCGTACTTTGAATATGGGTCTCACGGTGCTCATCTTGAATATGAGGGCATACACATTCATAGCATTGTCTGTGTAGCTATAATAAGCTGGAGTACTAGATCAAGCTCAGAGAGTTGACCAATACTCTACAGACATGATATTGTAGTTTCCACTGGAATAAATATTAATTAACTGTATTATGAGATTGTAACTACCCACCATTAACAATTAGTGGAGATTTTTGTGAACCAACACCATCATTTAGACAGCCCACACAAATACATTATCTAACCGAAAATGTTGATTTATAGCTTTTATTTATTTTCTGTACGCTGAAAAATGTAAATTTCAGCCGACTCGTGTGACGCATACAGGCTGCTTCTGAGGAATATTGTACTGTACAATCAAAGTGCCAGAACAGCTTCTCAATGGATCATTTTTATAAATCTCTAAACATCCCAACAGTGTGCTTTGAATTCTGATGCTTACCTGATTCATCCTCCTCCTCCTCCTCCTCACTTTCTGCTTTTTTGGCAGCAGCACCATTTTTAACTACCGGGGTAGCTTTAGCTGGAGTGGCTTTCTTTACCGCTTTAGGGGGCGGAGTCTGGAATAAAAAACAACATTTATGAAATCTACCTTTTTTTATTATTACTTCACATGTAAAGAACATTACAAATTAAAATGAAATGTACCTCTTCCTCCCCCTCACTGCTCTCCTCTTCACTAGATTCCTCCTCCACTTCTTTTGGGGGTGGGGGGGCTTTTTTCTTCTGAGTTGCCTGCTTGTTGGCTGCCTGAAACAAGAGGGGAAAAAAAAAATCACCGTAAAAAACAAATCACAAATTTGATTGTACTAGTCAAATCACAGATTTAGCATAAGATAAACCCCGTATATCCGGTCTCCGCGTGCTGAGTAACATTGGGAGTTTACACCAACGGTTGCAAAGTTAACGCTAAAACGAATTATTTAAATCACTGTAAAAATGATTTGCGTGGGTAAAACACGAGCCGCGTTTAGTAATGGCCACATGTCTGGGCGGTAATCTGTTTTTTTTTCACCTCGTGTGTCACACCGAGCAGGCGCACAACCCACGTGGAGCTCAGGCGGTCGGGCTGCTAGCATGTTGGCTAATTGTGCCTTTTCGAGACAGGCTCTTAAGCACATGCTGAGCAGATAAAGAAAAACGACTGCACGAGGAAAAGCAATACACGTAAATTCATAACGGTTTATGTTAACTAAAGCAAGGTGACCCACAAGTTATCCGTCGAGCCGACAAGTCGACGGAAATAAACTAGCGCTACGGCTCTGCATTTAGACTATTAAAACAACACGCTAGCGCTAATTCACTACACGTTAGCTAGGTCGGTACATACATTTCACATCTTCAAATAATTAGTAAATGTTGATATTAGTTGCCCAACATTTGCGCTTTAACATTAAATAGGTATTCTACGCATCTCTTAAAATCTATGCTTAAAATCGAGAACGCGCATGAATGCCATTTTGAGTACTCGGTAGCGTTAACGGTTAGCAGGCAAGGCCACAAAACCAAAAGATGGGTACAAACATGGCCGATCTCGGACTAGATGAAATGTTTAGATAGCTTTCAATTTCACCGTGCATTTTCGACCAAACTGTCTCTTTCATTGACGATGTAACTACTCGATATAATGCAATAGCAGCGAGACATTTCCCCCCGGTGTCATTTCCGTTTTTCACAGAAACGCAGCAACTTATTCGCAAAGGCCTCACGCGTAACAACAGAGCTTTCGATCACAAATGCAAAACACTTTAAACAGTCAAATGTGCGCCACTTGGTCTTACCTTTGCTAGTTTCACCATGGTGCTGCGCTGTTGTGTGTTTCAATGAAACACAAAGAACTGGACGTTTGGAAACAAGTAACGAAATTGCTATCGCATACACGTGGCTCAGCCTACTCGGTGGAACATTGGGCAGGAAAGACAGAGAAGTGGAAGCCGCGCTCGTTACTCTCCTGCTCTGCGCGTTCGCGGCGACCTGATCACATGACTGTTTCCACCAATCAACGGGTAGAGCATTTGCATCGTGCCCGCGCATCGCTTCCACAGACAGCCCACAACATGTATTAACACAGAGGTAAACCAGTTTTAATGGTACCTATGAATAGGCTACATACCTGAAATACCTAAACAACCACTTTGGCAATGTGTTGTTGCTAAAGCATCTATAAAGTAATGTTTGTATATGAAGACAGTAGGCCTATGTCACGCTGAATTTAAAGGGATACAGTATAAAGGTATTTTTTTACTTTGTACTTTATTAACTTTATTATTAACTTTAAATGTTTAGAGAAATAAATGGTCGACTATTTCATAAATGGTACAGGTAAATATGTTGTATGGCCACCATAGACTGTGCGGGCAACACAGTACAAAGCATCTGTATGTCCCATGCAGCTGTTTATGTGAGCCACGTGGTCTGGGCCAGTTGCCATCACCGATCAACCACATGGAGCCCGCCATGCGGAACACCAGTTGCATCGAGCAGTTCACCGCAACTTTATTTACTCGGATAACGTTGGGCTACTTTACCAATTTGAGGTAACCCAGCCTAATACTCGGGTACTTCAATTTGATGCTGCTGTATGGCATTCTGTAGCTATAGGTTTGCTTCTTGTCAATAACGTTAGTTTATTTAACAGGAGATTAACTTGCTCTACTACATTGATTTGCCATACAGTTACCAGTTGCTTTGCAGATTAAGATTTCACATTGGTAAAGGTTAGCCTAAACTACTTAACTGTATAATGTAGGTTGAAGAGTCCCAGCTCGACCACGATCAATGACATCTGCCTCTACGTTAATGCATCAGAAATAGAAACAGCCTGTATGACTTTCGTAAGGAGTACTTCTGCTTTTGCTAGTTTAAGTACTTTAAAAAAATAAATAAAAGCTAAGGTAATAAGAAGTATATTTCAAATTCAGGGCTATTAATTTGTGGTATTAATGCTTATACACCATCAAAAGATCATCATTATTATAATAATGATAAATAAAGAAACTAAGATATAACAAATGTGGGCTACAGAATGGATATTGGGTCCAGACCTTTGAATTTGCCTTCTCCACCGAGTTCGACAATTATGTCTGATATCAGTCAAGAATAATAAGGACGGAGAAACATTGAAGTAGGCCTAGTTGACAAAACCCCAAGTCTGTTTAGTTGCGGTTCTGGAGCTTTTGAATGTACCCCTCAATCTTCTCCAGCAGATGGAGTTTGCCAAGCTGTCATGGAATTGAAGATGTTCAAATTTATATTTGAGCTCTTGAAGGACTTCTCATCTTTCTAGAGTACATGGGCATCAATGTAAATATTGAAAGTTCACTCTTCACCATGGCAGATGAAAAAACATCTCACCACAAGACCCTTAGCTGTTCTAGAACCTTTGATGATACCACGCGGTCTTCCTTTGAAGCACTGTGTGTGTACTACATGATGTAGCCAACAGCGTCTGAAACTCAACTGATTCCCAGGGGACACCAACAGCACATTTGAGTAATTAACCCTCAACACCACACAGAGGCAGCATTGCGTTTTAAATCCCTCACTTATTTCACAGAGCGGTGCATGAAGAAAACCTTTCCATTCCAGCTTAATGTCTCACAGTTAAATAAAGATATACCCATCATTTCATTAGTGAGGGGGTATACAACTCCTTTGTTTCGTTATATTTGTTCATTCATTAGCTTTCTTCTTTTTTTAACTGAAAAGGCATTTTAACTCTTTTTATTTTTTTGCACACATTTTTCTGAGGGAAAATCACCTGGAGAGTTGTCTTTTATAGTAGATTGTTTTGTAGACTTTTTTATTTCTACAAAACATTTAACAATGATTACTTGTCACTGATCCGGACTCTGGTGAATGGCATCACAAGCTTAGAAAACCTTAAGAACTGTCTGTTATCTTACCTGTCTAACAATATACAGTGTTTAGCAAAAGTGTATTCTGTGTTTCTTATCTCTTGTTCTTGCTGCAAGTTCCCTGCTCTGCATTATAATCAACTGACTGCTTACAACTCGCTCATAGTCAATTAGTTTAAAACCATCCTTGAATAAAAGTAGTTTTTTTTCAACACACTGAAGGTATTAGGGCAGGAATGATCACACATACTTCATTTTATTTAAATGTTAAAAAGATGAGTAAAGATATAATAAAATGCAGGTTTTCCTGGTGGCCTAGGGTGAAGCTGTGGTTTGGGTCTTGCTGGACCTTTGTTGCATGTCATTCCCCATCTCTGTCATATCTCACGGAGCACTAACTGCGGTGACAATAACAGCACATCCACAGCAGCATATATGCTGGACTTGTTTGACACTCCGCTCATAATGTGACACTCATTTTCCGATATTTTTTTCACAGGGTTTGGTCGAGTACTCAATGGCTCTTCTCAGCGCTGCATGCATGTGTTGTACCATTTATCATGTATGTAAGTTACAGCTTGGCTTGGAATAACATATATTACTTTACAAGCACACACAATGTCATATTTTTTAAATTAAAATAGTTACCTGAATAAAACAATCCCTGATTCATGGTAGATTGGTTGAGGTTAGAGTATAGATAAAAGAATTTAGGAACCATGCAGTCAACCTCAGTCATGTGTTTCAGCATTTCAGTTCCCTCATGTTTCAGTGTGTATTCGACACAAAATCTGGGCACTGTTTTAGATGTTTGAAATGTATTCCACCTGGCTATTGAACACAACGTCTGTTTCCAGTCTTGTTACTGTCGCTCGTTTTATTAATGTCTTTCACCTATGCTGAATTTGAAGGAATGAACAAAGCTATTTTCTTGCAACTGTTAGCCTATGCTGTTTTGCAGGGACATCAAATAGAAAGCGCAGGGATTGGGATGGACGCATCCTAGGATTTTAGGTCAGAAGGGATTTTCTTTATTATGGGTAAATGCACATTTGTTTCTGGTCAACCATCCAGCGGTTCAGTGTAGTCCCTTTGTTTGCGTTTGACAGTTTTTATCATGTTTTGCACACTGCTCCCTTTATCCGGTTTTTGTGACCAGCGTTCCTTCAATTTGAACACCGACTATGTAAGGTGTGAGTCTGTTTCCTTTGGGTTTTTCAGAGGAAATGTAGCACTTACCCTTCAGTGTTACAGTTTTCCGTACTGAACATTATACGGAGTATCATTGTACAGCTGTCTGTCAGTGTCATGTCTTTCAAATTGCACTGAATAAAACCTGTATACGGGTGTGTGCAACAGGTGTGTCTCATTCTTCTTCATTTCCCTCGGCCCTATGCTGCCCTGCAGTGTGGGAGTATATTAATGCAAGTCATGAGCACTTTTTGCATTCTGTATATCATGTTAAAGTAAGTTTGATTAGCTTTTCTGAAAACCTGTTTGGACTATATATATATGTTTACCATAGACACATTTACAGTAGTGTGCAGGCCTTGCAACCCTGACTTGAGTTGTACTAGTTCAACTTTTCTGATCCACAGGTGACCACAGTAGCTTACACTTCATGGAGGGTGGTATACAACAAGTCGGTGAAACACATTCAACGACTCGTTCCCTCGGTAGTAGAATCAGCGCCTACAGATTCTGGCTCTTATCTCCCTTCTGGGTGATTATACCACAAGACTGTGGAACAACCTGTCCCAGAAACTTTGGATAGCTAATTCATGATCACGTTTTCCTCATAAACACACTTTTATGGACTTGCCTTTGAATGTTTCCATCTCATTTTCTTGGGTTGCTTGTTTGTTTCTTTGAATATCTCATGTATTTATGTCTTTTTCTGTATGCTTTACTGTTTTCTTTTCATGCCTTTCACTTTGGAAAATCTGCTTTAAGATGCATGCCATATAAATAAAGATTGGAATAATTACCATAATCATAAAACTTAAAGCTGTGAAAGTAAAGGTTTAACCTTCATCCACGTCCCAAGAGTTAGTGCAACAACATCTGAAAACGTATTGCTTTAAGAATCTCTTCATGCCCTCTGCACCCTAAATCCAACCATGATATCTGTCATATTGCTTTGGATGCTATTACTTTACAGGGGACATCATGAACATGTCTGCTTTTGAGGCTTTGGCCCATGGATTTTGGAATTGAACCTTATTCTACCATTGCTCTCACTCTAAATCCCTATATGTCATAGTATGAATATGCAAATGAATGTTTCATATTTCAATTTTAATGTTTATCTGTATGGAAGCTTATGTTGATTAAAAAAAGCTTAGACTGTTTAAAAGTGGCACCTAATACGGGTAATATGTCTCCAACTCTTTGAGGAGCAGGTCCCCTATTGATGTACAATCGCTGCTCGTGAAACCTTTTCATGATCTGATCAGCATCGAAATAAATGGCGGTCAAGTTGAAAATAAGGCAGCTTTTTTCTTAGCCCAAGCAGACATATCCAACATACCGCTTTTTTTGCCTGTAAGCCGTGCAGAAAATGTTCAGTAACTATAATTTACCAACTTCGTTGAAACATAAAACCCCGAGAGGATACATGTAAGTGCACATGGAATGTTCTTTTTATCATCTTTGAAAACATTTACAACTATTTGAGACAAAAAGAAAAAAGTTACAAACAGAATTGACCTGCAGTTTGCATCCATTTTCAAAATGTTACATAAATAAAACTCATATTTATAAATATCTCTTTTTATAAACATATAAATAGTTTTTAAAACATAAATACATTTATGCAGGGAAAGATGAAGTACATGAATGTACAGCAGCAGCAGCAACAATATACAGCTTTGCGGTTTGTAGTTTTTACACTAGTGTCCGCCGTCTTGTAGTATGCATCAGTTGACCATTTGTATGGTATACACATATGTATATATGTATATATACCTGCATATTTATCATATATATATATAAATTTATATGAGGGTTTTGTAGCATCGTCATCTCAGTCTTTGTTTATGCTGGTCGTGTTGACTTTCGTACCGAAAATCTGTCACTTGGTGAGTTTTTCTTCTTTTCTCCCTCAGGTGAGAACAAACTGAACCATTGTTTTCCAACCCATCGTCCAGAGATCTAGAGAAAGAGAGGAAACAGGAGAAGTATGTTTAGACTGAGCATTCGCAAACTGCACAAGTTCATTTATTCAGCAAATTTGCAGTGCTTATCGACCATGTATTCATCAACGTAGCCCTCACATTTCTCATCAGTCTGTGAATCTCCAAATGAACTTGTTTTATGCTTAAAGGTGTAAGATTGGAGATCGGGAGCGGTTCGGTTGCCTCTCAATGGCTCTCAACGTGTCGAGTGTTGACATGACTTTCACCTCAATGAACACATATCTAACACAGACTTCCACATTTACAATACACTGCAGCCCACTGAGGGAGTGTCAGCTGATGAAACACACACACACACACACACACACACTCACACAAGTTAGTCACAAAATCACACTCCCCCATGAGGATTTCACAGTAAAAAGGCCTTAAGCCTCAGGACTAATTGTGCGTCACCTCGCTTCCTCATTTCTTCATTCACCACCACAGCCGCCTTTGTTGTTTTTGTTAAAATCACTTGGTTAAAGAGAATGGGTTTCCCAGAAAGATCCTGGCCACCGCAGGGTGCCGTGTGTTTACAATGTGTGTGCGTTAGCCTGTCTGCATCCCCTCTTCCCTCCTCCATTTCTCCCTCTCCTCGTTTGATATATGCTACCTGTTTTCTAGATGAAGCAGATGGGATCATTTCTGATGATGTGCATGAATACAAGAGTGGACTTTCTAAATATCAACTGGACTGTTTCCCATATATCAGCTGACATCAGTTTAAGTGGGCTTTCCTGCTGTCTTAGGGGGGTTCCTGTCCAGGGAGGGAACACTGCTAGAAGATAGGTCAAGGTTTGATGACATCAGAAGTTTGAGGCATCATGTCTTATTCTCACAATGAAAAGTCCATCAGGCAGCTGAGGTTAGCGGCAAACAGTTACAGAATGCGTTGTGTTTAATATGATTTCTTACATCAAGCTGACCTTTGGCCAATACTGTGAATTCATCGCCTGATGGAATACAAGCATGCATGGCCGTCACTCTCCACTTGCTATCCTCTAGATGGCTGCTACTGAGACTGGATGCTTGTTCTAAACTGGCCTAACCGTGGACGCAAAGCAGACGCTGTGCTGAGACAACCGTCAAGAACATCTGTCCTGAACATCTTTTCTGTTTGTTCTGTCTTTCTTTCTTGCTTTCTCTTTCCCTCCCTTCCTTCTTTCCTTCCTTCCTTCCATTCTTTCTCCTTTCGCTCTGTCCATTCTGCAGCTAAACTCAAGCCCCATTAAGGACCTTTGATGAAACAGAAAACCTCCCATCTGTCACCTAAATGGAGTCCATAAATGATGAAAAAAGAGAAATAACTAAAATGCTTTCCTTCTTTCTATCCTCATATTATCCATTCTTTCTTCCTACTGTCTTTACATCCCCTTACACCACTTCCATAAACTGGACCCTTGATTATGCTTTCTTAAATGTTTTTCTTTTTCCCCCTCATTGTTTCATTCTCTCCTTACCCCAATACATTCCCCTTTGTCCTCATGGTTCTGTTTATACGTCATGTCGTCAGGCTGCAGTGAATCTAAGTGAGGCGGGACCATGACTTGAAGACAACTCACCATAATAGCGCTGCTCCAACCCTAGCAACCCATGCCGCTGATGGTTCCTATCCTGTCCATCTTGTGTCCGAAGCAGCCACTCCGTGACGTGGAACCCCCTTTCTTGTTTCCAGATTTGTGTCTCCTCGGTGCAGGTTGGTCGTTGAGGAGACGAGCCCACATCCCTCTGGCCCGGGTGTCCATGCGTAAATCTCGTAGTAACCGTATCCGAGAGCGCACAGCGTCTAGCCGCCTCTCCCTCTCCTCCGACTCCAGAAACTCCGCCAGCTCCTCGCCCAGCAAACTTCTAAGAGACTGGAACACAGATTGAAAAAATAAATAAACCACTTATCCCTTAGTCAAATACCTTGTGCAAAGATATATTCTTTTGATCATATAACAATACATGCTTGGTGCCACTTAAAGCAGAGCAACTGTTTCAATTGGGTGGAAACCTCAACATGGTGCGTATTAAAGCTCTTTCAAACACCGTGTGCATTGGCCAAGAGAGAGCATGTAATAATGTTTGCCATGTTTTACGCATGGCGCTATTAGGATTAATTGTGTTGGATAGTGGTACTGTCTAATCAAAAAGCAACTTTCGAATAGATCCACAAGATGCTAAAGTTATTTAATTCAAAGGACTCAAAGGACACCATCAATGTAGTTAGGATTCTGCACTTTCATTTTCACTATATATAGGTGACAGGTCAATTATGACATTTCAGACCTGGCTGATGCCTTCAGTGAGGAGTCATAAGACAGGTGCCTGTAGCCCGCTCCTCTGCTCTGAACGCAGGCTGTGGCATCAACTTGCAGCCATTCCACATTTTGCCATCTAAGTTAATAACTAAAACTTTGATTTCAAATGGTAACGTATGAATTATCGGTTTTATTCTTCAGGCAAATTCTATGCGTAATGGTTATTTTACACATAAAAACGTTGAGATTGTTGTAGCTTAATTTGGCAAAGAAATTAGAAAAAATCAATTCCAAGTTGATAATGAAAATCCTAATCGTGTAAATGAGCTTCTTATATTGCTTCAACCACATATTTTAATTTGAATGGTAAAATGCTTCGTTTTTTTTCTTATCTGGAGCTCTTGTCAAATGACTTCATTGGGCGCTTAAATGCTAAATGTCAAATGCTGGGGTGCAAAAGACAGTATATGGGATCAATTGATATAAATATGCTGTCTCTTTATAAAATAAAGTGATATAAAGCCGATTTGCTATGATGTTTTAGATTCAGGGTGTGGAAAAAATGCCTTCGCTGAATTGCTAAAAGATGACTGAAATTATGAAATATGATGCGTAAAACAACAGTCCTGCACGTCTGGACCACAGAGCAGCTGCTCACTCCTGAAGCGGCATTCAGCTCCCAACGGTTGATAGTGCGAAGCAAATAGGCTACCCTTTAGTTCTCAGCAATAAGAATATAAGTGACTTATTCTTACCTTCTGTTGCGTCTGAGATACAGGTTTTGCCCCCATCCTCACTGAAAGCAGGGTGACCATAAGTCCACACGCTACCAGGTATGACAAGTTCATTTTGCTAAGTCTTGTATTCTTTAAAGGATTCCGCTGCGCTGAAGTTCAGAAAAAGAGACGGTAGCAGCAGCCAATCAGCTGTTAAACAGAAGAGGCTTCAGTCCGTCCTTTACTCCAAAGCTCCTCAAGTGCTTCTCTAACTCTGTGTATTGGTCCTCACCGCTTTATAGCCAGCCCGTGGTGATGTCATGATAACCTGCGTAATGGTCCTCCTTCCTCGCCAACTCCCTGTTTTCTCTACCTGCCTCTTAGCACGTCATGCCAGGGGTTAATTAGCCATAATGATAAAAGCTCCGGTCATCGGTGCTATGGAGGAAATGAGATGTCCCTTTCTTTTTTTTTTTACTTTCAGACCTCTGGCTGAGATGCAACGGCTGAAATCGAAGGTAGTTTCAAAGACTGCGCGTCAAGAGCTGAAGAGCGACTTTGGCAGAGGAATAACTCATTAGATGCCAGCCGCTCTGTCAAATATTCTACTGTGAGAGTGAGGATGACATTTCTTCATTGCAGGAGAATTAAAATTCTGCCACGGGAATGAAAAGAATATATTATTATTTGTGTTTTATATTCTATGGAATTATATCATCAAGTGTCATTTTCTAAGACTTTCTTGAACACATCTTGAACACATCTCAAACAAATGAAATAGCATTCAAAATAAAAAGATGTGTCTTTGCCTCAGTGCAGCCCCATTTATTTATCACAAAGTAAAGATTTTGCGATTTTTGCGGTGATACACAGAAACAGATCGTCTATCAGATTATCTGTGCGCAAAGAGGTTACTGGAAAGTTGACTTCATGCAGAGCGATGACATCTACCACCATGGTACAGTCAAAGGTAAATGGATCTGATGGTTCAAACGACAGACATAATTCACATTAAAAAAAGGAGCCTCATTATAAAGGAATTACGAATGTGTCTCGATGGCAATGACGTTATCATTAGTTCATATGAGATCTGTGGATTTGTTTTGTGGATCTTGGAGATATCTGGGTGCCATTCAGACCTGTCGCACTGCACCAGGTACTCACAGTGGAACCACAGACGCATGGTGAGGCTTGTATGAGGCACCATGATGCGTGTTTGGACTGAAAACGTGTTTGTGTCAATCTGTCCCGACATACCCGCACACAGTCACCCACACAATCGGAGGAGGTTGATTAGGGCTCCTTAGGTCATTAACCTAATTATTATCAGGTTACTAATTAGGTATTAGTTATGATGTTATAGCTGCACTCGGAAACATAGGTAATTGAACCCTATAGTATTAATAAGTGCTACTACAATGTCAGTCCACAATATAAGAATTGCAAATGTCCCATATGTTTCCTACCGTCTTTACTGCACAATACATATCCAGAATACAATTATTTATAGTGAGGTGGTATCACAGTCTTTCTTGAATTATTTTAGTGCTACATGATCTCTCTGAAAAAGATGATGTACTGCAAAAGGCTTAAGACCCCCTTAGTGGTTTAAAGAATCTGAACAACTTCTTTTATAGCACAATAAAGGGTTCTTGGGTCCAGCTTTTATTTGTCCCGGGTTATCAGGAACCTTTTCTGAAATGAATCTTTGTACTACCAAAAAGTAAAGAAAACAGGAAACAATTTGATTTAACAACAGATCTTCTAATACAGTGTTGAGTCGGACATTATATAATATAATTTAATGTTATAGCATAGTCTAATGTGGTGATATGTATTGGTGTATCTTTTATTTTGAGTTGGAATGTGATAATTTCACTTTTTTGTGATGTTTAAAGCTTGATTCACAAATGCAGGTATGCTCTAGAAATGACACATGTTAAAATAAATTAGTAGTTTTTTTAATAAATAAATCTGTGTCAAGGGAATGACATAACATTAAAGTAGCTTGAATGTTACTCATTTAGCCAACAAACAGGTGGTTTCAAATGGTTTAAGATAAATGTGCATTTAAGGTGAAAAAAAAATTCTGTAAAAACTGTTACTTTTTGCAGTGTGGAATGACTCTGGAGCAGTCTGCAGTCTGGCGCAGAGCGGAGCTGCAATCTCAAGCAGCACCGTCTGTTTTGGAACACAGAGTGGCAGTATTTGCTGTGCCGAAAAGTGAATACCCCATAGTCACGTTTACTGGATCAATACCATCTTGTAAAGATACCTCATTATTCACAGCAGATCAGGACTATATGAAAATCCCAATAAGACTGTGTGGAGCAGATTAGACATATGTGATGAAAGGATATCAGTAAATCCCTGATTTCATGTACCACGTCTATCTTATCTCAGACTTCTACCAGGCTCAAAACTTGCATTGTGTGTTGGATTTCTATTGACTTGAGTAGCGAAGGTGATGTTTGGACAAGTGTCGTCATAATCCGATGAATGCGTGGAAGTGTCTCTAGCAGCGCTTGGCATTGAAACCCCAAATTAGTTTCTAAATTAGAAAATAAAGTCAGGCAAATGGATTGCTCTCATCCTAACACTCACACAAACACACAGTCAAAACAAAAGAATGCATCCCGTCCCTTTCCCAAGATTTTCAGAATCAGAATCAGAACCGTTTATTGCCATGGTATGTTGAACATACAAGGAATTTGACATGAGGTGCATAACATTTAACAATCAACAACAAGCAACATACTGCAAAGTAGAAACATATTACAATTTACAGAAAAATATAAAATAAAGTGAAATATAAAATAAAGTGCACAAACAAACAGATAACAGGACTATAAACAAGTGAGATGTGAGTGTAGTGTAAAAGTGTCGAGTGCATTAGAAGGGATGTGCGGGGGAGTGACCGGTAGGATATTGTCTTGGGGATGACAGAGTCAGTGTTAATGAGCCCGACTGCGGATGGGAAGAAACTGTTCATGTGTCGTGAGGTCTTAGTCCTGATGGACCGCAGCCTCCTGCCAGATGGAAGGGGCACGAACAGTTTTTGTCCAGGGTGAGAGGGGTCGGCTACAATCTTTCTTGTTCACTTCAGGGTCCTGGAGGGATGGCAGATTGCAGCCAATCACCCTCTCGGCAGAGCGAATGATGCGCTGCAGCCTGCCCTTGTCCTTGGCTGCAGCGTACCAGACCGTGATGGAGGAGCAGAGGATGGACTCAATGATGGCTGTGTAGAAGTGCACCAGGTTGAATTTCTTCAGCTGCCTCAGGAAGTACATCCTCTGCTGAACCTTCTTTGTGATGGAGCTGATGTTAATCTCCCACTTGAGGTCCTGGGATATGATGGAGCCCAGGAAGCGGAAGGACTCCACCGTGTTGACGGGGGAGTCACACAGGGTGATAGGGGCTGGTGGGGCTGCATTCTTCCAGATATCCACAACCATCTCCACTGTCTTGTTGTCCAAACCGCACCAGGTCACCAGATGGTCAGTCTCCCACCTGTAGGTGGACTCATCCCCACCAGAGATGCGCCCAATGAGGGTGGTGTCATCCGCGAACTTCAGGAGCTTGACGGACTGGTGACTGGAGGTGCAGCTGTTCGTGTACAGGGAGAAGAGCAGAGGGGAAAGAACGCAGCCTTGGGGGGAACCGGTGCTGATGGTCCGGGAGGCTGAGATGCGCTTTCCCAGTTTGACGTGCTGCTTTGGGGACGGGGATGATGGTGGAGGTCTTGAAGCAGGCTGGTACGTGGCACGTCTCCAGGGATGTGTTGAAGATGTCTGTGAACACCGGAGACAGCTGATAAGAACAATGCTTCAGGGTGGAAGGGGAGACAGAGTCTGGGCCGGCTGCTTTGCGGGGGTTTTGTTTTTTAAAAAGCCTGTAGACGTCTCTCTCCAGAATAGAGAGATTCGTCACTGGGGAGGGGGGGGGGGGGGGGGGGGGGGGGGGGGGGGACACTGGGATGGGTGGTATAGAGGCATGGGCCCCTGCTGGGCTGGGGGAGGGGGACCTGGTGGTCTGGGGCTGGTTGATGGAGCTGTGGGGGATGGAGTCAGGGCTGTCCCATTGTCTGTCAAAGCGACAGTAGAACTCGTTCGGCTCGTCTGCCAGGCGGAGGTCATTCATGGAGTGGGGGGCTTATGGCTTAGTTGATGATCTGTCTGAGGCCTCTCCAGACAGAAAGCAGAGTCACTTGCTGAGAGCTGGTGTTGCAGTTTCTCAGAGTACAGTCGTTTAGTGTGTCTTACCGCCTCGCTAAACCTGTATTTTCCCTCTTTGTACAAGTCCTTGTCCCCACCCCGATCCTTTTGCAGGCAGATCTTTAGCTGTCTGAGTTCCGTTGCAAACCAGGGTTTGTCGTTGTTGTAACTCACCCTGGTGCTTGATGGAACACAGCTGTCCTCACAGAAGCGGATATATAAAGTCACAGCCTCTGTGTACTCATCCAGACTGTTGGTAGCGGTCCTGAAAACGTCCCAGTCTGTACAGTCCGAGCACAGAAGGGATCTATTCAGTCTGCATTGTGGGAAAAGCGTCTATCTGCAAAAGTCTCACGCCCATATGTAATATTTTCTTCTTTAAGTCTCACAGCATCATTGCTTTTAGCATTCGGTGCTTCTGCAGGGCACTTCTAAGACATGAATAAAACAGTGTGGCGTCTTCCTTGTAATTCTCTGATTAAGTTTGAGTTGTAGAGCCTGGCACTCTTTTCTTCTGCCTCTCCTCAGCCGTGGTGATTATCATTACTCATACCAACTACCCAGTTCTTCCTCTATTCATTCCTGTATGGCCAGGAATAAGTAGAGGACGTGCTGGGAAAGAGCAACCAGACTCTACAACAACAGACTAAAAACCTTATCTGAACTGGGAAACACTATTGTGTTATATCAATCAGCAACAGTATGTAGCAAACCAGGCATTTACTATATATGTGAAAATATTGCAGAGTTTTACTCTAAATGATTGTGTAAGGTAAATGAACTTCCAAAACTGCATATATGTCTGTGTTCACTAACTGGGTCTGTGGGGACAAAAGGATTCACGTCAAACAGCAGTTTAGAGGTGCATTTATTAATTCAGAGAATGTTTACTGAACATGCATCCCCCTTTTCCCCCTCTTTAACACAACACAGAGGCACAATTTTGCATAACCCTGATCCATGTAGGCAGTCTTCACCAGGGAAGATTCAGGGTAATGTGCCTTGCTCCACTTCATTTTCATTCATTCCTTTGCCAAAATCCTCCAGAGACGTTATTGTACTTGACTGATCAATGTGATCCTAATTTTGATTCTGCCGTAAAGATTTTGACGGCTATTGTTTTCTGCCAAAATCGAATGAAAGCCGCTGGAGAAATGTTTTAATGAGAGTGGGCAGCTGTGGTATGAATGTGATAATCACTTCTTAATGGCAAGTAAATCAGCTAAACTAAACGTGCTACCCACTTTGCTTTATGAAAACGAAAGAGTTAAAACTGTTTCCTCCATCACCAACATGTAGAACTCTGACATAAGTCACATATCCTTACTTCCATGACATACTCGTCACACCGCAATGGAACTTTCACAGACTCACCTGTTTGTTGTCACAGACACATCATCTAGGATCAAGGAATCTCTGTCTGTCTGTCTGGTCTTTGCATATCTCCAAAACAGCTCATCTGATCTACTTCAAACTCTACTTCCCTATATTAGGTCCTAAGGGAGTGCAGTTTTTACAGCCGACACGTTCAATATTAATAAACCTAAAATATACAAGTAAACAGCGCTCAGCAGCGGGGGTGGAGCATCAGTAAATGCACAATGTTTTCCTGTGAAGTAGAAGTACATAATATGGTTAAGTTGTATATATAAGTGCTTTGGGGGAGGGGGGGGGGGGGCTTTGTAATATATTTTGGGGTACAATGAGTGAAAATATTAGCACCATTTAATATTTGTCATATCGAAATATCATGATCAATTTAAAGCTGTTGGACGGCCCAGCTCCACGGTGTCTGCCTTGCCTAAAGTCTGGCCACTGTTTTTTCCCGTGAACCAGTGTGTACAGTATTTCAGCCGTGTTTCTGACTTGATTGTTTGTTGTTCTTGGATGTGTGATGCAACTATGTCATGGGAGGTGTTGGACGGCGTTGAATGTGATGTTGTCTGTATGAGAGATTCTCGAGAAAGCAGCAAGCAGCAACACCACAGGCCAAGCCTTTGACCCGTTCTGAACATGTTTTTCTCTGTGGATTTAATTAACTTGAACGAGTAGATTGACGTTAAGTATCTTCTTTAATTCCAGCTGCTTTTGGAATTGAACTTGTGCCATTTTTGTTACCTAAGAGTCTTTTGCAATGCACAAAACCTTCATATGGAAGCCTGTTGCTCTTACACTAATATGCTGTCGCCACACTATATCTCTGTACATTTAATGTACTTTCTGACACTGGGGAAGTTGGATACAATGGCAAATGAAAAAGTCTGATATGTTCAGGTGCAAGTTTCCAGACCTGCTGGCCCTATCATCAAGATTCTGTCCAAAAACGACAGTCTCCGTGCTTTTATACAGTTTTTGTGGCACTGGGGTGATGCAGTGTCAGCTATCATCAGGAGAGATGGTTTTGTTTCCCATTCCCTTAAGATGAAAGGAAGTCTCATTGAATTCTTTCTGTGGACTAATTGAGGGCCCCCTTTCAGCAACTGCAGCTGAAAAAATCCCACTCACCCTCCGAGGTACCTGTGGCGAGAGGCAGTAGAGGATGCTCGGTCTCACTGGAGAGCCACTTCATATCTTAACTCATCCGCAGTCTTCCACACCAACATTGTGGAACTGTTGAACTCTGCAGTCGTCATGCTGTCCATGACGACTTCTCTGGTTTTTGCAGAACATTTTTCTCTGATTGTTAAGTCCTTTATTTTGAATTTTAACAAGTGAGTGACACATTCTTCCTTAATGCCGCAAGTGTTGTGTCACAAGTTTGTCTTTTTTTGTATATTTTAACAATGTTACACACTTTTCCATATGACATCACATGGGTTACTGAGAGCAGCTACTCTGTCCTTTTGTTCCCTCTTTTTGTCTGGCTCTGCCTTTGGAGTAAATTCTTATCCGCTTAATTTTCAATAAATCCTCTAGCTTTCATGTTGCTGAAAAAAGAAAGAAGCAGTTCACTGGTTTGCATCATGAAGCCATGTGTTGCAGTCGCCTTAGCAGTGAGTGTCTATGAGAGGATTGAGTGTCTTGGTTCCTCCTCTTGGGTTTGTGTAAGACAAACTACAAGGCTGTTACGGTCCTATAAATAACGGTTTTATTGCGCGGGGGAATTTTAATGCTTTTTACACAAGTGCTCTGAAGGCTTTCGCATGTGCCAACAACAGGCTTGCCGTCAATGGCAAGGGATGGATAGATTCCCGTGTATACACAAACCAGGGTCAAGAATTTAATTTTCAGGCAGTTTGTTTTGACATTTATTTGTGGCATTATTTTTAGGTGGCAGATTTAATGAACTAAGGAATCTTATATTTTCTTAAATATGGAGCAAAATGTTTGCTGATATCCTTTTCAAGTTCTTTAAAGATAAAGCTACCAATTGAATTTTGTGAAGTGAAAAAATTGGACTGTATCTCTCAAGTACTGGTGTTGATGATCATGATTTGTGCATTTGTCAGTTACATCCTGTACATTCAAACCAACACACAGACACAGTTCGGTTTTGCACTATTTTTCTGTGGGAAATCCACACCTGTATCAACTATTGCTATATTCCAATTCACAGATCCAATGAAGATCTGTGAATTTCTGCACAGAAATGTACAAATATAACTTTAAATAGTTTGTTGTTTAATTTGTTTGTTCATATATTCAAGGTGTGCATCATTTTTTTCACTTCATGTAACCTTATTTACATTGGTAAATCTGGTAAAGCACATGCAAATAATATATGCTCTATTATTGCTGCATTTCTTTCAGTTTTAGCATCCACTGTTTGATTTAGGTTACGATCCATCACACATACAAACCCGCCCTTCTTTCAACTTGTGGAAAACAGGCCTTAAGTTCTGATGCCACTGTCCTCCCCTGCAGCAAACCAGTCCATCTTTCCCCCAACTGCAAGTCTTTATTAGGGAATCCATTATTTCTTGCTAAGCCGGTGGTTTGTGTGGGGTAGGCCTTTAAACATCTGGCTGTATGGCGTCTACATTTGTATCTACAAAACCTCAATTACTTATTATTTGGTCAAAAAGCACTAAAATTCTTCTCAACCATAATGATGAACTGTAAGAAGCTCTAAAAAAAAGTCACTATCACGGCACAACAGGACCCCCAACAAACAAGGATGCCTGGAGATTTTTCTCAGAAATGTCGAATCTCTCCAAAATTTGGTTCAGCGTTGATCATGCATAAGGATGACGAAGCCACAAGTAGAATATAGTCATATGAACAATAGAGTTTTATTGCCCGCTCCAAAGCATGCACTTGTGTTTTTACTTTATTGTAATTCCAAAACCAAAATATACTCTTTTTGAGCAGACACTAAGATGACTAAAAAGTGGAAAAAGTTCAGTCATCTACAAACAAGTCAAATTGTCTGTCAGATTTGACATCTTATGATATCATCAAACATCCATGGCATTGCATTTAAAAACCGGTGCCAAATTCCAACTATGCCAAATGTGTCTAATGTCTAAAAGAGCTAATGAACAATAGTGCCTGTTCTCTGTTAAGATTTTAATATAGAAAATGCTAATGTTTTGCCCTCATGGCATATTGCCTCAGTCGGACAAACATTCCAATCTGGAGGCATGAGGAAAGAACATATGAAAGACTCTTAGCTCAAAAGCTATTCTTGCACAGATATTTAGTTTTCTGGACCACAAGAGATGCTGTCTGGCTTTTATTTTACTGGGTTTTTGTTTAGTAGTTGAAATGACTGTATAAACGCACATGCACAAATTGCTAACATCGTCAAATACTGGGCCAATGATATCACTGCGACAGCATGTTTTTCCTAGTGGCAACATAAAAAAATAGCTACAATCTTCATAATAATTATTAATCATGTAAAACTAAATTTAAATATCCAACCATTATTATTGATGTCCTTGCCAATGTTACCATTTCTATTAAAATTATAAAAGTGATAATATGCAGACTGTATTAAGAGCATTTATTCGAGTATGCGCAGCATTGCCACACATACTTGGTGGCGGAAATGTTTTTTTCTCAGCCACTCTAACAGTCGTGTATCACTTGTGTTTTTCAGACCATGTGGAAAAACACGTGTTTGGGGTTTGGGTGGCACAAGCTGTGACAAATCCACATGGAAACAGGACATTTAATCGCAAATATATAGTCTTGGATCATAGTTCCAAATAATTTGCTGGACTGTAAATGAAGACTCCTATTGCTACACAAATGCCACTGCATAAACACAATGCAACACACTATTTCCCTAATTACTATTTGTTTGAATATTAGAAAAATATTTCCCCAATATGTAATTTATGGGTTTACTAATAGTTAGACACCGGGATGTAACATATGTAATTCATGGTTTCGCAAGTATTAACAGCCAATGCACTGAATTAAAACGGACATTTTACTGAAACACAATCCTTTAATCAGTGGTGTAGAGTAGGGTAGAATAGTCAGACTACTTGTATAAGTTATACTATTCAATTAAACAGTTTGTGCACAGCTTCATTTTGTTGTTGTTAATAATATAGCCAGCCAAAACACAGAGGTGTGATACAATTAATTGACCTACGACAAAAACAACAACTTCTTCCTCTGTAAAACAAAATATTTTTATTCACTCTTGTCGTAAAGTCTGAGGACAAACTGCGTAACCCACTGTTAGCCGAACAACAAACCCAGAGCTGCAAAGGCTTCATATGAGGTCACTACTTTACTCCACTTGAAAAACAACAAGGAATGTGTGTCAGGACGACCACATAGGAAATTCAAAGGCTTAGTTAAGAGCTTTAGGGCATCTAGCTGGCATTTTTACCCAAGAGCTGCTTAAAATGAGTCAAACTTGGACGGGACAATTAGCAGTGTTTTTATAGGATAATGAAAAAACAGATATTAAAAGTTGCCGCCAAGAACTGATGTAAAAATAGTAGAAACTGCCCATTTATGTAATTTGATGAAGTCCACCATGAAAGTGAGCTTGCATGTATTTGATTATTGTGCCAATGCAATGGTCTCATGAGAAATGAGGGAGCTTAGATTTTACAGTGTTTCGGCTGAACACGGCCTAAAACCAATCCACATATCTTATCCACTCGTAAAACTAACTTGAAATACGAGCGTTTTTTATGTTTTATCCCATAAACTACAAATCACACATACTTAAAATGTCAGTAGTATTAGCAAACATACTGACCCGTGTGGTGTACTGTCTTAAAATTCCTTTTTTTAATCCAACCAATGGCCCCAAACCCCCAAACATTTTCCGTTTTCTGTCTTGGCTAAGAAAAGCTGAAAATCCTCACACTCGAGAAGCTGGAATGTGAGAATCTTTGGCACTTTATGACTGAAATGATTAATAGTTGACGATTAATTTTGTGTTGCTCTACTACACAAATGATCGTTTCTGCTTGAAACTGACTAGGCATGAAAGCATAATGGCGGTAGAACATGACTGGAAACCCTTATCGGTGCCTGTTTAACACTTCTTGTTAAATGCAGCATAACGGGGCAATATCACTATGAATAAAATGTTGACCCTAGTGTCTTCAATTGAGAATATATTCACTGTACTCTCAAGACACCTATTATAATCAGTCAGTGACATTTGTGGATTATTCGTTGAGAAAACCATTGACAGGTTTCTCTGCATGTCACCATAACCTACATTGTCAGGCTCTCCCAGTTGAAAAACTACAAACATTTTCTGGCTGACTGGAAATGAGGTGCATTATGGCTTTGCCTTTCACTGAAACCTGCATTTAGGAGCCTGGCTGCCACTTGGAGCTGTGATAGCCACTTGCACACCAGAGTAATTTCCAAACCAGATGAAGCATTTGACAAGTGGCGTGGTGACGATGTGAGGTCCAACCCAGATCAGACAAACCAGGCCAGTCTGGCAATGGAGTTTTCAAAATAACCTTCACTCCTAACTCCCATGTGCCTCCTATTTAGTGGGTGATTTCTGACGTCAAGTTACGTAGACCTGCGCAAAGGCCACACAGGTCTATAATGAGCAAGTTAGCGCATGGCAAAATACAGACTCTATATATTTACAGTACGTGTGTGATTTGCATATTCTGTAATTTTTGTGTTCTTTGGTAGAGCCAGTGTTTGTGTTCGTGAATATAACACATTCAAATTGTTTTGGAGTCATAAACACATTTGAGCTCAGACTTCATTTAATATGCATGGATTCAATCTTGTATGACTGTGCATGTGTAACATTGTTTGATTTTGTTTAATTGTTTGATTGACCAGAATGAATGCTTCATTTACCTTTGTGTGGCACACAAAGCCAGCGCACAATGACAAGGCAGAGGTCTGGGATCGTTACGCATCAAGAGAAACCTGTTGGCCTAAGACCTGAGAAAAAGTCCTGAGCTTGATGGCAGTTAACTTTACAGTGGGGAGCTAATTTAATAAAGATCTTTTTTCACCCAGTACGCGTCTACAGCTGAGTCTAAAATGAGAGAGGATAGAAGACAGTAACCCTAGCGCTGTTGAAGGGCGTCTGACTTGACACATTAAAGGAAAACTCAGGCTGCTGTCAAGCAGCGTTAAGCACCGCTCTCATAAACTCCTGTCACACACTATAGACTGTGTGAATGAACTGCACCATAACCTCTGGGTGACCCCGTCCATTATTCAGGAGGTCAAAGACAGTCTCAGACAGAGCGGTCAGTGTTCTTCCACAGGCATCATGTTATTTTATCTGACGGGCACAGACTGAATCAGGAATTATCCCCACCCAAATTAAGTGTAACCATTATATAGACTAATAACCACATACATGCCATCAACCATCAAGTGACATCATCTAGGATAACAGTTAAGGATCATGGCCAGTGTGGCACACTAGGGTGAGGTGGTGGCTATGTGGCTAAATGAAACTCCAGGCAGTACATTAATAACTCTACATAAGGTCACGCTCACACACACACCCACACACACCCACACACACACACCTACACACACACACACACGCACACACAGTATGTGCAAATAGCACAGGAGAACCGAGAAGCTATTTGCTTGGCAGAGTAGTTAAAGCGAATTCATACTTTCTGCGAGGGTCCACATTGGTCTGCGTGACGTTAATGTCGTCATCCGCCCATGTCTGGGAGGGTATGAGCGGACCCCATATGTGGACATCCCTGTGCAGCCCGAAATTTGCAAGCTTTGAATTTGCCCCTGAGTATTTAGAGTATTTAGAGGGCACTATGGGGCACACTGACATGTAACATGATGTGCAGGTATTATGTAGAAATAAAGCAAAATACATCTTTATCCTTTAAATATTAAGTGGTAGCTTACATAAAGCTGACAACATATAAAGTGTTTCACTTTACTTATTTTGATATTTAGGGCTGGGCTATAGAGCTTATACATATATCACAATATTTTGAGGCTATGCCGCGATATACATTATATATCTTGATATTTTCACATTTTATTTGAAATAACATTTACAATATCACAATATCAAACATGGATTGATGTTCAAACTGCTGAAGTCACAGTTGGGACTAGCTGTCACCCAGAGGAACCAGCACAGTAAACAAGCCAATGACAGCAAGTGAAAGGTGAGCACAATACACCACTTCCTTACTTTGCTGTCAGAATAAGCCGTCCATCAGGTGTGCGCACAGCAGGTTCATCCATTTTTATTCTCGTTCAGAAAGCCGAACAAACAGTTGGAAGTACTGGAAGTAGGAACTAGACCCATTAAGGTTCTAGCGTTAGCATTGGGTTAAAATTAAAGCTCCAGTTTTAGCATCAGGTTGGATGTGCAATATTTGACCAGGGAGGGGCAGAGGGTTGTTTCTGCCTAGCCAGGCCTGACGCCTTAGCCAGGCTTTTACAGCAGGAATGAGTGAAGCACACCGAGGTTTACCGCCATGCTGGGATCACCAGTTTAATTGAGGCTCGCCCTAGCCCACATTCAAACCCTGCATCTCTTGGCTCCCTTCCTGCAGCTGGGGTATACTGGGGAACGTTCCCATGGAAAAGCTGTTAAACTGGCCACTGTAGTGAGGATGAGGAACAAGTTTCCATCATGTTCTAACTAGCTACAAAGAGATTCACATATTGCACTGCCATATAGACATCTCTACTGTAGGATAGTTGCATTACTGTAATTGTGATGTGGTGGGTTTTAGTGGGCAGTTGGAGGTTTTGTCTGCATTTTCTTCCCGCCTTTCCATTCTAGGGGCTACAGGTGTGTGTGCATTGTCAGGTCTGTTTCCTCCTGACGTTTTTAGCTGACCTATGAGAGGTCTAAGGGA
Organism: Pholis gunnellus; assembly: GCF_910591455.1. Taxonomy (NCBI): domain Eukaryota; kingdom Metazoa; phylum Chordata; class Actinopteri; order Perciformes; family Pholidae; genus Pholis; species Pholis gunnellus. The sequence goes on from NC_136530.1 coordinate 12,280,765, forward strand.
GCTTGTTTTTGCATCGTCTCCATGTTGCTATGCAGACTGACTTTTCCGTTGGCTGGGTTTTACCAGTCATCCTTAAAGACAAGCCTGGTCCTGATTGTTCGGAATTGTACGGCGGAATCAAATTAGGGACTCGTAATGGCCTGAAAGTCCATGTCTGAGGCATTATACTCAAGGGCGTGGGCCCACCTCACATTTCCAATCCGCATTTCCGTTTGTCCCTGTTTCGGAGCGGGATTGTCAGCTTTTTTTCATTACCGACTAATCTGGAGGATTTGTAACTAAAACAACAAACAGATAAAAAAGCACAAATCATTGGGAAAGAGTGATGTTCACCAAATGAACTATATGTTCATAATTGGCCAACTCATACATCATGCTTGATCTTCCATGAATGGGCCCCATGCTTTGCAGTTTAAAAAAAAAATCCAATAATGTCCGACATCACAGTGTTTCAAGGTGCATGTCCTGCTCTGTTTTTTTTTTTTTTTTTTGGGGTGGGCCAGTGATACAGGAAATGCCACAACGTTTACTCACTTGAAAGCATTAGTAGCTAAATTACCAAATATCTTTGCATTGACTTTTTTCACTAACTATGGAGGCTTTACAGATAATTTGTATCACAATGTGGGAGCGTTTCAAACTACTTAAATATGTAGACAGTAGCCACCACACAACAACTAACTACTGAGTGTAGATTGTGGCTGTTGTTTGTTAGTTCATCATTGTTTGCTATAAATAAGAATGATCAGAAAGAGCCAGCAACACATTTGTAGTTGTTTCCAGACTCCTACTTGTGAAATGTTGAAGCCATCTTGTTATCATTACTTTATATTTCTTTTTTCCCCGTTCCCTGCGGGACCCTTAGGCTTTGATATTATATTGTGGCATTTCGCTGGCGCAGTGATAACAGGTAGATATCAATCTTGGGTTTCTAAAAATGTATTCCACACTCCTTTGCTTGACTTTTGATGTGTTCGACCAGCACCGTAATGATTACCTTGTTGCTCAACACCTGTCAATCTAGTTTAGGTCGCCACGTATTCTGACTTGGAGGATTCTCTTGGAAAGGACAGCAGACATCATCTCTGTTTAGAGTAAGTCTCTAAAGTCTCTGATTGCTCAGTTGACATGCCTTCCTAAAGGCATTACAGCATTACAGCACTTAATAATTGTTTTTAATAGAATTTTAAAAACAAATTAACTAACAACAGGATTAGAAGTTATATATAATTTAGATATAACTAAATATTGTTTCTAGAGCGACTACGGTTATGTTTACAACGGTGAAGTCCGTATATAAAGTTATTAATATCACTGGAAACAACTGTAAAATGTTAATAAAATAAGCAACATTTCAGAGTGAAGTTTATAAAGAATGAAGAAAAAAGACATCTGTCTGAATCAGTCATTCCTCCCGTCGTCTACCCTCCTGTCTTCTATCCTCCTGTCTGGTTTGTCTCAGCCAGCAGACGCGTTTACCAAAAATAAAAAGCTTTTGGCCGTTTCTTGCATGCTGTGCTTGTGTAAACATGGATGAGAGACTACAGCCAGAGCCGATTGAATTTGGTTCCACCAAGTTTATATGTCGTTGCTTGTTGCACGGATGTATTGATATAGTATTGACTTTTTACTCGCAAATATTTGTATTGCATGTACAGTAACACGGGTATGATCTTTAATTATTTAGCACCGGGGGGTTATGGAATGCATCCCTACCGTAAGATAACGTAAAAACGCGAAAGGCTCTCTCGCTAAAACCAGTGTCCTTTCTAAGCTACTGTAGAAACATGGCGCTGCAAGATGGCGGACTTTGTGGAAGAGGACCTGCTCCCTAGGAAGATATAAATGGCTTTTTCTAAGCGAAGGAAAACATACCGATTCTTTCGGGGTGATTATATACTGATTAACATATAGTCGTGGATATTATTTAATATGTTACGCACTGTTCTTTTAAGGGTTTGAATTATTTTGTGCATTCATTTACTTGAGAGGCACTTTGCACACCGATAAAAGATGATTATAATAGGTCGCAGAAGTCTGGCAGCTTTTAAACCAGATATATATTTTTAATTACCATTTCCGTTCGTAATTGTGAAAGTGTGGTAAGAATGCGGCTTAGTGGTTACATTGTTGCTTCATAGCAAGAATACAATGTAAATTGTGGATGACAGTAAAATCAGTCTTCATACTGTAACAGATTGCAATTAGGTTGGACAACTTTGACAACAAAAGTAATGTCAATTTTGTGTATAAAGGTTCTACCCATGTTCTCTCTGAGAATATTTTAATTTTCCCACATATATTAATTTATAATCATTTACATAAGGTGTGAGCCAAGATCATGTCTGCTTGCATTATTTTTGTTCCAGTGTGACATGGAGCTATGTGACATATTATAAAGACATTATCTTCTTCCATCCAAACACTCAAGTCACATTGTTTTTCATATTCCTTCACCTAGTTCACAGTTGAACTCTAATTCCACCATGTGTGTCTTTCTCATCAATGAGATGTGGTATTAATGTTCAGTGACCGCATGCGTTGTGATGAATTCTTTTTGCATGTTTATCTGCTCTATGAGTCACAATGCTTTTTTAGGGCCTGACGTTCTCGTTTTAATATGAGAATTTAAAAAAACACTCCACTTAATTTAGAGCATGTTAACATGTGGCGAGCAGTCATATCCAGGGTGACTTTCAGTGACTGAGTGGTTTCAGCATCTTGCTGAAGCGCTTTTGGCCAGGATATACGGCTGTTTCTGCAATTGAACCCTTGTCCTCTACATGATGGGACCGTCACTGTAACCACTAGGCCACCCTACCACCCTGAATAATCGTTATTAGGTTCTCCAAATAAGTAATACACTTGGGGAACGGAAGGGAAGCCTTTCAGTGGACATCGAGTGGGTGGTTGTAAAAGTACGATTTCTTCACTTTATAAGACCTGAAGCTGCCCTCACATCTGGGTGGAGCTTTTTCCTAAATTATTGCCATAATTTGTCGCTGCACTAGCAGCTGGCGGTGAGCATCGGAAGTGGACGTTTGTTTCCTAAAACAGTGCAGCACCGGATGGTGGTGTCAAGCACTGGAGCGGTCAGGTTCCTTTAGCATGTAATTAGCCATGAAGCAGTTTAGTGACCGCATTGCTCCTTTGTCACTGAGCTAATATTAGCTTACCTTACCTCACTGGCAAACCAGCCATGACACCTTTTACTGAGTTTACATTAGCATAATGCTAGCCTGTGGCCACCATCAACTGTGTGTACTGTAAAGTTATCCTATTACTAGAAGACTAAACCTCCACTTGCTCACTCTGCTGTGGACAATGTCCTTCAAAAACTAAAATATATCTGTCTTTTCAAAGCCTGACAGTCACTGTTACAAAATTGACAAGATCTGAGCAGTGATCAGACGCCTTGGCCATCCTACAATAGCCCAACCTCCAAAAGCTTTGCTACAGTGAAGCCAAAGCTTCTGCCCCGCAGCTATAAATGTTGCAATTACGATGTGAAAATACAAGTAATGAAAATATTATCTCCTAAAGAGCAAGGGAAACATAGTTGAAGACATCGGATGTGTTCTTCAAGGCTAATTTAAAACTCTCATCTCCTCAGTGACAAATTATGTTTACATTAGAGTTTTCCTTAGAATACAGTCAAGTGTGTTTCAAGATTTTAAAAATAAATAGTTGGATAATTTGAGACCTCATTCTTGCTGTGTTCATCACAATATGTGCACAGCTAAGGTGAGCCCAGGTCATGCATTACAGAGAGCAGTTTTTTTAGCAGTAATTATATCAGTCGGCTAACACTGCCGTTCCCCATTTTCTCGGTTGAAATAAGCTCAAGTCTAGGGATAGCTTTGATGTCTATATCATGAATATAACAACCAAAGGTAATGTGAGCAATATAAAACATGACATGTAAGAATATTGGCTTTGTTTCTAATTCTCACTGCTCCCTCTAAACATAACATAAAATTCATTTTGAGGAAGCTATCAGAAGTAAAAAAAACAAATAGTCCCTATAGTCATACAACATAAGACTTTCTTGTCATGCTCACCGAAGGGATATAGCTTCAATGGCTACATGCACTAGTCTTTGTGAGAAGCTGTCGAGGACAACATTGCACACTTGGCATGCATACAGCGATGGAGCACTTGCACATGAATGCAATCAATACAAACATACATATGGAGGCATAAGACAATATTGAAATACTTACAAACACTCAGAAAGGTCACTTGTACAACACACTGCCTCCAAAATCATCAGCCCTCCTAAGTGCAGTCTTTCAGATCAGATCTACCTCAACACATAATCCCAAATCACAGGGTTAGAAGATTGAAAGCCACCAATGAATGAACATTTTGAGCAATTTAGATATGATAATCAAGCAGGTGGAAGATTTCTTTGATTCCCCAAAAGTGCATTGTATAACTGTAATTCAGCCAATTACATTAAGAAAAACTCAGAATTGACTACCAGCACAATCTGCCATTGATGGGGTATCTGGACGCTTCAAGTAAAACCACTGCTCTTCAGTGAAAGCAGCTAGCTGAAGTGGTGTGACCATCTAAATCAGGATGCATCCCAGATACTTAATCCTGAATCCTAAACATACCCAGGACATGCTGGGGAAGGCTTATGTATTGTACCATCTTACTGCACCTGGGGACACCTTCGGAGGACATGACTCATAGCTACCTGGATGCTCTTTTTCCACCTTCAAACAACAGCATATAATTGTACTGTTATTTTTGACGTATTTCTCAAGCACAAGGAAATGTGCGTGTGTGTTTTTCATCATGATGTGTATGTTTTGTCTCAGTACGAGACGTTCTTCATTTAGTAAAAGCAAATGTGTGTGTGGTATCACTAGTAGACTAGTACATTATGTGTGTTCATTGTGTACTACTACTACTACTACTACGGTTTAAGTGATATGTGTGAAACTCTGAGTTTCCATCACTACCTTTTTAGAATTAAGGTTAAGATTACGGTCAGGCATATTAGAGAGAGGGAGAGGTTTAGAGTTTGGGGAATGAATGCAGTACATTAAAGTCCTGACATGATCAAAAGCACAGTGCACTCTGTGTTTTCGTGTGGTCTGTCTAATACTGTCTGTTTTGGCATGGATTTTGTTTCTGTGGGCAGCATGCCTTATTTGCATGGTGCTTCACAAGCTTAATATAGACCTCTCGAGTGTGCACATGTTGTTTTCGTAAGAGTATTGTCGAGTCTCACCGCATCCGATCTTGATGTGTGTGTGTGCACTGTTTACATGCATGAGGCAGAGGGAGCTTGTTTCTGCGCAAAGCTCTGTAAGCCGTAACCAAAGAGAGCTTGTGTGGCTGCTGCAGTGAAGTGCTTTGTCAGTCAAGGTCCGCCAAGCTACTCTTGGCAGTCGGCCATGTTCTTCAAGTGTTGCTGCTGCCTTTGCCATGTTGTCTCCTGCCCTGCTGTATCCTGCCCGAGGGAGATTCTCCTCCTCCCCAGTCCTCCTCTTCTTTATTTCTGCCTCTGACTGACAGACTTGCCAGCCTGCACATTTTCACACAATCACCATTGATACAGACACAGGTTATAGTTATACAATACAAACATTAAATGATGTCATTGGCAGAGTTAAACCTCAGACAGCGAGCCAAAGAACCTAACATTTTCTGGTGAAGTAATGTCAGATCTCTGCCCAGGGAGAAATGCGTGCGGGAAGGTAGGTTGCAAACATGAGGCCTTAGGTTACCATTAAAAAAAATCCAATCCAAACTATGTTAGCTTGTTGGCCTGTAACTACCACGTCTTTCAAGATCAAAAATGAGTGGTAAAAGAGGTCAGTGTCATTCACATATTCAATTCACTAACTGACTGTTGTTCTTTGTCTCCGCCTGCTGTGGTTTTGAGGTTATCTCAACAAGTTAACTCTCAAGTCTGACTTAACACATTTAAATGATATTGAGTTCCAACAAACAGACAATAGCTTATAATACTTCCAGTATTACTACTCTTCCACTACTACCGCTATTGACATTGGATAATAATTCAGAGGTCATGTGCTTTGTACTCACTTTTTGACTTCCCATATTCTACTACTATTGCAATACTATACTGTGGTGGATTTCATCCACTATCTCTACTCATTTTAAATCAAATTCAGTTGGTCAACCAACTGGACAGGAAACACAGCAAAGAAAAACATCAACACTTTTGATCCGCCTTTTGATCTGCAGAAACACTTGACGAGGAGAGGCTCCTCAGAGGGCTTTCAAAGGTTATAGGAAGCACGGTTGGAGACCTGGGCTCATCCTGTGTGATCTGTTTTGAGAGTCATCTGAGGTAGACCATTTGTTCTGGGTGGGGATGTTGATTTGAACTAAATTAGGGGCTGGAAACCCAATAGTGGTGCCTCGAGTAGGAAGAAACACCCCGAGGCGTCTGACTAGTGCAATTTGGCACTGAATACAAGGCTTGGTGTCATTAAAGCAAGACTATTAGTTTAGATCATGTATTTCTGAACTGCTCTGCACAACATCAATCTGAAGAGCATTGTTAAAGTGGAAATTATCCCTTCTAGACTTTGGATTGATATCAGTACATAGTGGGTGAAGGAGTTTGCTGCACAGTTAGTCTTTGTTAATGTGTCTTTTTACAGATGAATAGATGCATTGTGTGATGCGTCGATATGCCACAGAAATTTAATTTGTTACAATGTTGGAAGAAGTACAATTCAGCAACCATAATTCCAGGCCATTTATCAACAGTTAATGTGCGATAAGTTTATCGGTAAATACAAATGCAAACTGAAAAATAATTAAAGATGGAATAATAATGGGCAGGTCACGCAAAATTGAATAAGAGAAAATAGTATAAAATGCCACATAGCGAGAAAAAAGAAAATATGTAAAAGTCTTTGAAGGGAAATGTCAGTCTCTTAAGTTCAGCAAAAAAATACACTAGAGTAGTGTCAGCATGTATAATCACTTTGTTACCAAAGACTATCCTCCAACTTTATAATTTTCTGTTAGGAGTAAGTGAAAAAGAAAATAAGAAGTCAATAAAAGAGTTAATACTGTGCCAATCTAATTTTGGAAGAAGTTTTCTCATTTGTTCTTTGAATGTGAAAGTGGAAATTCAAACACCGTCACTTTCCACAAAAACAAAATAAAACAAATAAGTTATGGAGAGAGAGTCTGAGGGCACGGTGGCATTTTTTGCAGCTGAGGAGTCGGAGCATGAGTCAACAACAACAATTAAGACTACAGAGCAACAAAACAAACCAGCAAACACTGTTTGGAAATTTGTGGCGTGGAGCTGAAAGATACAGAATACAGGAAACATGCCACCTCTCCAAGTAATAACCAAGCAACTTCCCCCTCAGTGGTTACCCATAATGCTTTAGAGCATTACTTTTTTCTTGTTAGATTAGATTGTGTGAGGTGTGTTTTAGCTGAAAATCACCAGGAGTCAGGAAATTTAGTCTACCTGAGATATTGATGTGGCCTTATGTTGAGCACTTTGTCAGCTCTTGTTGTTTTAAAATGAATCCCAGTAAATGTGGTTGTCTTTAATGAGGGGGACACCTTATTTCCAGGAAAAGGATTGTTATTTTATCCTAACCAAGACAAATGTCTAAGCTGTCACCGCATAAATATTATCAAATGCATTATAATGCACAGAGATGGTAGTCACAGTAAACCAAACACCATACAATATCAGTATGAAATTTATCTTAGTGAACAAATACTAGCCCTAACAAAACTATTGTTTTACTTTAGTGGATAGAAAAAAGATACATTAGGATTATTTACAACAACAAAAGTTTAAATCCTATTCAGTTAGTTGGTTAATACAAGTTGCTATTCCAGACTCATGTAGGTTCCTTACTTGTTACACAATTTGGAAGTTTCTGGCTCCAATTTGGCAACCATGATGATGCAAACCCTACTCCAGTCATCCAAAACTCCCTTACCTATGTGTGATGTCACATACATGATATCATTGTTTTTCGACAATTTATGGCAGTGGTTCCCAACCTTTTTGGCACATCACCCATGAAAGCAAAGCAACGTGACCCCTTGACACAGTTTGCATATTGCAAACATCTTGACCATTTGGTGATGTTGCTTCAAAGGCCTAAAAAGGCAAAACTGTTAAAAACATTTCATAGTAAAACATTTAATCAGTATTAAAAGATAAGAAAAAAAAACACATTTGTGTTGCAGAAATGTGCGTTTTGAGAGTATGTATCACGCGTGTGTGAGAGTGAGTGTGTATGCATGTGTGTGCATCTCCGTGTCTGTCTGTCTGCCTGTCCACAGCTAATCTTGCATACTATTGGACCCACCAGCGTATTCTAGTTTTTATTAATAACATATTTTATTGACTGTTTGATACCGTCAGTGACGCTACAAATTACGAATTGTTCCTCTCTTGATTTGAACTCCTAGGTAAGACAATTGTATGTATGTACTGTATGTATGTATGTATGAAGCTCAGCAAATGACAAATTGAACCGAGCACTGACTACAACGGAACACCTCATCGTATGTCTAGCTAGCTAGCTGTTAGCAGCCCGTAGGAGTCCTACGGTGTGTTTGGCTAACAGAGCTTATTCAATCAAATATTACTGCAGTGGTCGTTGCAGACACACCTAGAGGAGATCTGCACTCTACAGAGTTCACTTCTCTAGTTTGTTACTGTACCTTGTTAATCATTGAAACCCTTCAAATGTATCCAGCATCCTCTCACCAGGATGGAAACCGTTAGCATGTGGATACTATAAACACATTCCATAGTATGTAAGTAGTAAGAGATAGCTGAGATTCATCTGTGAGGGTTAAGTGATGGTTCTAATAACCTCTGTGGAGTATTGACTTGAATGTGAGCAAATAAAGCAGAAGTTCCATTTTGATTGAACCTTTTCTTCAACTTGACCGTAGCTGCTGCCTGCAGTTTTGGTGAACTACAGCTGGTACCCACCCTTAGATGTATTTACCTTGTGATTTGCTATTCACATGGATTTTCTATTCCTCTTTGCTGGTCATCCCTTTGCTATAGCTCATAAAAATATTCAAGAAAGAGAGACTATAAAATGTAATATTCAAGAAAGAGACTATTTTCGTAGAGGAAATGTTAGTGTGCCTCTGCAAATCAGCACGTCTTCAGCCCCCACATTGTTGGATGAATATGCCAGCCTGCATCACTTCAATTGACTGAATGCCTGTCGCAAAGAAATTGAACTCTCTGGTCCCGCCCTCCTTGGTGAACCACAACTTTTAGGCAGGAAAACGGACAGCAGGAAAAAAACTCATCAAACTGCTCTTAACATCTTTGGAAACTGTTACTCAGACAATGATATTAGACTAATCCGACTTCACCGCCATCCAGCACATAACCCTCCAGCTTAGCAGACAGCCTCAGCACTCATTCTGTGAAGACACGACTGCGTCAGGTTAAAATCATCTGTTGTGACACTAACCATACTTGGCACTATGATTTCAGTGAAACTGGTGTCACTACCACAAGGTCCAGCCACAAGAGGCTAGCCCGACTGGCATGAGCTTAATCGCTACCATATGTGTGTAATCACAAAACCTGTATACTGCACTCTGGTTTCATGAGCACATGGTTATGGCAGCGATGATGATACAACATGCTGAAAGAAATGCACCTCATTTGGTTTTTGTGTCAGTTTGTGCTCATCTGGTTAAAAGTTCAAGTGGTAATCCACAAGATCCTTATTTTGTCATTCTGGCAGCATCGTTGGTGCGAAGCGTTCATTGCTGTGGTGTTCCTGTACTGCACTCCCCAGAGTTCACTTGTCAATCAATGCAGCTTGTGCCGTGATGTCTTTTCCTTGGATTTTTCCTTGATGCCAATGTATCTGGTGGTTGTGGCTATATGTCTTTGGACTGCAGGTCTTTTACTTTATGTATTCTTCTGTTTATTCAAAAGAAAAGAAACTGCTGCCAAAGACATGAACTGCAATGCTTACTAGGCATCAATATATGTTTGGAACCAGGCTAGACTGAAAGCTGACTCGAAACTGATAAAGCTTTACTCAAAGTTTAAAGTTCTTTGGTAGAGTCATTGATACTGATCTGTAACCAGGTAGCCCTAATTGCTGACAAATGTCACACGTCTGAAAGATGAATGGGCATAACGTTTTCGTTCAGGAAACTATTATCACTATCAAAGTCTATCCATCTTCCTTTTAACAGCTAACACTTAATGAAAGTCAAACCAAGATGATTTAAATGGCGACACTCCGCAAACCCTTCAGGCAAAGAAAACTAAAAGATCAGACTGTCACCATTTCTCATGTCTCATCAAGACCGCTGAGTCAAGATGGATCTTTTGTTTTTCTACTTGCATGCTGTAACAGTTCTTCAGTGTAGGGAAACACAGAAATCTTGTTGCATCCTGACTGGGAAAAAAACCTCCCGTTGGATTCGTTGGGTCCATTTCGAGGTGGTCCCAGATCGTGGTTGGAGTCCCCTCTCTCAGCCATTGCCTCTCCTTGTTGTTCAGTTCAGACGTTTCTGTTTTGTATCAGCTTGGTTTTCCATATACCTGTTTTTGCGCAGCTGTGTTGCCTTCTGTGGAACCTGGTACACTGTGGGCTCTGTGCTAATGTGCTTCAGAGAACTGTGCTCAACTCCAATTATGCTCGTGTACAACCCCCACACAAACACACGGAGACACACACACAGTGGTGTTAGCGATGGTGGGCGCAATGGAGGGTGTATGTGAGTAAGTTGGACCGTAGTTATCCAGTTAATAAGAACTTTTAAATCAGACAAAGTTTGATTTTAAGTTATGATGAGTGAATGGCAACTTTTGGCAACATTTGTCAATCACTAACCAGAGTGTGGGATAACAAAACATGAATTAGTACTTATTGTAGTCAAATTGTATGTAAAAAAAAGAAAAAAAGTATTTCTCTTTGTAATTATGGAAAAAAGCGTGTCTCTGTTTCATTAGGGCCCCATTCATTCTACAATCGGTAAAGCAGACATTACCGCAACCAAATACAACAGCTGATTAAGCTCTTAAAAGGGAAGGAGCTCTGTTACCTCAAGACAAGCTGTGGTGCCTACAGCAAGTCACTCTGCAAACCTAAATTCTAAAATCCGCAAGCTAAATAATACAGTCCTGATTAATATTTGCTGGGTATTGAACAGTTTTGAAACAGAACATTTTAATGACTACTACTTGTCTTAAAAGGTTGTGGGGAAATTACATAGTCCTCAGGAAAATTGACAAGATAAACATGTGACTCAAAGATAAGTGGGTGCTTTCTGATTGGGAGTGGCAAGGATTTGATTTCACAAACAAAGGATATGAGCTGTTTTCCTGTTAGATCTTAAATCAAGCATGAGTGGAGGGAAATGTCAGCAGCAGCAGCTTCCTGTACAGTAAAACCTATTGCAAAATATTCTATCATACTCATTCAGTTCAAAGATTTTTTGGGGGTTTCAGAGGAAACAGCTGTGTTTAAATTGCTGACTCTTATCTCTTGAGGTCATATATTTCAAGTTAAACATGGTTTCCACCCACAGTAGCTTCAGACTTTATGAATACCCAACCTATCTCTTGTTTAGGAAGCAGAAAGCAACGCTGATGTTGTCTGCCGCTAATTTAGAATTCACTTTGCCAAGAAACCAAGGCCTCATGATATTTCTGGGCATTGCAATCATTAAGGGGAGGCTCTTCTGGGCTCTTCTAGAGACCCTTGAGCTCAGCTTGCTGAGCAAAGCCTGCAGTGACAGCCAATCATTTAGATTTCCCTCCTTAAAAGATAAAGGACAGGAACAACTCCATAAAATCCTTACACACAAGGAACCTCAACAATGTGTCAGAGGTGACGAACGATGAGCCTCTCTGATAACTCCCACCCAGAACAGTAGCCCTTTTCCTTTAACTGTCCCACCTTTTTTTACTTAATTTTGGCCTCCTCAGACTGCTAATGTCTGTCAGATTGAGTGGTGACACTCTTTCTTTGTCTCATTGGCACTCCAAAAAAGCACCAGGTTCAAATCTGTCTAAACACTTTAATTAAGACAGGAATAATGTCTCCAAATGTCTCCAAAAAACAGCTATGTTAGTTCCCCATGTCTACTACACCTATATCCACCTGTACAAGAAAACATGAAAAACATATAAGAGGAAACAAAACTCCATTAGAGCTCAGCTCACAATTTGTAACAGTGATAACCAACGCTTCACATTTTCCCCGGTGGCCTTCTCGGATCGGGGTCTGCATTCAGAGTCAATTTAATCCAATCAAAATAAACTTTTGAAAGTGTTCTGACTACTACAGCACCGTCAACATTTGAGCTATGACTGCTCCAGTCACGATGAGGGTTTGTTTAATTGTCTCAAAGCAACCACCACCCAAGTGCAGTATACACATTGTTTAATTTCTGGGCTTATCCGCATGTTTACATTTCAAACCACTGAAAAAGTTACACAAATTGTCATGTACACAAACCACATTTGAGAAGACATGAAATTCATATCAACACTTTCTCCATTACAGAACTTAGTACGGAGAAATTAAGGTCAACACTGTGAAATTGGCTGAACCTCGGGGGAAAAAAGTACACATCAGCAGTATGAAACAGTATGACACGAAATAACAAAAGTTCTTTAGGCTTCAAAATGCCACCAAACCATAAAACAAAGCACTTGTCATTAAAACAAATGGCCTGCTCAGATATAGTCTATAAAATGCTGAATAGTAATTTTATTGGACACTCAGTCAGAATACAACCTGTGGGTTTGTGTCATAATAGAATTCTATTACTCGTCCAGTTGCTTCATGTGGAAATGGGTGCAGGCATTGGAATAACGAACAGAACTATTCAAGATAGAATCTGCCTAAGAGACGAGATATTTTAATGGAATAAGATGGAGGGGTGCAGCTCCAACTAACCTGCCTGTGGTGATTTTTGACTCCATGAGATAAGCCAAGGAGACATAATGTTTTCCACCCCTCCCTTTGAATGCAGAATAATGGCCAATATTCACTTAGAGGCCATGCTAATTCTGCGGCTTGACACTGAATATTGGAAAAACAATGAAATGGAGGGTTTGCAAATCACATAGTAATGGCCATTATTTGATCTAAGTTGCAGATGTCGTCAAAGTTGTCACAACCCACACATCAAGAGGAGCAGATCAAAATAAAAGAGTTAGGAAGCAAATATTACCGTAAAATAAACCGTAAAAAAAATATTTGGTTTATGCCTCAACATGGCAGACGGCAACTGCATATGTTTGTTAATTGCAACAAATGTGTAAATGAAATGGAAATCTCACACGTTCAAGAGCTATGGAAACACAACACACATTGATATGTGCATGTCATTTTTGTGGACACAAAAGAACCAGGCTATTTGATGGCCACACAAGTCTTTTTTTTATCATGAGGATGACACCATTAACATGTAACTGCAATAGAAGCATCTACTATATAAATTGTTGTACAATATCAAAACGTCCAATTAGGGACATTGTTTTCACCCTGTACAAAGGAGAGAGTTTAAAAGGGGGGTTGGAGGGGGGGTCTCAGTCGTCTGGTGAATTAGCTGGAAATTTCTGTTGCTTTCTTTGGCGGAGGACCACTTCCTCTAGCAGTGTGTGTGCTGTGTCCCAGGTGTGCTGTTCTCGACCTCAGAGCTCCGTATTAAAACACATGCGGCAGACCGCACTGGGCAACAGTCACCAGCCACTTAAAACTCCACTCAGACTCATTGCTTTTTGGTTTTTCGCTCTGATTGTGTTCAGAGGGAGTATCTCACATCAGACAGCTGGTGTTGTTGTTAACAGTGAACTGTATGGATTTCTTTAAGCTTCTCATACAACTGAATTATTCTCCTGAAAAAGTAAACTTGAGTGTGCTCTTGATCCATCTTGTCAACTTGCATAATTTATTTCTCTGTTTTAGATTTGTATCGTGGTTATTTTACAGTACCACAAGTCACCTGTTGCAATATTATTCATGAATATTAATTTGGGCGTTGTGATTCTGGCCCCTGCACCACTCATTATTGGTTGCTTCAAATGAGTGGTGAGCTCTGAATCGATGCATTCTCCAGTTTTTCCAATTCCGTGTGTGGCTAAGCTTTAGCTTTAGTTCATGCTGTAAGAGTAAAGGAAGCTAAGGTAAACCAAAAATATGTACAGTATTTATGTGTGGGAAGTATTGTAGTAGTGGAAGTCGTATCATTAGGCCTCAGCAATTAGATACATAAATACAAACTCCATGTATGTTTTTAATGCTTATTATGCAACCCAAATAAATTGAAGGTCTGATCACAGTTTCCCTTTTGGAAGATTTGCTTTGGCTCTAAACGTTTGTCGGAGATTTAAAAAATGTCGCAAATGGGCACTCCCCTTCTTATCTCAAATCCAGATTTTTCAGTTTTCCATAGGAGAAGTTAATTGACATTAACCCTGGTCACTTAAAATCAATTTGCCCCTCCTGTTGATGTAATGTTCTCCACTGAGAATGAGCCAAAAGTGGCGGTCTGACAAAGGAAGCAATTTCTATACTGTAGATCACACATCATTGAGTACAAAAAAGACAAACTAATATGTATTGTTTAGTCTGTGTTTAGTCTTTAGTCGGTGAACCAAATTTTAACATCTATTTTACATTTATCTTTTATATTTATCTTATTTTATCTTTATCTTAATATTGGCTGCCTCCATGCGGCAACCCCTAGGTCTGAAAAGTGAAGCCAATGCACAAATAAACTTGCGTTCTTTCTAATATACTCAGCAGGGGGTAAAAATAAATGTAATTGTATAGAAGTCTATGAATTTAATTAAACATAATTTATTTGTAAAGCCCCATATCAAAAATCCCAAATTTGCCTCAGAAGGCATTGCAATCTGTACAGCGTATATGGCATCCTCCTCCTTGGACCCTCACAATGGAAAAGAACCCCCCCCCCCAAAAAAAACAACCAGAAGTGCAATATATGTCATGTGTACAGAATGAACAACATCACAAATAAACTTATTCAATCCAAATGATAGAAGTATGAGAGTTGTAATAGTAGTAGTACACTGATAATAGCAGAAGTAATAATAGAACAATTATTACTACTATTAATAACAGTAGCAGTGGCTATAGTAGAATAGCATCCACCTCAACACCTCATTGTAAACATGAGTTTATGTTCTCATTCACCAGATTCAATTCCAGCATGATGGTCATTCAGTAAATTATGATCCCATTTAGAGTAAAATAAACAATAAAGCAGCATATGCTTTAGGCTGTTGCTACCTTGTGATCGATAGGTTGCTGAACTGATCTGGCAGTTGTCCTTGTTTTCATCTGACAATTTAAACCTTTCACAGTGTGTTTTCAGTGCTGTAACCTTTTTGGTCGACTAAAAATGTCTTATTCAGCGTTTGGTTGAACACTCTCTCGTGTCATTGATTTGATTGCAAAAAGTCAAGATGGCGATGGCCAATCGCAAAATGCCGAACTAGAGGTTTCAAAACCGAAGTCCACAAACCAAATGGTGATATTTCGGTGACTACATCCACTCTTTATAGACAGTCTATAAGGCTGCCTCCTCCAAATGTGTAAAACTTTGGTAAAGGTCACAAAATCATTTAAAAAGAGTGGTGGTATCACTAGCAGGTTAGCTTTATTTTCCGTGCATGGATGGCTCATATGCTTTGCATGTAGGGCCATTTTCCATGTATGTGGCAGCTTGTTTAAGGGTACAATATGTCTAGAAATATTTTTTTCAGTGTTGTCATTGCCACTGTTCAATGCAAGTATGAAAAAATACGTCTAAACTGATCATTCAAATGAGTATTGTGTACGATTATTTAGGAGCATTAATGAAGGAACACAAAGCGCCATCCCAACCCAAACAGCACGCCTCTGTTTATGGTTACCATTACTGCCGTCTACTGAGTAACTAATGACTCACCGATGTGGCTCAAGATGCGACGTACTTCAAGAGCAAACATAAACCTATGAGATAATCAAACCTCAGGCTCACCATGGAACCAATGGAGGTGTGGCTTCGGGCAGACCTACTTTGTTTCGGAATCCCAAATTGTTATTTGTCTCATCTTTCCTTGGCTGTTGTCAACTGCCAAAACATGGCAGACGTCCATATTGTAAAACAAACCAAGGCTCTCCCCTTGGCGACGTTTTCAGGAAATTCCCCTTGAAGCTGTAGTTCCTGTCACTTTTTGTTGATGCGATGGGTAGAGGAGCAATGGCCTGCTGCCTGGGTACCACAAGCAAGCAGAGTTCCAGCTTTTGAAGTGCTTTGGTTTTTGCATTAGGCCGTAGAAATAAAGTGAAGCTGGGGCTGCTTAAAGTTCTTATCTTGGGCTTTAAGATCTGCTGTTGGCCCTGCCCACAGGAAGGGAATGGTGACACAAATTCCCTGCTCATACTCCCATGACGACAGTTTCTGTGCTTGACATTAGGTGAACACTGCCCGTTTCCTTCCCCACAAAACTGGATGAAAGGTTGAAGTGCTATTTTTACTTTAAGCCTGAGTGTAGCTTTGCACTAAAAGTGCCTCATCTTCCAGTGACCCATAGTCATTAAAAAAGGAAGTGTGTGCGTGGTTTAGGAACACTTTATAACAGCTTATTCACTGGTATGCATGACGACCAGTAAACCAAGCCCTCAAACTGTGATGGCATTTCGCATTTGATGACACAGTGATGGCCACAGTCTTACGGTGTAATTAGCCATCTTCTTGGCTGTGCTATACAGTATAAGCACCTGCTATACTATTGGCAAAGTACTTATTTTAAAAAGCTGTCAAATTAGAGTGTGAAATCACTTTCCTGCAAGTATTTGACTGCAGCAAAGCTACAGTTGAACTCCACTTTATAAAGCTTACAAGTTAGATGAAAGGTTACAGGTCCTGTGCAGCATTTATGCTCTAATTAATCAATTTAGGCAGGCAAAGCTCAGTGTTGTAATACATTTGAATGTCTCAGCTGTGATTTAAAACATGAAACAATTAAAAGAATACAACAGGTGAGTAATGGGACTATTACATACTTGCCAGGTCAGATGCAAGAAAGTCAATTGTCAGCAGGGGTTCCAATCTGATTTGCTATCGCAACAACTCAACTCTTTTATTTCTACATTTAGACAAATTAATGGAAATACTATCATCTAATAAAATAATAATAATGTCGCTAATAATTATGTCACGAATAATAACGTCGCTAATAAAATCACCCTTGGTGATGACGTGCATGTTTTGCGGTCATTCTGACCTGATTGACTTTCAAAGGTGCACTCAAATAAATGTATTCACAAGTTGATTTTAAAGCATGACAAGTAATAAAATTGATTAATCATTCAATAAAAAAGTATTTTACTTCAAGGACCAGATCTATAATTCAAAACATTTATTACCAAAATTGAATGTAGGTAAGAAATGATGTCCCTAGATAGACTAAACGTAAAAGAGTAAACTTGTTGTGCTTATATATATATATATATATATATGCCAATGGACGTGTTATCTGCAAACTATTACAAGATGAAAAAGATGAAAAAGAAAGTGGTGTTCTTTGCACACGAGTATATTTAAAAATACATTTGTGCAAACACAACTGAAAACACACTTTCTAAACTGGCAACTATTACGCATTGAGTAGTTTGGTCTGGGAAGTAATGCGGTGTTGTCATAATACAAAATTGCATCAGCTTACTAATAACATTGCATGGTGTAAACATCAGTGACAGCTGATATATACAGTGTCTAAACAAATTATTATGAAATATAGGTAAGCCTGTTCTTTCACAAGGCAACTAATTTACCCAAAATAAAGCTTTCCCATCAGGCTTAACAAGTCAGATGAGAGAAGGTGACATCAGATGGAACAACATGTAATGTCCCTTTTATTGCAGGATCATTTGTCCCTGTCAGACATTACCGAAGAGCCAAAACATGTGGACAATATTCTCTGTATGCACAAAATATTCAATGGAACTGTGCTCCTGCTAAAAGACAGTGCTAAAGGCTTTAGGTTTGCACCTAAACGACTTGCACTTGGCCTCAATGGGGTACTGCAAAAATGTCAGACTATGGTATGGCCTTGCCCAAGCACAACGAGGGAAATAGTCATTCAGTGGAAGGAAACACATCTCCGTAATCTGATTTATACACTCTCTGTATTTTGGATAAAGGTCACTGAGGTAATAATGATCTGTGCAGTGGCAGGTAACAGGGCTAAATGTAATTTACCTGAAATGCTGAAGGCTTTATTGGTGTGTGACCTACAGCGTACACTAGGGTTATCAGCCATCTGTAAATCAGTTGGGATGAGCCCCTGAGCATGGTCATGGTACACCAGAAGACTGTGGACCACTCCTTTTTGCAGGTATCATCCCAATATAACAAATCAAAAATGGGCCTCAGGGGGCTTCACAATCTTCACAGCAAACATAATCCTCTGTTGTCAGACACTCAACTTGGATGAGGAACAGCTCCCAGGCTTTGAACCTGTCCCTCATCCTTTTTTTTCTTCTTTTTTTCACTCATACTCCTCTCTGCAACTGCCTCCACAATGTCTAATTCTAACCTGATCACCTACCTGGCCTTCCTGAACAGCTTATTGAGACTGCTGACCTGCGACCTCTAGCACTTGCTACTACAGAATGAAGGAAGATCTCCAGCAGCAGAACACTGAATGATCCGACTCTCCTCAGGAAGAACAGTCTGCTCTCCCCATTCCTGAAGAGGTCTTCAGTGTTGTGATTCAAGTCCAGTTTGGACCCCGAGGTACTTGTATGAGTCCACCCTCTTCTCTTCCTCTCCCAGGATGAAAACCGGGACAGGGGGCCTCCTGTTCCTCTGGTAGTCCACCACAAGCTCATTGTTTTTGCTGATATTGACTTTCAGTTGATTGTCGTTGCAGCATGTGATTAAGCTCTCTGTCAGTCCTCTGTAAAAACAGTCTCCCAGTGAAGAAGGCATTTTTGTCACTGAACATTATTCACTGGTATTATATGTCAATATAGTGACAACTTTCACCCAAATGTCACCAAACCGTCACCAAAGAAATACACTTGGTAGCTTTCGTTAAATTCCTTCAAAGTCTTTACTACATTATATGAGTCTGGACAGACGTGGATGTAAATTTCAACGTGACTGGTTGGCGGAGGCACATTCTAGTTTCAGTCTGTGTTATTGTTTCCATCCTTGTGTCCTCCTTGTGTGCAAGATTTGACGTCATATCTAACAGTATGATTCCAGAATAGAAGAACACTGGATTTCACACTATCATGGATGCATCTTGGTTGGCAAGACTGAAAGGAAAAACCCCAAATTCAACATAAGAACAACAAATCATGTCAAAACTAACTGAAACAAACAGTATCACAGTCTAAAGGTCGGGGCTGATTGATGCAGCCCGGAAAAGAAACGTCTGTTCGTCTTAATTTAGGATAAAATGCCATGCATAGGAATCTAAAATTGCAATAATTTAGATCAAGTTCTTGAGAAGTTAATACAAACTAAAACACAAAAAAAATAAGATAATGGTTGGTATTAATAATCAGCTTGTGACAAAAATCCTTTGTGTCGATGTGTGCACCTTGGTGTATTTAAAGTCGAACCGTGTAGAAAAAGACAGTAAAACAAAAGTGCAACAACAATCTTCAACTCTCTTATCTCTTAATGTTAAAGCCTTTCACGTAAATGCAACAGTGTGATTGAGTACTTTGAAATAAGAAAGGCTCAATAATGACTTCCATACCCTACGGTTTTGCTCAGTGTGACCAGTGGGGAGCCCACACTATAAACAAATGATTCAACAGGGTTTTTTCAAAGGAAACCAATAAGTAATTTAGAATTCTATAGCACAGATTTATAGTATAGAGTTCATGAAGACAGTTTGTATACCGTACTACCGAAGAGGCTCTCCAAACATTACTCTGAATGGCAATCTGAAGAAAACTTGTTCCAGTTTCCTTGATTTTCTCTTCAATTTTTTAGTGTGTGTTGACCAGCGCTCTCAAGTACCAAGAGTTCAGAGTAAATTACAGGCCTGATAAATAAAGAGGGAAAGTCTGGCAGGGGTCTTTTCTCACTAGATTAAGGTAACAAGACCTCCTGGCTCTGGACTAGCAAGCCCCTTTAGATTGAAGGATGATTAAGAGCAAAACTGCACTCTCATAATAATTAGTTAAAAGATCCGTCCTGAGTTGGCAGCAGGCCCGGTATTGTTTTCACCCGTGGTGCTCTTTGATATCTTTACAAGTGTGAGACACTTCTTCAGGCTTGTTCAAAAGACTGACCTTATTTTAGTTTTGCTACTGACTCTGCACTTCTCAGGCAATTAGTGTTCAACGGAGCAGAGGACTGTTGGGAGCCCTCACTGAACAACATGTACACTGCTAGGGCTGCTCAGTGGGGAAAGGGACCACCATGAGTGAAGTCGCTTGAAACCTACACATATGCTACTGTGAGAATATCCTAGTGAGGGCTTGACTCTAAAGCAGTGCAACAATCATTAAGCTAAAAGTCTTGACATTTTTATAATGTCGGTGTCAGGCAGAAATCTTAAATTTCCAATACCGTTCTTTTTCAGGACATATAAAAACATTTCAAATAAATGTTTTTAAAATAATTGAGCAATGCAATCATTGACGTTGGCATTATGTTTTTATACATGGTCAGATAATTGTACGTGTCTGTGTATTATAAATATTTGACCAAAATGAAGCTTAAATGTAGTTACAGGTTAAGGTTTTTGACCTGCGAATGTTAAGACACATGTTTTGTTCAGCATTGATTAGAACGCCACTCAGCTGCTTATCTCTGACATTTTTCATGGGTTATAATCCCTTTCACTGCTGTTTGTGGTTAAACAAACCTATAAAACCTGTAAAACCAGGATCAAAAGAAGCAACTATATTGACAATGAAAAGGCAGTGGACAATTAGCTGTATGATGCACTGGATAGTCAATGGTTGAACTGATTTTTGACATGACACAAGGGAACTTCATTCTTCGAAGGTTGACAGCATACAAGACCTTCAATGACTTTAGCCATGTAGTTGGAAGGCAACCCAGATTGAGTCACTGAGTAGCCCAAAACGGTATGAATTTGTCTAAAGATTTAATAGCTGATGCAAGATGGTAACTGCTTATCCACCAGGATTCTGTTGAATGATTTGTTTGATGACAGCATGACACTTTTTTATTTGTATTTGTATTGTCCAAACAAAAGTTCCGTTTTGGATGAGAACAATAACCTGTTTGAACTTGCTAACAATGGCAGGAAACAAATATTACATGACCTGCTTAGCAAAATGGAGTAGCAGTGGATTAAAGGCAATTAAACAGCAATGTGGTTTGTTCAGTAGGTCACAGGTCTCTCCCTTTTCTATTGCTATCCCAACTTTTATTGGCATCATAAGTCAAGAAGCCTGGCAGAGGTATTTTAAATCCATGAGCAAAGTCTGCTGAACAGCTGGCATGCTCTCATTTGTTGGCCTAAACACCGAAGTTGGAGGCTCAGTAAGTAGCTCTATCTTCCTTTAAAGAGTGTTTGAAAGTAATATCATTAGACTAAACGACAGCAGGTAATTAGGTACAATGTGGCTAATTGGTCTAATTACCTGATGGGAAAAACGATTGTCTCAAAGGGACATGTCAGTCTCTAGCTTAGGGATGAGACGCAGCTGTCGGCGACTGTAGCTGTGATAAGAGATAGGCCTAATTACTGACTAATTCACACAAATTAGTGTCTAATGCACAATAAATAAATGTTTTCAGCAGCTGATGCGGAAGGGGAGGGCGTCATTTGCTTATTTTTTACACTCAGATTTGGATATCTTTGGCTCACTTGCTTCTCATTCCACTCCGTTACAGCTTATCATTACAAAAAAAAACGACACATTGTGCATGGAAAATAAAGTTTTAGTTTTAAAATGTAACAGATTGTTTAATGTATATTACAAAAATGTCTGATATCTTCAAACTCCATTACTAACGAATCTAACACGCACTTTCACCTCTCTTTTATCAGCAGCTGTTACACCTGCGGCCCAAAACACTTTTCTGATCACTTTCTTTTTACCCAACAAGAAAAAACTGTGAAACTGTGTGCCATTTTCTGTCATGAGCTTGTAAGCTTGCCTTTGGCTAAGTGAGATCAATGCATTTAAATGTGGAGTTGGGGGTACGGGCCTGCCTTTAATTCCTTTAAGGATGTGACCTCAGACACCAAAACATCGGAGGCATGTTGAGCCACTTACCACTAGGGAACTTCAATAATACCGGACTGTTAGTGGTGAGCACATTATTAGTGCTGATAGGAAAATGAGTGCGGATTCACTGAGATTTCCCCATGGACCTGTGCAATGGTGACTCATTCGAAACTGACTGCCTCCGTTTGTGTGATCTGCATGTGTGTTTGTGTGCCAGAGTGGTGTGTGTTAAATTTTTTTGTGTTTAGTTACCAGAAGTACAAAGGGAACATGCAGACGGGTCAGTCCGTCATGCTTGTCTGCGTCGTGTGTGTGATCCAAGAACCTCATCAGGCCAAAGAGTCTTAGAATATCTTTGGGATCTGCAGGCATTACAGGGCACAGTAATTTGTTCCATACAACCTTCGAAGTCGGAAATTTCTCGTCAGGCTTCCAATCTGCCTTCACTTAATTCTCAGGTAGAGCTCCCTGTGGCTGCTATCCATTTGAATGCAAACAGGTCCGATAGACCTGTGTGTGTGTGTGTTAGTTTGATTAATTAAGCAATTCAAGACACACTTGGGGATTATTACCAGCCGCGACAATGACGCTGGTATTGTTTTCACCTTGTGAGTCTGTGTGTGAGTCACTGTGGCAAAAACGGGTCCCGGAGACACCTACTGTAGCGGAAACTACCACAGAAGCATTTTTAGGTACTTTGCCAGGTGTTTATATTTCTGTTGACAGATTTCGTCATCGGGGATAGCATCGCAACAGTGCTAGATGCATTCAAAAAGCTTTGTGTGGTTGAAATCAAAATGAAGGCAGAGAATAAGTGATCTATTGTTTTTAATTTATTTAACATGATCACATGTTTTATTTCCTACTTATCCATACTTATTTGTAATACTGTTATATACATATATTATTATAAATACATATTTAATATATGCAGAAGTCAATGTCTCTACCAGGCCAGACAAGATATATAATCCCTCCAGCATGTTCTGGGTCTACCCTGGGGCCTCTTACCAGTTGGATGTGCCCGGAAAGCCTCTAAAGGGAGGCGTCCAGGAAGCATCCTGATCAGATGCCAGAACCACCTCAGCTGGACCCTTTCGACGCAAAGAAGCAGTGGCTCTAGTCCAAGCTCCCTATTTAAGGCTATATATAAAGATGTATAATATTTGTAATATAATTTAAAACATATTTGAATGAGTAATAGAGTAGTCAGTGGTTTTGGAAGTAACTTTACTACTGTAAATTCCAATTTGAATGTTTTCTCTGAATGTTTTTCTCAGTGTTCCACAACATTGACACACATGAGTCCTGTAGGTAATGTAACAATACTATGTTCATGTTATTGCTATCGGTTTGAATGGTTTCAACTTTGTTTATTATTTTACAATATTTTTTTCTTGTCTGTTTGGTGGTGGCTTGCATTATGATAACCTTGAGACTCAGCTGCTGTCGTCATGGAGAAATAGCTAAATCAGGACACTTTGTAGAAGAGAGATCCAACATGGTTGCCAATATCATCTAAAATTGGCCCAGATTACAAAAGTGAGTTGGTTTGAACTGATGACTTAATTATCAGGTTTCCACAAAGCATCATTTGCTTTTGCTCGATGTTAGCATTGTACACAACATCATTTTTACTTGGTGATTTTATCTTTCTTTCTAAAATTCTCCTCGATAATAATGTCTTTTGTTATGTTTTGTGTAAAAAGGCTTGTACCTTTTGAATTTGTTTGATACGGGATCATCGTTTGTACTGATGATTACACCTGGACAATTAAATGTCCACACAACCTGTGGAAGAACTTCACAAGCCTGCCACCCAACATTGTTAATGTAGAAACTGAAATCTGTCAGCTTACACAACTTACATTCTGTTTGTACAGTTAGCCGCAACAGTTCAACCAGTGTGATATCATTGAACCCTGAGGTAGATTTGAAATATATTAGATTAATATGACACATATGTGAAACCTATTTCCTTCAGATATGGAATTAACATATTTCTCTGTATGTATTTCATTCATTCTCAGGTAACAGGTCTATTTTAAGGCTCAGTCATAATCACACCCAGGCTTTTCTTGCTTTACCTCTCTGACATTCAGCTCTTTATCATGAGAAAATATTACACAACTCATGTGGCAGAAATAATGAAAAAAGAAACTAAATTATACCAAATGTGTACTTTAGATATGGATACTAACAGGTGATGACATATCTTGGTGATGTCTTGATATCGGGTTCCTGCTGTGGCAAGATGTAGGATTCAACCTCAAGGTTGGCAGTATGTAGGTTATATTTGCTTTCCGTGGTCATGAATAGGTCCTTTATTTAGGGTCTGCAAGGCAGTCTTCTACTCGTACTCCAAATGTAACTATATCTCTCTTGTCCATGTCTTCGGTAAGTTTAGTATATTGTGTATTCGGAGAGGGCCTTCATGGCATTTAATGTTATTTTATAATAACATTTCTTTATACAATCAACACTTGAAATGATGATGGCACTTGCAAATGACAAGGTAGTACAAAATGTAAACCATACATCTTGTCGTGGTGTTTCATTTTTACCTCTTTACATAAGATTTTATTAAACTTGTTTTTGTTTCTCTAAACGATTTGATCATTAAGAGTAGGCCTGGATATCTGTCTTTAGTTACGCAACTGCTGAAACAGCATCTTAGAAAGTATTCTCGTTCTTAAAGCACTGGGGGATTCCCTCGCCTCGCTACACATTTCCACCAGCCCCCCAAAAAATATACAACAACTGCTCTTTGCTCATTATGCGCTTGACAAGGGGTGCCTCCTTGTTGGATTTTCCACTTCTGGTGCCTGAAAACAACCCCTCCTTGCAACTCCTTCAATACTTTGAAGGAATGAGAGAGCGTAGCTCCAGATCTGGTGGCATTTGAGAGGCTTCCACTGCTCTGTGTTTACATGTTCCAGTGGCACTTACTTCAGATAGGCTGGGGAGAAAAAATTAAATAAAACACACATACACACACACACACACACACACACACACATTGCATGTTAGTATTCTTTCCAAGCACCTTCGTGCAATGTTTGGCCCTTACCTGCCATTTGTTTATTATAGAGTCAGCAGTGTAGTTCATTTAACAGGGGATTCAATATTTTCCCCAGCAAATGGTTTCTGTTTTACTGTGCTTGCTCTTTGTAAAGTTGTTGTAATTCAGTCCAGCAAGGGGTTGCCCATGATTTGCATGCAAGGAATAGAAATTAGCATGGAAATCAAATTGCCCAGAACTGAAGCCACTGAGTGTTTTCCTTTATAGTTACCAGAAAATGCTCAATATACAGTGTTTGAGCAAACTCACTGACCTTCCTGTGATGGTGTACAGGTCCACATAAAGATGTCCTGTCATAAAGCTGTGTAGCAAAATCAAACAGGCCGGTGAGTAACACATACAATACCTTGCTATTCACATTATACCCCATTCAGCTTTGTAACATGAGTCTGAATGCGCATGGTGGAGTTATAGGATTTTCTATATATCCTTGTCAGCAGTGAATAATACATATGAAATGGCTATCGAACTTGGCAGGCCTTGATAGATCTTTCAGCAGGACTCGACTGGAGGTGCTACGTGCAGCAGAGCCTGGTGGCTTTTCGACTCTGGGTTGCCATGTTGGTTTTATCAGTTTGCTTCCTGCCAGCTGTGGAGGCCTCTTTGTCTCCATCCCTGTCTTTAATGGGCAACAGTGGCATTGAGGAAATAATGATTCATGCTTTTAATTGATGTCTTTTATGGAGGACTTCAGAAATGCATGCTTCTTTATTGGTTCACACGTAAGTAGTTGTATCCTGCTGCTGCCTGTGTGGTGAAATGTGTCAGTTTGTATGTGATCTGAAATGTCTACATACATACTATACATTTTGTGGACATACAGAGGATATGGTCACTTTCAGGCTTGGGTATAAGTGTGAGATATTTTAACCAATAAGGAATGGGCATTAGTTATAAGTTCCCTGTGATACGTAGCCACATCAAAGCACATTCCCCTTGGTGTGAAGTCTGTCGTGTTTGTTAATTGATACCAGTACTTTTTTTCTTAATAACCCATCTGAGATGAGAAGCAGCCTTAACGGAATCCCCCGTTGGCTTCCAAGGGAAATAATTTGTTGGAACGAAATCTGTTTTTGATATGGGAAGACAAATAATCAGGTCATTAAGGGCAACCATAAAGTGTGTCGGAAATTGAAGCAAAACACATGGAAAAAGTGGATTGTTGTGAGACTGTGTGGCAAAGAAGCTCTTAAAGCAAACGAAGCTTCTATAAATATTGTGAAGCTGAACTTCAGAAAAAAGGCATGATAATATAAAATAGATTTTCAAGCATAGTTCCTATTGTAAATGGGCTCATATTTTTTATACAGAATTGGCAGAGTACAACATATGAAACAGTGTATTTTTTGAGTGTGCAATGACATTACACAGTAAGTAAATGCATCTACTTTAATAGTTTTTCTTCTCAACCACTTGTAAGTCCTCTGGCTATTATTGGACCTTTTGTTTTTTTTAACCAAGTGATAAACAGACATGTGACAGGGGTTTGGTTTCTCCAGCCCTTTGATACGTGTATCTTTAAGATTACAGCATGGCAGGTCATGATAAAGCCAATGAATAAGTTGATCCACCCTCACACTCATTATCCGACCAACCGCAGCACAAAGTCGGAAGGTCCCGGGCGTGAACAGACTGGGGTAGAGGACAAAGCTTTCAGAGCCACGTGGTTGTTATCTGCCTGCTCCGCTTCCTTGAGACTTGTGGAGCCTTTTGTTATGTAGCTTTCAACGCCAATAACTTACTTAAAGGGATGTGTTTACCGAGAATTAGGACATGTCTTGTGATGACGCACACCGGTGCCATTTAATTGGATTTGTTGCAGCCAATTTGTTTCTTTTTCTGTTTCTGTTTCTAATACTCTAAATCAACAGTGGTTCCCATCCCTGAAGCACTGGATTTTGTAAATGGAAATAAGATTTTCTTTAAGTGAAATATCCACCATTAGGAAAAAGTTCCCATCTGCTAATACAAAATGATACTTGCAACATACAGTGACTGTATTGCTTTACCAAATTCTTGCAGTCAGAGCCACTATATTTTAGAGGAACCACACTCATACATTTCAAGGAAAGCATTTTCCAAAATGGTTATGTAAGCATTTTGGAAATTATCTTTGCAATATCTTTCAATAATAATAATATGGATCCACTGTTAAAAAAACAACATAGGCAGATGATCAGGATATGATAGCATCAGGCATCTGCTAACTGAGTTACTGAATGGAACTTATTACCGTTTAAGAAACAGTGTTCCAGCGATTAACTGCAACAGGTAGTTACAGCCAAGCAATCCGATTTTTGACATTAACATACACAGACTGTGCGCTAAAGACACACACAGGAAAAATGTGAAAAAGACTTGACTTTTCTGCTTAGAGATCATTCATTATAGTGTAATGATAGAAAGAAAAGACATCTCATAATTTTAAAGGCAATGTGTCAGATTCATAGAGCAACTAGGGAAATCAGAGTAGGGAGTAGGAACAGATGGGTTTTCCACTCCATTGGCATTTATTACTGAGTTGCCCTTGAGCAAGGCATTGTAAACTGCTTTAGTACTTAGTGGCTGACGATATGCAGCCCACATCCACATGTGCATGCTTCTTGATTCCACACCATCACAGCCTCTTTCACAGACCACTGGTATGGACTTGCCAGGATAAATAAGGCTTTAGTGCACATTTATTGTGTTATCTAGATGGTGGACTACCACTGATATGTATTGCTCCAAATTCATTACAGGATTTCCAAAGGGGACTTAAAATACATCCGCTGATCCCAGAAACACCTCTGGAATCATCTAATTTAATGGTATGCAAACCATTTTATTATTCCTCGTGGAGAGGATTTTAACTTTATTAAACTGATAAAAGTCAGACACCATTTCATAATGGATACTTTAAGCCTGCTTAGCTTTTTTTTCCAGCAGTGAAGGAACAAAGCACACATTAAGCTGTAAAGATTAATTTTCTAAAACATTTGAATGTTATCAAGGTCAATTTCCTCTCAAGAAATGGTTCCCCCCGTTGTGACATTTGTCACTTTCCAAATCAAAACCACTGTATAATTTCTGGTCATGGTTTTAACAGTGAGCTGCTTGTTGTGTTAATGCATATGAGGCGACTGTTTATGGCGGTGTTTCCCAGTGAGCCTGTAGTACTGCCGTAGCACTTGTTTTGTTTTTGTTCTGGATTTTGGAAAGAATGTGTTTCCAACATAGGTGAACCATGCCAAAGACGCCTTGATGATTCCGCGTCCTACACAACCACTCCCAGATGCTTGGAGTTTTACGAATACACTTTCCTCATTATTTGGGGCTTGGCATCGTGCATGCCATGTTCACCAAAGCACAGCAATGAGTAGGTTTTTATTATAAAATGTGGGAAAGTCAAAACCTTCAGATATGGGCTCTACTTCAAAGTTTGTGAGCAGAACAATGTCATGGTAGAGCATAAGTGAGATGAGTGATGCAAGTGAAGGAAAAGAAAAACAGATGCACATCAGGAACACTATGTTTTAATCATAATAATGTATTTTATTTTCAGTGTTCCCACTTTCAGTGTTGCAGTTGTGAAATTGGTCATGGTATTCCTACAAAGAAAAGAGTATTTGTAGCTTTGGACAAGATTTTGGGTGGATTTAGTCACCTTCAATTATTTGTATATGTAAATTAGAGCAATTCACTTATTCGTAATTATTAATTTAATAATTTCAGATTTTCAGATTTTGAGGCTGGCTAATGTACCCCACAATGCCTTCCTTTCCCAGGCATGTAATACAATCTACAGTTGAATTAATACAAAGGCCAACAGATGAGAAATGCTAATTTCTTTTAAAGCTCACCCCACCCTCTCCCTTTGTAAACGAAATAGCTTAAACCCACAACTGTACACTGAACACCGTTTCTTCCACAATTAAGACAGCCACAAGCTGCACCTCGGTCAGTGCTCATTCATTCAATGACGTAACTCTTTAGCGCATGGATCTGCTGGTTCCTCCTCAGCCAAGTGGGATATCCAAGCCTAATACCTGTGGGTTTTGGGGTAAAAGGAGAAGTGTTTCTTTGCATGCAGCATTAATTTGGACTGTATTAAACACACTGCAGTAATTTGAATGCTCAAAATAGATTTCCAGTGTGGAATAACTGTGGGAAATGGAATTGTGTATTGTTATAAATTCAATAGCTTTATATTTTTTTGTTATTTCCCATAAATTTGTGCTTGCTTTTTGCAATTTTATATATATATATATATATATAGTGGAGTGATGTCTACCTGAGCAGGAAGTTAAGTAGCTCTCTCTCTTTTTGTTTTTATTGAAACTTCTGTGCTTTGCTGACATTGCCGGGCCGGACGAGCATGCCTTCTAGTTTTGTGCATGTGAGCGTGCCCCACTGGCTAGTTCACGGTCGCTGCCCTGCATTTAATTCACACAGTGTTACAGCTAATAACGCCGTCGTGACCAACAGCGTTGTTGTTGAGCTATCGCCATGTTTAGAGCCGGTGAGAGTTAATATAAATGCTCTACATTTTTAAAGAAAGGAGCAAATTTGATTGTGAAGATATAAATGTGGATATCCAGTTTTTATGTAAGATTAAGATTAACTCACAGAATTATAAAGAATGGAATTTGATCAGTATGTGAAAGTTAAATTCTTCGTTATGTAACCATGTTTGCATTCAAGCATCTCATTTTCATGATTTTAAGTGGCAATGAAACGGATTATCTGTCTGTTTGCAGCATATCTTTTACGCGTGCATGTCCAGCATTTCTTTTTTTATACTTCTGTCTTTTCCTAATTACAAAAATAAAATAAAACAATTGGATGCGTGCTGCAGTATAACAGCTGGAGATCTAAAATGTTCTTATTTTACATCACATATACTGTATTGCTTTTGCCAGCAATTCCCTAGCTCTTTACCAGTGGCATAAGGTAGTTACGACGCGACCCATTGAACTGCACTGCCTGCACTCTATATTTACGCCCCTGCTCTTTACTGTCATTGTCATCCCGGAGCCACAGTTACTTCAGAAAAGAGATTGAATTCATATGACAATATGCTAGATTATGTGATATCTTCTGTGTTTCCTAGAAATCACTTAAACAGCTTGAAAGGTACCATGATCTATGTCCTTTGACTCTCTGAAGAACAGCTTTTGTCACACAGCAGTTAGATAAAGCACAAAGTTATTCTTTGCTTTATTTCAAGCCAATGAAAAACATAACCATATTTTCATATGAATGTTAAGATTCATCAAAATGTATGTGAAGTAAAATGGGGAAAAAAATACACCATGTCTTATTGTGTTAGCAAAATAAAAATAGAAAGCTCTTCAGTTTCTGCCATTTAGAAGCTATATCTTTGTCATCAGCTGGTCTAGTTGGAGTCGTTCAGCTCAAGCAGTCTCCATCATGACCCAGGCACAGTGTCTCCTGACATGTACTCTAAGATTTTCAAAACAAACAGGTGATTAGCATCGAAGGGGAAACAAATGGCGGACCCGATTCGGAACCAGCGCCGCTGCCTTATGGGGAAGATTACTGGCAGGTGGGGCAAATTGGCAAACAATGGCCCAGTCTAGGGTTTGAAGGGCAGATGATTGCTGACAGATGGAAGCCTCCGAGTCCAAGAAGAAAGCAATCAAGTGGGAGAGGAGAACAGGAATGTGGGGGGTCGATGAGAGGAGGGCAGCGCCATTGCTACCAGGCGGATGAAAGTCCAGCATGATGTCAGCCTGACTCAGCGTACACGTCCACACTTACCGTGGCCTTAAGCCAGGCTGATGTAATGCCCCCCACCCTAACATGGGGCAGGGTTATGTTTCGCTGTAGGGGGTGGAAGGGTCACAAGGAGCAACTGAACTAGATAAGTGTAGACGGGCGCCATTAGAAGCTACCCAGCTTAAAGACTAAGCATGCTATCAGGTGAAGCCATCTTTTAGAGCTTCCTTCTGGCCACGTGCTTCAACATGTGTCTCTTTACTTGCTGTTTTTATTTACTTTGATCATTTTTGTTTATAATTGATATCATTTTTGCTACTGATTAGCAGTCAGCTTACGAAAAGGGCCACTTCAACAATGGTACTCTAAGTTTCTTGCTGTGTAATAGGGTTTGGGGATGATATTCTTCTTCGGTCTGTCAGTATTGTTTCATATCAGAGTAAAACACTATTTAGACCATCATGAAAAATAAAAACAGTGCAGCGCAAAGCTAATGAACCCCCGTTTGGAGGGCCATATAGCCCTACCACTTCACCCTAGCCCTTTATCACAACAAGAATCAGGACATCCTAACCCTACGCATGAACAAACAAAAGGTAGGGGTAGGGCTAAGTGGTCGGGGCAAGGGGTATATTAGGATGGGGCCCAAGTCTCCATACATTAGAATCATATCATCTCCAGAGAGGAACTACAGGGGCCAATGTCAAATTCCAAAGGCTAGATGGCAGCACAGTGAGGCTTTTTTTATACCAAATTGTTTCAGAAATAATAAAATAATGATACAAAGACATAGTGATCTGACTCCGGGCTGAAGAAACTGATAATAGCGGCAGACCAAATCTTCTGATCCGTGTGGAGTGGACTGTAAAATAAATACATGTCCCATATTTCCATTATGAAATTTGACTGGCTCTTGTTTGATTAAGTTATATCGTTGTACCCGTATCCTCTCACATAGTTCTGAAACCAACTGTTATCTCAATGAACCAATATATGCACAGCAGTAGTGGATAGAATTGACCCTTTTGCCAATTTTCTTTTTATTCGGTGAGAATTTGCACTACATTTAGATGGAAACCTGGATGATCACCCAGTGACCAAAACCTCAATTCAAAAATGTTCCTCCAGTCTAAAGTAAGACTTGTTTATTAATTCCAATTGTGGCATCAGAGAAGAGCAACTCCACTCACTACATGCATAACAACTCAACAATGACGGAATCAAGCAGCTTCTGGGAAATACAACATAGAGGGAAATGCAATTACAGATTGAGATGCAGCTATAATTAAACATTTCCAAGGGAGTGGCGGTACACCTGGAATGCCTCCCGAGTGGAAGTAACACTGAGAGCCTCATCAGCATGGCACCATAATGATTTTAACACTGGGCTTTATTCCGGCTGTTACCATAACAGAGTCTGGATCCATACAGCTGGCAATTACTTTAGAGACAGACCAGAATAGATAGAGTGAGACAGGCAGAAGGAGAGTGAGACAGGCAGGTAGATGGGGAAAGACAAGGGAGAGAGAGAGACACACACATACGCACACACAGGGAGTCCAGCTAACTTGAGATATGGATTACTGCCAAGGGTGGAAACAGTAATAGGTGTTCCCCATTCAAGAAGAAGTTTCTTTAACTTGTGGACACTAATATTAAGGTAAAATGTTGTTTATGTCATTTAAACACTTACAGAGTTACAGTTTAACCCAAGAGAGCATCATTATTTGACTATTTTAGAAACTAAACTTATTTGTTTCTTGCTCCAGCTATCCAACCAGCTCAATGGCATCACCTCCGGATCAAATTGTTTTGACACGACAACACTATTCAATTCCATCTCTGTAATGGATATGGAGCAACAACTATATAATAATCATACCATACCACGTAAAAGTCAACAACAACACTGACAACACACTGAAATATTTTAGATTTACATAAGGACCTACTTGATTAAAGAAAGAAAAATAAGCAATTATTTATTTATTCATTTAATCATTCTGCACCATTCTGCTTAGATTAACTAATTTCACACAGATATTCCAGCATAAACATCTGCTGTGATTTTCAGCTCTTCTCAAGCAGACGAACATTGACCGGTGCCCAAATTAACAGGCTGCTCATTTTCCCACGATTCCACTCTGGTCTTTCACGTAGTTAGAAATTCCAACATAATGACCTCATTAAGAGATCAACAACAAAAATATAGTGTAATATTACAGGTTTCTACTCAAAAATAGTGACGTATAGTGAAGTATAACTAACTAACCATTTCCTTTGGTGCCAACATCACTTTCATTTACCAAAAAACAGAAGATGTCCAACAGCAGTCATTTAGTTACTAATATCAGTTCTACACTGTTTCCACCAACCAAGGAGGTTTGCACTTCGCAAAATGTTTCTTTTTCTTTGCGCAAAAATGTGACCATTTTCCAAACTGTCTTGCACAGGAGTCGCTGGCTCTTCTGTTCTGTAGCTGAGCAACATGCAAACACACAAAGCTTCATTTGTAAAGCAGACGGTTATATGATACCCTCCCACTTTAGTCATGGTCTGGGTTCCTGGTTTTCTTATCCATGGCAGCAGGGCAAAAATGGAAAGTATGAATTCAATTTATTTTATTTTTCTGCTTTTCTGTATCCCAAAATGACTTTCCAGTCATTGTGCCACTATTTACTGTATTTTTTGCAATTAAAAAAAGTACTACTTTTTAAAATTAAATATTCTGCTTTCTCAGACTACATTTTTTGCATTTGGATATGATGAAGAATTTGTTCAACCCTGTTCAGTATCTTTTAGCCTGAGGCAACTTTTAGAATATGAATGGAATACAAAAGTATTTAATCACTGGTTTAAATGAATGTACTATATGATTTGAGTATCTTATATGCATGTGTGAATAACTTTCCCCTTTTTAAAACGTATTACTAAATGTCCTGTTCTGCACAATAATCAGCTGTCAATCAAACATGTGCAAGCAAATCAAGTTATTTTTCCAAGCAAGAGGACAATGTACGACGTTGTGATTGCAACTGAAAAAAGAATATCGCCCCTACATGCCTCCAAAAGCAAGGGCAGCTTTATATTGAACTCATTGCAAGCTAAATACCATGTAAATATAATGATTAAGA
Organism: Pholis gunnellus; assembly: GCF_910591455.1. Classification (NCBI taxonomy): domain Eukaryota; kingdom Metazoa; phylum Chordata; class Actinopteri; order Perciformes; family Pholidae; genus Pholis; species Pholis gunnellus. The sequence continues at coordinate 12,314,928 of NC_136530.1, forward strand.
TGTTACACATCATTGTTACAGTACATCCAGTATATGTTAGGGTGTTTTTAGGTTGTGCATATTATCCAACAGACCGTGTACTTGCGGTGCCCATTGATCTTTTGAGAAAAGGAAACATTACCTCAGCCATTCACCAGAAAAAATACAGACTCTGGTCAGTTACTTGCATTTGATTTTTAACTGAAAAGGTGAAGAAAAGGGAGCGAGAGAGAGAGAGATTGTGGTTGAAAAAAAATGTGGAAGGGAGCTCAGATGAACTAATATTTCAGTAAATGTAAAATCAGCTGGGTTTATTTTAAAGCAGCCCTCTATTTTTATAGTAATTTGTGCTGCTCATTTCATAATGTTAGTCTTGGACCTGGCTTGGTGAGAGTGCAGAGCCGCATTAGATTAGCCATCTGCACAGTGTAAACACAGGCCTATCCTGCTAAGAAAAGAAGTGCGGGGATGAGATGATGTTAGCACTATCATGTTAAAGTGCACATGTAGGATCAGTGGCATTACTTAGGCTTTATATTCACACATCATATTGAGCCATGTAAATGAGAGAGGCAATTGACTAAGGCAGAGTCAATCCCCTGCATGACTACGATTGACTATAATGAAATCATGTGTGCATACCTACGTACAGCCCGGGCTTGGCCACATCAAAACAGTGTGAACCTTCCCTGCTCAGAGAGAAGCTGAACCTGATGAGCACATGGCAAGGGCGTTGTCCATTAAAGAAAACCCCTGAGTTTTCTCAGAGCTTTCTGGGTTTGTAGAGCTGCTTTTTAGGTGGTCCTGCGGAAAGTCAGGCACCAGAGGGCTCAGGGTCTGTACAGTGTTGAACTTTTTTTCCCCAGTGTAAAGGCTAAATGTTATTTTTCTCTCCCTTCTCTCCCTCACTATTCAACCCGTTTCCCCTTGCAGTTGCCTTAATGAGACATCAAAGACGAACGAGCCACAGCTATGATTTGGTGAAATCATTGGGCTGGAGTTGCTGGTGTGTGCCAGTGTTGGGTGAAACATGCATGTTACTGTTGAGTTAGTTAGTGGGTATGGTAAAATTAAAAAAGTCCTCAAGGACATTTGCAACACTGTCTTCGGCTGTGATGTAATCCAAAGCGGGAGTAGTTTAAGATTAATTTCATACTCAGATTACGGCTGAGCAGAAACTGCATTACAGTCTCCTCGTACTCTCTTATGTAATGTGAGATGGAGGAGCAGCCCCAGAAAATCTCTTCATTTCCTCTTTTCTTCCTCTCACACATGGGAAACTTTGAAGTCCATCTTGCTGACCCAACGTCCTTTCCAGCCAGGAAAGGGAGGGTTTTCATTGTTCCTCAGATCATATGTAGAGTTCAATGTCTGAGACTGAGATTGTTTTTTTTATTTCTTCTTTTTTTTATTCTGACCGATAGTTTACACTTTAATAAGAAAACACCAATAGCTGATTTATACTGTTAAGAAATGGCAAATTGGTTTATTTATTCATACTTGCACAGAACAGTTTGGATGGATGATGATATGGATAGTAAAATGTTGCAGATAGCATCTGGAGGGATCATGTCAAATTATATTACGTTTCAATTTATAATTTCATTGCTCAGTGAAAAAGTGTCTTCAAAGATAAATGGTTTTCACAACACTGTAACTGTTTTTAAATTTGGGGCACATATTGTTTTAACATGTATTCATTATCAGTTTGGCAACGTCCCAATTTAGGACTGGAACTTTAAGTCCCAGCCCAGTTTCACTCTAATCCTGTAAATAGCATCATACACTTTTAAATATTTGACTGTATGAGTTATCAAGGAGTACCTGAATGCAGCATTTGTTATTGTCTCTGTGAGGCTAGACCACTTCATTTTCACTGTCAGAATTATTTATGTCCAACTGCCACAGAGAGAGAGACTTTCACCTAGGGCACGGATATAATAACCTTTGGCTGCCATCAAGCACAGCATGTGAAGTCATTAACTAAAGTTCATGTCACCGGGACAAAGAGCCTAATAAGAGCAGGACAGAGGACTGTGTTAAAAAGCATTTAGCATTGGCATTAATTGCAGTAATGTATCCAAAAATCAAGTCAAGTTTAGTGGGATTTAATCTTACATAAACATAAAAACAAATAAACATTATTTTATCAGGAGATATTCATAAAAATGTATGTATTGGGTGAATAAATTGGAAAGCATTTGCCAGAAGATTGCACTGAAGAGTGGACTACATATGCTCTCCCTTCTCCTAATATGATTACAGATGAATTAGATTATTTGATTTTGCGTCCTAAACACATTCCAGACATCGTTACAGATTTGCCATGTCATGTTTCTCCTTGACTGCACTTTCCCCCAAAACAGGTTAAGTCATTTTATTTGTTTGTTTCAATGGATCATCTTAATGCTGTATTACTAACTGCAGGAGCAAGCCACTATTTCCTAGCCACTCATTTGCTTTCACTCCTTCCATCCGTTCTCTGTGAGCTCATTTTATGTTTGCTAAATAGAAACGTTCTTCTTTGTAAGTAGCCTCTGAATATTTCCAATGTGGGAAACGACCCCACCAGTGATCACCACACTTGATACCACAATGAGAGGACATCTAATCACAGGTTGGCTTGGTGACACAAACAGAGGAGATGCAGAGTAGAAACAACTATTTTATTATTTTTCTGGATTCTTGTTAGCAACACTGAGAAGCAGTCTTTGACAGTTGATTTCTCACCTCTAAAATTATCAGAGGTGAATTAAATGATAAAATAGCATAACAAAATTGTAGAAAACTTGTTTTGCCTTGGTTGTTGTTATCAGCACTTTGCATTGTGCAACAGTATATTTTTTCAGAATCAGTACGACATCCAGGTGTTTTTGACTTACTGAAGATCTGGCTTTTGTGTTTACATACTGCATGCTACATGCTACATTGTTAGCGAAATCATTACATAATGCTAGTATAGTATATTACTATACGAGTATATTTAAAATCCGAAATGGATTCATATTTAAATATAGCAATAAAGGAAAAATGTCTATAGCTTTCAAGGTGACAGTTGTTTTATCACCAAATGCATCACATTACAAATAGATAGTTCTAATGTCAGTGTCTAATAATTTGATCCATTCCAAAGAGGCCCATTTTGCACAAATGGCGTATTTCTATCTTTCAGTGACTTCCCTTTAATGTTTTTTCCCTACAGTTCCCCACCATTATATTTGCCTAATGTGGGCTAAATGATTTATCCCCTCCTGAGCGATTTACATTTGATCACAATCCATTGACGACTCTCTTTTTCCCTACTGTGTCTTACCGAATCAAAGTGAAAGTCCTCAGTGGGAGCGAAGAAAAGGAGGGCAATAAGCAATGAAAAGAGAAAAGGATGGAAGGATAGTGTCATATAGCCATGGGGACCTGTGGAGATGCTTTCTTCCACCGTAGAAGCTGAATAATGACCTCAGCTGGTTGTTTTCATCACCAAATTACGGCCATTAACTTCAGATTAATCATCATCCCTTTCACTGAGAGGAAGACCATATTGGTGAAGATTAGTAGAATGGCCTCTTATGGTTGGTGAAATTGTACTTCAGTAGTTTGTAGCAGTAGTTGTCTCTCAAGTTCATAATGTCTTTGCATTTTATGCATTATTGTATTAGTTTAGTTCAGACCTAATTCGAACCTCCTCTGACCTGCTGAGAGACTTATTTCCGTAAGCTCCTGCATGTATCTAGCCAAGTAGGCTGTGTATTTTCCATGAAGGGTGTTTGCCTTCACCTAGGTGGCCCACATATCATTCTGTTTCAAAAAAAGCATTTGTAGTTTGGCGGGAGACAAGGAAAGATGGGGAAATAAGGGAATCTCTTACCATCATGTGGCTGTTGTTGCAAGATCTGAGTCACTGCTTCCGCATGGAGGAAAGTAATTGAGTTAGAACAAAAGATCAGTGCTGTAAGCCTGGCTATGATGTAGATGGGTATTATAGATAACTGCAAACTGAATGAAATGGAACTCTTTTTATACTTACCGTCTAAAACATGGTGACAAAGTCATGTGACGGACAGATGCACACTTAAGGGAACTTTCTCTTTGCTAAGAGAAGTGAATAGTAACGGAGTTCTGGTGAGATGGAGCATGCAGAATTATCCATTAAAAAGCTTTACTTAACAAACATTTTCATACTTGTTATCTTGGGTAACTATTGTAAAACTCACAACTTAGGTTTGGTTGACCACTTAACCCTCATAGCCTCAGGCAACTCCATATCCAAATCTGACATCTGACATTGCATGAGAGCGCTGAGCCCCTTTCCAGTCTATTCCTTTTTTAAACACCTGTCAACTGTATTATATTATGTCTGAACAGACATATGTTTCATCAAAAACTGGGATCTTTTTCTCAAAACTTATGGTGCTTCCACTAATCACTGTATATGCAGGACAAATGATCTGATGATGTGAGAGATGTCGCTGCCAACCCACGCAAAACCTTAGGTGTGTACACTGGGATCTGTTACGCACCACCCGTGAACCCCAGATGCACAAACACAGAAACAGTAACATGATCCGCCATCTTTTCCCCACTAGGCAGATTTATGCACATAAATCATTTCCTACGCTGTGTTTTGGGGGATTTATAGCAATAATAGCCCATCTCTGCCATTCCCATCCTGTTCCCTCCCTGGGAAAAAACCTCACAGGTCTTAACTTTTGGTCACATCGGGTTTCCAGTTGCAACGTTACGTTTTCCTAACCTCACGGCCCCAAAACCTATTCATGTGTTTCCATGGAGTTACCTGCCCAATCTAATCTCAGAGAGCTTTGAAACAGTGGCAGGCCGGTGCTAACAATGTTTTGGAACCTGTCTACATGACCCCTTTCTGCTGTTTGATCGTGTTGGTTTTACTGGGTGGGTCTGCTGGTAAAACATGGAGACTGCTTGTACAATAATATCGCCACTGTCACGTTTAATATATGTCTTGATTGTGTGTGTCATTTGAGGCTGAGAAGTTTATTATTGTTTTATCTATAGCGGAGCTACTTCTTGCTACTTGAGACAGATTCCATGTCTGATGTGTGTTAAGTTTTTTTTAAAGAACTAGAACGTTTTTTGTTGTTTATTTTGATATGCAGCCAGGCTGATACGTGTAAACATCATGCTCAGAGTCGATTATATATATATATATCACACATACTGCCGTTAAAGGCAGGGTTGGTAATCTTCTTTAAAAATATTTATGATATTTTTGTTGAAATTCTCATTAAATCCTGACTGTAATCAATGAATCGAATGTTCGGACAAAAAACTAAAAACTTTATCTGTGTCTGTAGCAGGACTGTAATAATAACCGTCCAATCATTTAATTCGGCCTGAATGTAATCAGTTGACTGGCTACCTGCCTGCCTACCTACCCGCCTGCCTGTGTGCTAACTGCCCCCTGAGTCTTCCACAACCTGCTAGCTTAACAACGGTTTCAGAGTCTGCACTATAGTGCAGCTTTGCAAAAGCAGCCCACACTCTAAATAAAATGACCTGAAGCACCTCAGACAGAAAGAAAGATTGGCCACAAGTTGAAAGTTGTAAATAATCAAATGGGAAAGTATATAAAACCGAGAGTAGCTGCTCAGTAAATTTGCCAGAGAAGAACCAGACACCTTGATTTGATGAACCTATTATTGTGACGCACAGTTTAGCCGATGACGGTCATCTGCTGGGGGATTAGTCAGCCATGTTGTATACTCCCACAGGTTTAAGACGTCAAACTCAAATTTTGTTCCCGACAGTAAAACTTTCCTGAAGACAGTGAACAGTTCGTGTCTGTGTAACCCATAAAGCTGTTTAGACTCTCTCACTCATACATCAACAATGTACGACTCTGTCAAATCTCAATGACATGTTAATCATCCACAAAGCATCACTCTGTATTTCAATTTCCAAACGCCACAGAACACCAACTGTTTATTTCCAGTATACTCAGCTCACCGAGCTGGAAATCTTTTCAAGATATACTTTAAGTTGAGAACAAACTGTACGTACACATTCTCCCATGCCAGTTATATTTCACTGTAGCCTTGTAGCGGTGATTCACTTCAATTCGTATCATTACAACTTTGTACGAGAAAGCAGATAGAGTCAAAGCCACAGTTTAGTACAGTTCAGTCTTGAGAGATAATAAGGTCCAGTTGTGAGGCATTGGCTAGAGTTTGTCTGAAACTGCTTCTAAAAAATAAATATCCTTTTACTCTAAAGGTACTGTTTGGTTGACCTCCAGAACATTGTCAGCTGACCGGTGGCAGTCAGGATAGATTTGATGTCCAAAGTCTTCTCACCTGCCTCCGCCCGTTCACATCTTTGGCATTTAGCTGATGCTCTAATCCAATAAGTCTCCAAATGAATAGGTTGCTTGGACATTTGAAGTGGACACGTGGCTGTTTATGGACTCGTTGACATTAGTGGAGAGCAAATGTGAACTCCTCGGCACTCGCCACCGCTGCCTGACGCAGGGGAAGGCGGAGTAGTCTGAGCGATAGATGTGGTGGGTAGTAATGGGGGATAACATCATCCTGAAGCGGAGAAGCCCATCAGGGTTCACTCCTTTTTATGGCCATCATAAATGGATACTGCATACTCATTTCCCATGAAGTACCTGCATAACTGGTCTCGTGGAGCTGTGCAATTTTAATGTCAGCTGGTATTTTTTTCTGATTTTTCCTCTGGAGGGTCTTTGCTGAGCATCCCATCAAATTAATTCATCACTAGAGTAGTTTAAGTATTACGTTCTTGGGAACCTCCTAGGTAAGGTGAAGAAAACTGTTATTGTCCATTTTACTCTGGCTGGATTGTTGAAACCAGTGCGGGGATGTCAATTGGTGACAGATCAAGTTCCAATACCTCTCCCTGCTCATGATGAGATTATCGCGTGTATCTGTTTTTATAATGACAAGGCTGCAGCAGGAGATGAAACATTGACGTTTGTTAGGCCAAAACAGGCCAGAGAGCATCTTCTCCTACATTTATCTGCTTCCTGTGACTACCACAGTTTTTTTTTAAACTCCAGGATGTAGGAAGTAGCGATTTAACGGTTATAAAGGATGTGAATGGATGCTGGTTATGTGAGTCAGAAGAAATTTAAAACAAAACACATTTTCTTTATGGTGTTTATATCAGATTCTGGCATTCCTTAACAAAACAAAACATGTATTCAGAACAAATGTGTTACATGGATACGTTTCTAATACAACCGGTGGTCTCGCTGAGTGTTGCTGCGCTTTTGTTGAAGAATACAGTTCACTTCAAAAATGCTTCATAATACTTCGAAATCTAAAAATTCACATGTGACTGTGTTTGTGCAGTCAGAGTCGCAGATGACGATGTGAGCAGGATTTTTTCCTTTGACATTTTGAGTTGTGGTACTAGCTGTTTTAAATGTCATCAAGGCCTTTTTAAAGACACTCCATTAAACTAAACTAGCAGAGGAAAAATTGTTTTTAGCTTCCATGGCCTTTGCTCACATTGCCAAAAGCTGCTTCTCCGCAGCGAAACAGATTAGACACTGCTGTGCCCTTCTGAAGTGAGGAGCCATCACCAAAGTAGTTGGAGAGATATTTTGGTTCAGCCACTCAATGACATCATCGAGGAGTGCACCATCGTTAGCAGGAGGGAGGGAGAGCAATTGGCCAGAGCAATTAACCTTTAAAAGGCTGCCTATCTGAAATGAGCGAGGATGAATAATAGTTGAGTCCCCAGTATAAATCCAAGGCATTGCCATCCAGATACCCCCCCCCCCCCCCCTCCTCCTCCTTAGTGACTGCTGATGTAAATGGCTGCAAGGGAACCATTGAGGAGCTCTGTGAATCAGGAGAGATTGTTAACGCACCCACATTTTATAAAACTTCCGACTAAAAAGTGTCAGTTAAAACTATTACATTTTGCACCAATGTGTAAGAGGGCTTGGCAGGAGATTCAGAAAAGGGGCTCTGCCCCAAGAGACAGAGGGATGACAAATGGTTCAGTGGGATGCCGTCACGGTGACGTCTGAGAGGGCTGCTGGTGTGAGTACAGATCTTGTGGGTGTGTGTTTTTTGTATGATAAGGGTCGCTGTGCATTGTGGATCATTGTTGTCCAGGCATTAACCTCCCACCACCACATCAGCTGTTGCCACCCAACTGCTTCATTAACGATGGACAAAGGAGGATGCATGTGAATGTGTGATGACGATAGGGAAGGAAGGACAGGCCTAGGTTTCCCTATTTTGTTAATGTAAATTACAAAGTTATCAAGGAATGTATGCATTTTTGAGGGTTATTAACATTAAACTATTCAGTTGTTTTCCTTGTTTCTCTATATTTTGCACGACTGGAAGCTGAGTTTTAAGTTGTGCCCACCGCAAGAGGACCTCATTGGCTGACACCTGGGCAAAACAACAACTTCTTAAAGCAGCAAACATTAGAACTTTTGACATCTACTACTTTAGGAAATATATATTAATATGTTGGTGAAAATCGTAAAGACCATAGATGAATAGCCTTGCAGTGGACGTGTATATGAAATTGAAAGAAATTTCAGATGTGGAAATATGCTGGTAACATTTTTTTCTTCTTCTATTTTTCTACTATTACCTACTTTTTGAGTTTACGGTCATACAGTATCGATTGTTGAAATAGATGAGCAATTTCACCTTATACAAGAATCAGTGCTGCAAATTTCAAGCATGTATACAACTGTAGAGTCCCAGACTACTGCTCCCTATTTTCCATAACAGAGCGACCAGAAATGATTACTGCAGGCCAATCACATGGGTGAGGATGTGTGAAGGAAAGAACAATAACTCCAATTATCCTCGCTAATTGTTTTCGCATGCGTTGGCATCTATCTAGTCAAACTATTGTTCCTATTTGTGGGCAAGCTGGCTGCGGAACAACCCAAAGTTTATTTATAACTATGACTAAATGCAAATGACCCCCATACTAAAGAGCCTCAGTTTAACGGTGACTTTACCCCACACCTTCACAAAGTAGCACATGAAACATCACCTGCTGAAAATTCACACACGTTTGAAGCTACAAAAGTTTTACGGTGTGTTGACTGAAACCTGGAGCGTGTCCTCAGATGTCATGCTGGACTGTATTTCACCCTGTACGGGCATAAACAGTTTTCCTAGAGCAGGTGTAATATTTAACAGTTGTCCTGCTGCTGCCAAGTTTCTGGTTTGGTTTAATGGTTTTTGGATGGTGTGACTGCGTTTTTTTGGAAGGTGCAGAGGTGTGAATGACTGATTGAAACATCCATTTGCTTCCATCGGATGATGGTAATGCCCAAAGCTGATGGAGACGGGCATAAATATCTTGATGTAATGGGTCGCTCATAAACGCCATGAACATTAAGTATGATGATTTATTGTTTTTTAATTGAAGACTAGTGCAGTGCTCGTTCAAGATGTGCCTGTTCAGAATGGAGCGATTGCTTGCTGCTTGCAGCTTTCTCAAGTTCACACCAGACGCTGCACTTCCTTAGCGAGCTTTACCCCGCATGCCCTTCGCCGGTGTATTGTAATTGCAATGTATTGTTAACACATTGTGAACATAACACACTAATAATAAATATGTCCTGTAGAAGAGCTTGCACTCAACACTAGACTTCCTTAGGTCCTCAGCTATACGGCCGCCAAGCGGGAAGTTGATCGGATGATCGGGTGTCGAGAAAATCAAACGACGGACATACATATCGACATGTACTGTACATACAGAGGCTCCTTCTATTTTAGTTAGATAATTAGATACTGTGGAAACAAAACAAGTGCCCGTCAACACGTCATCACAAATGAACTTGAAAAACGTTGTTTTCTCTGTTTCATGAAAGGAGCTGGCTGCAGAAATGAAACAATGAAAAGCCTTCTTTTTGCCATCTTTCACAGCTCTAAAAATGTGTACATGCTCATGTGCTACGTGAGTGTGTGCATGGGTGTTTTTATTTTGTGGCTGTGTCTGACTTGCTTTTGAGTAATGCAGACCAGATTTTCTTTTTCTTAATCAACTTTAAGCGCTTCTCATCAAACCTGTTTTCAGAATTGTCAGCTCAGCCAAAAGAGATGCAGGATAACGCACGTACCGCAATCTTATCAAAAACAACACTGAAATACCCTAATCTCTTCTGCAGTGTTAAAGCAACAGTTACAGACGTTATCGAAACTGTTTGATTCCCTGCCAGTTAGTATGAAATCATGGCTGAAGCAGGTGTATCCCCACAGATAGAGAATAGAAGATGAAGATAGCAGTAAGATCAAAAGGCCACATACACACACACATACTACACATATTAAGTTATGCATGATGATGTTGTTGCAAATAGTATATATATATATATAAATATGAATATGTTCACAAGGCTATATGTCACAAGAACCACACAGACTTTAGGTAAAACTTCAGTAACTCACATTAGTGGATGATTTTGAGGGGGTCATGTTTTGTTGAAGTCTGCTTCAAACAGATGTAAACCATTAGGGCACTGGTACACTGATTACTCCACAGCACACACACACACACACACACACACACACACACACACACACACACACACACCACACACACACACACACACACACACACACTCTCTCTCTCTCTCTCAAACACACACACACACACACACACACACACACCTCTTATTTCTTTAAAACAGAGTGGTGAAACCACTTTGTCAGGGACAGAAGACTTCTCGACCTAGTTTTGTAATTAACTGAATGTGACAGCTCGGACTACAAAAGTCTGAACGAACTACTACGTTGTGTCAAAAATGTAATGATGTATTTAACCAAAACATTTATAGAAACGAGTCAATGATAAAAAGCAGTAAATGGAGTGATGTAGGGTTTACCAGAGCAATTGGAGCAGAGGCATGAAGATGTTAGATGCTGAAAGAAAAGACAAAACCAATCACACAAACCCAGGAGACCATTGTGGAGCAGACAGAAGCAGACTGAACTGAACAGCTTATATGCTCACAATCTCATCAGCCCATGAACCGCTTCTCTTTCGTTTTAGCCAGCCTACATCCTAAACCGTCATCACTCGAATTTTACAGCTCTGTGGCGACTTTTGTTGGTTAGGATTTTGTATTTGCATTTATATGCAATATCCAAATCATAATAAAGGTGTCCAGTAACCTTTGCCAGCGCAGCAGTGTTTTTTTACGTGTTTTTTTGTGTTTTTTTCAGTCGTGTGTGTGTATGCGTGTGTGTGGACCTCTCCTGCACGGAGCCGGTGCAGACAGCTGCACTGATTAAAATGAGAGTGTACTGTTGTGTGAGATGTCTCGTAGGCTTGCGGACTAGACGGGGGGCATTTGTGGTTTGTATTAGTTAAATTAAGCATTACAGCTGTGGTCTGCACTGAAGAAATTAACTTTTCTAGTTCTGTATTGATATTGTGTGGATGATCAAACAGTGGACTTCACTGCTCAGACACTAAATGCACTCGAGCCATTTCTACTGACAGAATGTGTTTTATTTATTATGATCGTTTTTTTGTGACTGTACTTATTGAGATTCTGATTTTCAATTTATTATTTAATAATACAGGTTATCAAAAAGAAGTCTTATAATTTGAAGAGACTATTTATCAGCCCAGTTGTTTTAGGGAAAATGGAAATTATGTAAATGTCTCAGAACAATATTTTAAGCAATACCATATGGAAATTACAAAAGACAATCCAAATGTGTTTATTGCTGAAAGACAACACTTCTCCTCTTCCTGAGTATAATATTACAGATTAACAGATGAAATAACCTGACCATGAAGACAAAATAATCCAAATGCTGATGCTTATGTCAGAGGTGACCATTGACATGTTGCCTCATAGCTTTGACTTTTAAGCAGTCAGCATCAGTTATGGAAATGAAACCTTTTAATTTCACAAATGAAAGGAAACTTTATTTTCTTCTCCTCCTCCTCAAGCATTTTGTTTAATGTACCAGATGGCTGATATTTACAGCATAAGGACAACTCCGATAGCCTCAGGTAAATTGTCAGTCTCGGAAAAGTATATGGAATTGACCTTTAATCATCTCTAAGTGGTTGTCTAAACTTTCCGGGTTTCATTGTATTTACCCATATGGGGATCCCCAGCCATCTGGCAACAGATTGGACAAAATCAAACCATATTCTGCAGTGCCAAACAGTGTTTACCCAAAGTTTCACAGTGGCATCTTTTTGGAAAGCCTCGTTTGTCAAACCAAACTCATTAAAAGCAACATTTTTAACATTTACCATGATTGAGGTCTACCCCGTCTTACTTCAACATTTGTCATTCGATGAGTTTATATGAGTACATACAGTACATACAGTAACAAAGTCTATAAACAAATACAACTTTTTTTCCAGTTAACAATGAGCTTCCTTTCCTAGAATAGAATTCTATTAGAAGTACATTTTTTTAGATTGGAACGAGTGTCTGCTATCGTAAAACAATGCACGGACAGCATGCCAGATATAGCAACTGATACAATATTTGTCATGTCAAGTCTTTTAGTAGTTTTAGATCTGAACCGTTGTCTGAGCACCTGACCTCAAAGGAGGAACAGGCACAAACGTTTTTAAGGGCTCTAACCTTAAGTGGTTTCCCATGAAAATGTAATCATAACTTTGGTCTTTGAGTTCAACAACTTTTACTTTCTTGGTCTTTGATAAGAGGGGTTTGATGTGGCTCCCTTTGAACACTTGAGAAGACTGGATGTCATTCTGGTCTAAAAACGATCAAGGGTTTTGTCACCTACATGATGTGTTGCACAAGCAGAAGGATGTGTGTGTCCTGAGTAGCTCGGCTGCTGGTGATCAAGGTTGAAATCACTCAGATCTTTCAGGATGATTGCGGCAAAAGATGAAGAGAGAGTAAAAGAGCTGCACGGGGACGAAGCTAGCAAGAGTACACCAGTGACCCTTGGCTGAGCTCTCCTACCAACAACTTGCACCAGCGGAAATGGGGGAGGGTTGGGGAGCACTCACAAAAACTGCAGTAACACTAAAGAGGGGAAGAGAGTGAAAGAGAGCGAGAAGCCACAGGCAGGGGAAAATAGAAACAGAGGTGAGGGTGGGAAACAGATAGAAAACGAGACAAAGTGAGCAAGGGCGATTAGAGGTTCAGGTTTACCAAAACATGACTTAAGCAATTAACTGTGAACAGCCCAGTCAAGGTCATCGGCAAAGGGCTGAAGAGCGGTTCCTGAAGGCAAAGCCACTGCAAATGAGTTTAATCCACTGCATCCGATTGGCTTATTGTATGTTTCAGGCGCCACTTTTGCCTTTTTAAAAATGGTCAAATCTTTGGCGGCAGCCCTGTGAAAGTATAGTGAAAGAGGAAGTATGGAAAGTTTTAGATCATGGCCCAATGTCTTTCCTCTCATTGGCAGAATGAATGAATTTTCCTTCAGTCCCCAAGAACTGTGAGTCCAGACCAGCAGCAATAATCTAAGAGTTCTACGTGGGTCTGATTCCATGCCCAGCTTTAAAACGCCTTACATTTGTTAAATTCATTCATTCTTTATCAGAGAATGAATCAAACAAATGTACTTAACTAATTCAATGAGTACACAATACAAGAAAGACGCCACACATTAGGATAGATGCTCTTTTACTATAAGAGATCCACAAAACTCTCCATCCTTCTGAGATGTCAACATGTGTTGCGTCCATCAGCGCACAAGAGGCACACCATTTTTGCATCATTGAAGATGTCCAATTTCGTTTCCCAAAGTCGAATGTCTGTCTTGAAGTGTGTCACTGATGGCTTTTTTCTTCAGTTGCTTTCATCTGACATTGAAGGAGGCAGTGGTTTTAAAATGTAGTGCACAGCAATATTAGCTGTTTTCTTAAGGGTGCACTACAGAAACTATCCTAACCTAAGTACCAGCCTCCTTTCAAGCCTCTGGGGCAAATTGATTTGAAATTGGTGGGCTGATGCATAATTTCTTCGTCAAAACAATATGAGAGGCTGTTCCTTGTTCCCAATGCCTCTTCATTGCGATACCCCCCCGTGTTGCCTTGAAAGGGGTTCCCCAGCAAGATATTTGTGTAACAGCAACAGCGTCCTCAGCATGTACTGCTTTCTTATTGCATGGTTCTATGCCATTAATGTGACATTGTGAGACCAGAACCTGTGGCAGCAGTCATCTTACCATCACCCTCACAGAGCTGTTGACGGGGTGGACTCAGATTCCTTTTGTGACTATGTTGATTTAAGTCATCCAGATAAAGCATTGCCTTTGGCTGTCAGAGGTAATGATGTAGTTACAATTGCAATAGTGGTTCTGCACATTGTTTGCCGTAGTTTGGCCATCATTCAAAATCTTCTAAAGAAATTTCAAACAAAAGATCTGGGTGTACCATATTTTTATGGAAGGTTTTGACAGAGATAATAAACCTGGACATTTATATGTCATCAGAAATTAGTTGAACTGCAGTTATATTAATAACCCCCCTTCTTTGTATTCCTACCAACAGGTTGTCGTGCTTCTGCAGTAGTGCAGTTGATCTCCATTTTCATGGGATGGTTAAGTAAATCATTTAACACATCTTTAAAGCACTCCAACATTCCAACGTACAACCCTACTCTCACAACTTACATCTTTCCACGTTAAACCTACTTTTAATGTCGTCAGAACACTTAATCGTTTCCTTGTTGCTAAGAATATACAAATAGGCTTGGCTCACATGTCCATTAAGTTGTCATCGTAAAACTAAGGTGTGTTAAATACTTGGTCGTAAATGATACGCCTCAATCACAGTGAGATTTTTTGTAATTTGAGTAACCGATCTTTAAAAACACACTCTGAAAAGTTTAAGAGAATCTCTTTTGTAGATTGGATAGCAGTTTCATAACACAGCAGCTCAGTTTTACAACATGCATACAAATACTTCAAATGTAAACAAACATTTGACAGCATAGAAATACACCTGTATAAAAAGTTAAGACGTACATTTTCGAAGTCAAACCAGTAAACCACCATGTGAACAAGATAACTGGCAACCGAGAGTGTTACAGATAGGGATGTGAAGTCAGATCTGTCCAAGGGGTTTTATAGACTGAAGGTCAAAAATGAAGAAGGAATACCTCAGCTTTGCCAGTGAATTGATTTTAGGATTTGTGTAAATCACCACATGTTGACTAGCCTTCACATTGCAATGCCAGATCCGGTCCATCAACAATTTGTGTTTTGACCGCTTATTTTTCAAGGGAAGTGAAGGAGCCTTATAACAGGTTCATTTGTACAATAAACAAAAGCTTCAAGACTGAAAAGAGAGAGAGGGAGAAAAGAGAAAAAAGGGCCTTTGAATCAGTGATCGATGAGATGGCTTTATTTGACTTCAAAGACTTGTAGCGCTGTTCAGGCCGAGTTTTTGGCTCTCTCTATTCTTTTTCAGTGGTTGAAGCGATGCACGTGATTTGCCTCAGTCCTTGCTGGAAGCCTACCCCTGCTGTTGCAAACAAAACGATCAAAACAATGCTACTTTCTCTCAGTCTGGTGCAAAATGTCAATGGATATTTTTCCCCATTCTCCCCATTTTCCCCCTTTTTCCTTCCTTTTTGGCATTCATTTTTATTGGTGGCCTTGTTTTGTACCCAGGGCCCAATGGTCCCAAAGTAAAAGAGGCTGTGATTCTTTTTGTGAAGAGGTGCGTGCTGGGAATATCTATGGCTGCTCATATCATAGGTCATGTAAACCCTGCCTTTCGACTTTGTGGTTTTGGCATTTTTCTTTGTGTTGGGTCTGATTGATGTGGAACATTGTGACTCAATCATGCAACAACTAATTTAATCAAGAAGGCTAACCTAGTTTTCATGTGCAAATGTTCACTCTCTTTAGGCATGTGAAAAAGGTGCAAGAAAACGTTCCACCTCCAATTATGGACGACAAAACACAACTGTTATGGAGCAGACAGATGAGTGCCTTAGGTTGTTAGTTAAAACCACTAACAGCAGTGTAATGTTACTTCTATACTCTCTCAGCCCTCGGCCTGGCAAGTTTCAGAAATGCCCAGCATTGCAACACGTGACAGAGAGGAGGCAGTTGTAGAGAAAGGGTCATCAGTGAGAGCTACAATAGACGTACACATAGACGTCATCCCCTAGTCTAACGTTATGCGTGTATCTACCTTTGCCTCAACATGCCTTTGTTTTGGTCAAGGCTGAAGAAATATACTCAACCCACAGTACTGTGTTCACTATCATTATTATGGAAATGCCCATGTTGGACTCCCTGTTGACACTTTAATACATACTAAGATGCCTCTGTACATGCAGACAGGTATACAAATACAACACTTAATTATGTATTTATTAAATGATTAATTCATGTAAGAATCCAAATCACTTAAATGCATTTCCACACAGATTTTCAATCCCTGAGCATTTAATGATGGGGGGGGGGGGTTGGACTACAAGGGGATACTGTACACTTATGTATGATTAAATAATTCTCTTTTGTTTAATATTAGATATCTACAAATACCCAATTTGTTACACAAAAAAAACTGTTAATGTCAATAGCTAAAAATGATGAGTCTTAGCTATATTTTTGAGGCAATAACATCCCAAGTGTGTATGATTTCTTACGCACTGTGCCCAGATCCAATCAACCTCTCCACTAATAGATAGACCTGTCCTCTTCTCACGTCACAAGTCCGCTTCACGTATTGCAAAGAGACTTCTAAAAAAGACTTGTTTAATTTCCTCATAACTTTGCATCGTTTACTGTAATACCACTACCAACATGTGCATGTGAACACAAAAAAAATCACTTCCTGTGAACTGTTTTCCTCTGATTACTCACCTCAGAGGATGTGTGTTATTTTTTTCATGTTGGATGATTCACCTTCTTTACAAGCTATTCTCCAAGCAGCCTTCATTGGAGTAATGCATTCAGTTGATGATAAAGGGACGTGATGCAATCGGAATACAGTTTTGCAGTCAGTGCATCAGCAGGCTCCAGAGATTTATAATGTCACATAGTTTGATGGTTTTAGAGTGTGAGTGGGCTCTCACATTTAAATTTTCACACTCTGTATCTTTCGGATATGTTTTTCTTCAGATGAGGGTGCTTTTGGATGATTCACGGCAAAAGACTTTACAAGAGGGAATGCTAATTTCTTTGGCAACCTGAACTCCCAGGCAGCAGCGCTAAGCGCCATCCAATAAGTCTGTGACTCAAAGCATATAGCCTGCCTCCAAAATACAAAGCATTTTATGAATATATGTATAGTAATTATTGCAACCGAAGCACAGGTCCAATGCGAGGTCAAGATTTTACCCCTTTCAGCGCTTTGGAGCAATCATGTCAAGAATTGTCGTCCCCTGGGAGTATTTCTTTTTATATTTCTTCCTGTTTCATAAGCTCAACCATATCCAGGTATGTGGATGAAAGAAGCATTGATTTTATGAAGCCTGACAATCACCTGGGTATGACTGGCATGGGAAAGGTTTGACGATAACAAGAGTGGAAATGCTGGTCTTTTTGTGTAGCCTATCAATACCCCCCACAGGCTGCAGCAGAGCAGAGAAGCTGTGGGCAGCAGTCACAATCCGTCGGATCGGATAACTACAAACTTACTGCTAGGTGTGGAGAGCCTCTGCCAGAACCACTGGGAGTAACCTGGCATTAAATAGTACAGGGACAGATAGGGTTGATGCTGTTGTCATCAAAAGTTAAAGAAGTGCAACTGCAACAAATGCTCCATTAATGCACGTCCATGGACAATTACATTGTGGTCTATAAAGGTTGAAATTTACAGGGCTGTTTTTCAAATCAAGGTTGTGGCAAAAGTTAGCTTCACAAATGGAAAAAGGAACCAGATCTGAAATAGAATGTGGCCTGTAATTTATTTTATTTTATTTTTTTGAAGTCGATCAAAACAAATGCATGCTGATGGGCGGAATGTATGAGGTACAGGTCTGCTCTAGCATTTGACTATTGCTTTGACTCAAATATCTCCTGCTATGGATACAGTGTGGGACAACTAAGTGCATGTGGCATAGCATTACAGTTTGGTGGATCGCGGCTGAATATTATTGAAAAACATTTAAACCCAAATCAGTAGTAGAATACGATCAGCCGGTGTCGTTTCCATAAGTTAGTCTTGGAGTTAGGTCATTTTGACACAAGACTCAGTTCATAACATTTTACAGTCTGCCATGCTGTTATCCGATGTACAATGACACAGCTTAAGAAAAAGTGCCGTGATTTGACCAACGAAATGGGGGGCTTCTTGACGGATGATTGAAATGATCTACTATTAGTGTGCAGCCTTCGCTATTAGAAGTCTGTGTGAATAAGACATTGCGGACAATGACAAATCAAGGCTATGGACAGGAAACCCATTATGGGCACAGCACACTTTAACAGGGACTCGTTTCCTGCCTTATTATCATCTGCACAGATGTGACACAGAGGGTAGAGTGGAGTGGAGTAGAATAGCGCTTTCCCATACATCAGGTTTATAGAGTTAGGCGGGGAGCCATCCAGAGGTATGATTCAGGATCAGAGTTTGTCATACCATCATTGGGTCGGGTCAGGGTGCAGTACAGGGCACCACGGGACGAGTTTGTTATTGGTGGCAATGACCCCAGCACCACCAACTCACAGCTGTTGTCATCTGCTCCCCTGCCTTCCAGGTTGAAGTCTGGGATGCCGCAGTGTGATGCGCATCGACAAAGACAGATTTAGCATGTGGGGTGAAGCTGTGCTGCCCTGATTGTGTGTATTTTAAATGGTGATTTATAGTTTTTCATATAAAGCACTGTGGAATAGAAAGATGCTATACAGAAAAACCTACCAAGCATTAGTGCGGTTCTTCCACCATACAAAGATAAGCTTACCGTCAAGGTCGTTGATATCCGAAGGCAGTTTCTTGGCCACCTTTTCATGCACAATGAATACAAAAATAATTTACAATAAACACTGTAGGAGCGTGTTTGCAACCTTGTTTTGTTTAAGTTAACTGTACTATTTACAGTGGTAGGACCTCTGAGTCCCGTTCTGTGTTGTGTAACATAACTTTTGTGTTTCTTGCTGCTGCAATAGTGTTGTTCCGCGCTGTTTAAATCCGCCAATAAAGTCAATAAACTGTACTTAATTAGTTCAAGATCCATTCTGTGTGTTAAAGTTACAGTTACTGTACTTTGCTGCTGCTATGAGGATTGCCAGATCTCAACATACCTGTCGGAGAAAGAGTACAAAGAGCAAGTTTGTCCTCTGTGTGGGTGGCGCCACGATGCTGTTGATGATAAGTGGTCTATTTATCTGATGGTAAGAGTTCTCGGTTGCATTTTTCCAACCTCTCTCTCTAATCCGCTGTTATAATAAACAAGTAAAGACACGTCTGACGGATTTCATGTTTAAACATTACAAAAACAAAACAGTGTTATAAGCCCTTATCTGCATCTCAGTGATATATATTTGCTCTATAAATCATTGTCTGTGTAATCAAAATGAGATGCTGCAGAGTACAGTTTGTATTGCACTGTTCTCCGGTTCTTTTTAATGGCTTTTGTGTGATGTGGAAGATAACAATTTATTTATTTACACAGGAAAGACATTGCAAAGGTACATCTGTGTTTTTATTGTGATTTAAATTGTAATAGTAAAGTATCACAATACCATATTGAGTCCTTGGGAGTCAGCGGAGAACCTTTTCCCAGCCTAGTTAGGACATCTGCCAGGAGAAGGATTGTCCTGTAGCAGGTTCTGTCCAGAAACCTGGCCCCAGGCCTCTCTGCAGAACCAAGTGACTCCCCTGAATTTACTGTAGAGCTTGTGTTAGAGCTTGAGTTTCCAGAACGTTAGTGGAAAATGAGGCCTTTATCATGAAAAGGAGACCACACAAGAGCCGCATAGGTATTAAACTTTCCCACTAAAGGTTTATTGAGTTATTTTGGTTGCAACATCGCAATACCCAGCCCAGTATGGGCCGCCCAAAAATAGAAACCAGTGTAGTAGTTTTAACATGGGATCTCACAATAAAACCCAAAGTGCTGGGCAGGTAAATGCTAGCAGGGAATCCTCAGGATGTTTCACTGTGTGAAGGGATTTCCCATAGTTCAGGAAGTACAGAAGCTGACGAATTGCAGGCAGGCCGGCCCGTCTGTCTTTTAGCTGCTGTATTTCTCTTGCCCTCCTAAGCTATAGTGGGCAACAACTTTGAGCCAGGTTCATGTGACATAATTCCTCTGTCTCTTTTCATGTTGGATCATTAGTTGTTCAGTCAAACCTTTGCCTGGCGATTTACTAGGGGTCCTAGAGAGGCTGAAAAGCAAATGGGACCTGTGATAAATCTACAGACATGGACACTGGGGTGCTGTACAGACATAGTGAAGAATGGTTGGCCTTTTCATTCTCAACGTGGGGTTGCTCACGTGGGGATTTATGTTTGGCTAAGAGCTAGCAGGCTAATTTGATGCTGCTAATGGTGGGATAGCATGTGGGAATCACCCATCGTCTCTGGACGACAGTCATGGTAATACACTGCTATTATTAGACAGTGAACCCTTGATGAGTGTGATCCTATATAACTACATCCGACAGACTGACATCATAACATAGCCAATGATGTCACTTATCACACAAGGGGATTTCACAAGGGCGTCAGTGTCATCCCCTTACCAAGATGGAAATCCCTGGTCATCTTAAGGTTGTTGGCTTCTTATCCTACTTTCTGTAATAGGATGAGGAAAGATGATGAACCCAAAGGATACACAGGGTAAGGATACAGAACAGTTCCCAAAACACAACTCCATCACATCTAACATTGCACTATTCAATTATGTACTGCTGATGCCCAAATTACGGTTTACTTTCCCAGGGCAGTAATGGAAAAGTCGTAAAAAATAGTATGAAATTATGGCTGACGTTATCAGTAAAGTCTAACAGTTTGGTTCTCATTGGATGATCATTCTAAAAGGATCTGGTGTCTGAGTTGACTGGATTTTTCAAGGCTGATGTAGATCCTGGCTGGAAAATAAATAAATAAATTCATATTTGTGGTACCATAATACTTTCTGTGACAACATAGGTAATATGCAACTGTTCAATAAATCGTATTTTATCCTAAAATCAAGTAGTAGTCAAGTGTAGCAGGAGGTACCAGATTTCCATCACACTGTACCGTATACAGCATGTTAATAATGGCAAACTTCAACAGTTCTTGTTAAGATCTATATAAAGCTCTCTATAAAATGTTGAGGGAGCATGGGAGAGAATGATGCAATTAACTCATCCTGAGTATACAAATGTATTAATGAACACGCCTGTTGGTATTTGGAAACCAAAAATCATAGAGCACTCATCCAGGAAAGGTAATTAAAGATCATAACCGTGTGCAAAAAAACCATAACATATTCCAAGAGCTTTGTTAAAAAGTCCTGCGCATAAAAATGTGCCTCTGCAACAGAGGGGAAGGGGTGCTTTTGCCCAGACTCTTGTGAAAAGACTTTGACACAACTACATTATGGGCCAAAGTAAGGGTTTACATTCAAGACCATGAGGATGAAACACCCTAAAAGAACAAATGTTGCGATGTATGTTGCAATTCTGGGCCCATTTTGTTGGTGTTTTGCTTTGAGGTAATCTTGTGGAAGGACAATCAGTTAAGTGGTAAATTACTGGGTTTAACAGCTGATGGTTGGCTTTTAATCAAAGTTTGTGTCTACATGTCAAAATTCCTTGCTTAAAGAATACTTTTAAATCAAATGTGAGCATTTGACATGTATGTAATGTCACAACAGAACAGTCCACTACTTCCTGTCTTTGATGAAGTCATTGTTTGGGGTTTCAGTGAATGTTTATCTCTAGTGTTCCCTGGTCTGTCCTTCAGTCACAATTTCCTCTATATATGACTCAGCTGTGGGGTGAAGGGAGAAGTTAAGATAAGCTTCCTGTCTCTGTTCTTCGAGTCCATTACGGGAACTGGTGTAAGGAAGAGTTT
This sequence comes from Pholis gunnellus, assembly GCF_910591455.1. Lineage (NCBI taxonomy): Eukaryota > Metazoa > Chordata > Actinopteri > Perciformes > Pholidae > Pholis > Pholis gunnellus. The sequence continues at coordinate 12,336,873 of NC_136530.1, forward strand.
TGAGAAGCATTGTGATTTTTTTCTGCTAATGTCAGAGACCATTTTAGGCAGATAGCACAAAGGACACTGGTTCAAAACAAGGAGCCAAAGTCCACCCGCAAAGAGATATAGGTGCAGGTAGAAATGGCAGATGGCTGACTTCATATTAAATTATAAGTGTATATCAGAGCTCTATGGCTCAGGGCTTATGTGAGTGTAACATTTGCACGTACCTCTAAATTAGACATAATCCTCCAGAAAAATAAATAGCAAACAACACCTTTGGACTGCTTTTAGACATTGATAGAATTTACTAGAGTTTGACTTATAACATCAATTATTTGATCACCTTAAATAGACAAAGCTTTGATAGTTTGGGTGTACTCACATACATTTTGGAATCCTTACTTTTCACAAGTTATGGCAATGTTTTGACAACATTGCTCGTCAAGCATAATTTTAGGTGTTGACTAGGTCAGTCCTGAATAACTTTGAATAACAATGGTGATTTCAGAAGTGGTCTGTCTTTGTCTCAACAGGAAGCACCGTTCTTTAATTACAGATCAGTTCCTCATGTCCCCTGTTTAAACTTCTTGGATAAGAGGTCACAACAGTACCCACCATCTAAACCAAGATCAGAGAATCTGTCAAAAGGTAACCAAGTAATGCAGCTTTTCAATTTGCTCAGTCTCGCCAAAGGGAAATCATTCCCTCACCCGACCGCTTTGAAATCTATTTCAATCTATCAAACTGGGGGTCCAAAGGAAACACGTTTAATCTTTTGATTCAAGTGCCCCTCACTGAGTACAGAATTCTCTTTAAAGTATGAGTTGGCAGCATGACTCCTGAAGATCAAACTGTTGCTCTGGTTAAAATAGTGACATCATCAACTTAAAATTGTTTAAATTGATTTTGGGAAGACAGGAATATGGGAAAAAACTCAAGGTTGACTGCTTTGGTTTCCAATTACCGTGATCTTTTTCAAACACTGACGTCTCAGAAGATGAATCAATAATATATTCTGCTTTTGGATCAACCTCCACCCGAGATATAATTCACTTACCGTGTTGTTGTTTTGTTACTTTTGTTGTCATCCGGTTTGGCCTTAAGGGCAAACGTCAAGCTGAGGAGGAATAGAGTGTGTAGGAGTGTGTCCATTCTGGCAGTGGCCCTCAGGGCTCAGACATCCAGCACAATGTCAGCGCAGCAGGGTGAAAGTCAAGCAGGTTCTGGAGAGAGTTACACATTTGGGCAAACACACACACACACACAAACACACACACACACACAGCAGCCATCCGTTACCCCAGTCCTATTATTCAACCTTGCCTCCCTCCTTTTCTCCCATTTCTCACGCTTTTTCTGTGTACTGTGGTGCAGTTCCCGATTTTATGGGGACAGGACCAGAATGGAGACGGAGAATTACGTCACCTCATATTGTTAATCAGACATTACATAAACAGCAGCTGCCGAACATAAAAACAAAGCACTGAAAATGTAAATCCAGTTGATAAAGCCTGTGGAAGACTGAGAACTGCCTCATATTACAAAGTCATGGTGTACACTTGCCCCCACTGTTGGTCAAATCCACTGAATGAATTCTGTACAGACACGTGTCCAATGCTATTATTGTTGTATTTTTCAGACATAGCGTCATGTGAAGTTCTAGTAATGGCAACTTGAGTCAGTTAGTCCACCCCTTTTGGTCCAGACTAAAATATCATACGGTTTAGGAAAAGAGTGTTGCTGACGTTGACTTTACTTTCTAGGGACTTACTTCACTACAGACTGATTAACGACACACGTCACTAGAGAGTATCCGTCACTAGAGAGTATCAATCGAGTCACGCGGCTAGACGGCTAACAACTCAGGTGACAAAATGTAAACCTTTACTTTTAGTTTTGTATCTGACACGAAAACCTTTTTCCTGGACGAAAAGCCTGTTTGTTTTATAACTCTGGTGATTCCTCGATTTAACTTTTGCGCCATTATCAATATTATCTTAACAATAGCAAAAAAGTACTTATATATACAGTACATTGTATTTAACAATGCAATTATCATTTCTAAAGGAGATCTTACTCCTCATCATAATTCAAATACTTTTGTGTAAGTTGTGAATGTTTTCTCATTGTTTTGTATTCTGGAACTCTTTCGGTAATATTGATTGAAATCAACGTAGAATACTGAAATATAGAACAGAAAGGACATAAAAAGGTTACTTATGTAACAGTCAACAAGTATCAAATGAAAAATGACCAGACATAGAGTAAAACTTATGCTGGATTTTGCAGGTCTCACTTTTTCCCAGGAAGAGAAAAGCCGGCTGTATTTTGAACTATTGCATCACTCACAACCCCCACTGACATAATTGGCCATAGCCGGAGCAGAGAACGACATGCCCCTCTCCAGGCCATGGCCAATCTCCTGCACAGATCAATCAAGGCAGTTCAACACTGGCCCTTTCAGCACCAGGCCACCCCTGGACTGATGAATGACCTTGGCTACAGTATACCCCATGCGCGCACACACACACACACACGCCTACCTGTAGCTGCCCACCCACCTTAAATGAGTCCAGAAATATATCTCATCTGTTGCTGATGCTAAACATAATGCAAGTCCATTTGGTGGGTTCTTTTATCCAAATAATGTATGAGCAACCCTGCTGGGAATTGAACCCTTTACCCCCAAGCGATTAAGAAATGGAAAATCTTAATTCTAGTGCCATACACAAAGATTAGAATAATCCATCCACCACTAGTCAGTACAGCAGCATCACTCAACATCCTCTGATAAGACTAAAAAAATCATTTTTCAGGAATTACCTGACTCATACTCACTCTGCCTTTTTAACCATTGAACAAATTGCTCTCCTCCTCTCCATGCCTCTTTAACGCTGATTCAGCAAAGCAGGAGCCAGGATTTTAGAAATTCCAAGGTCACCATTTAGAAAAGTTTGACCATAAAATATTTCATATTTCATGTATTCAGTTAACTATTCAGTTGTACTTTCTACGGATTTTATTCCCAAACTGGAAAGTCCAAATGCTGGAAATGCTGCAGCACCTGCATCTTTCACTCCACAATAACCTTGAAGTTTAAAAATGAAAAATTATATATGTTTTACTGTTACCATGGTATGGATTATAACAGGCTGTTAAAGGAGCTTCAAATGGACACCATTATCCTGCGCTGAGTTTTTGTGTCTAAAGCATGGTGATATAGGGCTGTACTGAATAATTCTAAGCTTCATTCATAACATTGACATTCAAATTCGAAGTCAACATTTGAATGCTGTGCAGCTTTTTTGTTTTTTGCATATTCTCTGTGTTTGAAGCTGCAGATAAAGATAAGGCTACACAAATATATTGTACTATTTGTAGAATTAGATTCCAGTAGTGGCTGTGTAGGATTGTTTCTGACATTTATGGTCGAAACATTTCCAATACCTCCAGAGCGTTGTAAAGTCCAAAAGTCAAAATGTATTGAAAAAATATTAATTATTTCCAAAATTCATAACATGTTTCACTAGCTAACAAAACATTCTGCTTCAATTCATATTAGTTGGCGTTAAGCCTTTCAAAAACAAAATGTTTACTGCGATAAAAACAGTTTGCTCTCCCGCTTGCCGGCGCACACAAAGGGAGGCACACAATGACGACTTCTATATTCTTTCAAAGAATGTTGATTTAACAAAAGAGAAACTAACTCGTCTAATCCAATGAATGGCTCCATTCAAATTGAGAATCTTTTTTTTCGAGCGTTTGTTTTTATTAGGGTCAGGTCGTCATAAGATAAGTGACATTCAAAGATTCATTCCAAAACCTAAATTGAAACTGTGAATGTAAGAACAGAATTTCAGTACAGCCCAAGTTGGGTGGTAGACTGGTGCTTCAAGATGTCTATTTCTGAGTTTTGAAGCATATGCGTTGTTTTTTTTAAAACGGTTTTTTGAATGAACATTTTCAGCACCAAGGACAGTGCCAACGCTATTTTTTACTTTTACTGTGGTATGGTTTGTAACAGGCTGGTAATGGAGCTTCAAATGTGTGTAATGAGTTTGTGTGTGTACAAAACATTGTCATAAAGTTTTGCATTTGTTGGAACTTCTTCGTGCTTCGTGTGCGGCTTATATAGGAGCCGGTTTAGTGGTTGTGTTGTTTAAATGATGCGGACCGACGTTGCTGTAGAGCCACTGCTGCAGTGCTGTTTATTATTTCCACTTAAGATTTAACTATAGAAAATGTACAACATACCATCTGTCAGCTGTTTTGTAACACAAATTATCGAGCACATGCATGTAACTGTCACATGCATGCAAATATCCAGGGCAGGCCCCCCTGCTGCAACAGGGTGAAATAAATCCATGCATTACAAAATTGAATCAATCCAGTGTTATTTTTAGGATACAACTTATCCACTTAAATCTGTCATGATCAGGGTATTGAGATTTGTAATAAGAGACCTATGTGAAACTACACTATCTATTTTACCCAGCTAGGTCAGGTTCAGGTGTTTTCAGTTGTCTCCAGTGACCCTTTCCTGTTGTTGTCAGTGTCTTCCCACTGTACGCGTTTAATCGTTGGTAAACTACACTACATTTCTCAAAAAACGTCATTTATGTACAAGGAAGCCTTTTATTAGTTGTCCACCCACATTCTCCCCACATCTGCACTTAATTGGCACCTGAACATCTCAGCCCGTCAGACTTCCATGTTGGTGCAAGAGTTTGATAGTTATTGGCACAACAAGTCATTGAAGATTGATTGGTAAGGAGGTGTTTGTATATATATGTTTTCCCTCACTGCACTGTGCTTCTGGTAATCTGATACCAGTGTTATTCTTTTCTCTCAATTTTCTTGACAAGAGACACATGAAGTGGAAAAGGCAGGAGCTGAATCATCTGAAGGTTTCTTGGTTGACATTCAATTCACAGTGGTTTTCGTATTAATCACCACAGATGACAGAACATGAGAGTTGGCAGCTGGAAGTGGATATTTTTAATTGCTAAAAGCTTAACAGAAATGAGAAACATGTTTCATGTTTTTATGATAGTCATTCAGTATCACCAGTAAGTCTCTTTTCACCCCTAGAATAAATACTGTGCATGCTCTAGCTAGACTATAACAGGATCAATCCCATTTGGCAACAGTGTGGCTGATTTTATTAAGTCTTAGGTCCAACTATGGTAGTTTTAGTAGGTGTGAAATGAAATGTTGTGTATCATTAACTGTATCAAAGTCATTTACTAGTGTAAGTATTATGCTATGTATTAAACCGGTATTTTTCAACACAATAATACATCCATCCATTAGCTATTGATCTTATTATTTGCCTGAACTAGGGCGCTTTTGCATTGCGGCATTTGTAACAACATTACTTTGCTCAGCGTTGCCAGCTTTATCATCCTTTACTTTACCACAAAAACAGTTTTTAGTTTTATAAAAAGCTGTTTTTAAGTTTCATTTATTTTTAAGGCAGTAGTCATTTAGATTCCCAACATGTGATCTGTTTATCCAAATAAACCCCATTTCAAAATGAATGCCAATGTTTTTGTGAGTTGTGAGGAGCTGCTGAATGTGTGAGACGGGCCATTTTTTACAACGCTACTAGCACTTAACCAGGAAGGAAAAAATGGGCATAAAGTGAATACCTGCTTATTCTTTCAATCTTACATTTAAGTGCAATTATTTTTCAATTGCTTCATGAGGTGAATTAAACTATCTCTCCATCACTTCCCAGTCATTGCACATCTCTCATTGACTCTTTATCATCATCTGCTGTCTGGCTCCATGTTTTTTCTGTCTCTTTCATTCTCCTTTTCCCCTTTTCACTGTTTGCTGTGAACTGACTTTCCCATGCGCTGCAGGCGTGGTTATACCCAAATCCAAGAGGGAATTACTGAGAAAACATCTCTGGTTACCATCATCTTTGTGGCTATGCTCCTTACCAATTTTTGCAACTGGTCTGTTTGAAGTCATGAATGAAATATGACAATACTCTAACTCTGACCTAAAAACAGGTTGGTGAGCGCTATTCAGTGGCAATTAGAAGCCTTACACAAGTATTGAATGCAAGTGCTTCTTCTTTCTGTACTAAAAAAAACAAAAACTTTTTCAAGTGTATGTAAAAGCTCTCAAGACAGAGTATGCTAAAGACTTCCAAGGAGCTACTCTGGTGCAGAATGACAAATTCGCTATTTCTTAAAGAAATAAGTCAGGTGTTTATTTAAGGTTAAAATAATATCTTATTAGAGGCTATTGGATGATTAAATGCAACCATCCGAGTTAAATGCAACCATCCGAACTTTAAACTTAATTTATTGGTTTCTTCAACACTGTTTCCTTTCTACTATGACCACGATCGTTCTCTGACCTTAACCATGTGGTTATTTTAAACTTGATGATGAAGGTCATTTTAACCCAGAATAGGATGTTTATCCCCTTAACCAAACAGTTACCCAGAACTTTTTACCTTTATGCAAAACATGTGTTTAAGCTTGCAGCCTTTATGAGATGCAAATTTCATAATTGAAGCAGCTAATACGTTTGAGATTGAACAGTATGACAAATTAATCATTTTTAAGCAACAGAACAGCTACTAAATGGATCTTGTGGTGAGATTGTTTCCTCATCACTTATTACTTAGCTTTATAGATGGTGCAGGGTGGTAGGAAACTGCAGGTCTGGCCACAATGTTGGCTTAGACTGATTCGAGATGATTTGAATTAGTAACAATTTATGTCCTAGTTTTCCCATGAACCAATATAAAGACAGTCACTTATAGGTCGTTAGAGTTGTGCTCTTTTCTAACAGTGAGAGAGAAAGCCCCCTTAAGTTGCAGATAAACCAGCTTTGTCTGTGTGAACCACAGGGATATTCCAACAGAGCTGCTCTCTGTGATATTGCTAAGAGAAAAAAGGGATTATCCCAGAAAGTGACAATTAATTGCCAAAATATTAAACTGCATTGATGTTCAGAATTTAAAGCTAAGCTCATCACAGGCCAGAATGAATAATTGATCCTTTGAATAACATGTTAGCAAGCAACCACACGTTAAACACACCCACACAGGACTTACTTTTCTCCCACTGCCTAATAGGCTTTTTCTCCTCCTCCTTCCTTTGCCATCTCCTCTTTTTCTCTTTTCCAATCTTACAAACACATACACTCAGAGACAATCTCGACAATTACAGACGTCTGCTCATTTTGCCGTGGGAACTTTTGGCAGTTTACGGGCAAGGTACCGCACTTTGGAAGAAACAATTTAGGTCATGAAAGAGCAGATCGTAAAACGCTCCCCCACGTAGTGTAGACATAGCAAGGCCCACACCTTGTGGTAAATGGTCAGGTCATATCTTTTTCCATACATGAATATTGCTCTTCAGCAACAGTAATGGCATGATTTTGTATCATTGCATTGAGTGCGAGGTAGACTTGGCAAAAGGAAAAAAGAGATCATTACTGAACATTATGTATAGTTCTTTCTCATGATGGCGTTCCGCTTCCATTGATAGAGAAAACATCATCTGAGCTAAAAAAATGAAATGAAATAAACCGGGGGAATCAATGATAATTGCTTCTCAGAGGCTGAATGTTGGATTTGAACATCTAACACCACCAGAGGGCCCTCTTCTGGGGACGGGAATTTAAAAGAGAAAGTTATAACGTCTCACTTTGCTTTTACCCAAATGTGTTCCATCATCTTCCTAAAATATATTTTATTTTTGTCAACTCAGGGTTGAGGTATAACTCAGCATTACTCACTACATCTTCACACAGTGTAGGTGCAGCGCTAGTGTAAAATGTCCACTGTCAAGATGATAAAGAGGAGATACATTCTGACTATAGGGTTTCTGGTTTATATCCCTGACAATTTAAATTAAATTTAAATTTTAAATAAAAAAAACAAAACATCAGTTAATACTAAACTAGGACTAAACACCTACAACATCACTTGAAGCAACCAACAGACTGTGAACACATTTGTTAACATCTGTCAAAAAAGGTGATGACAGCATGTTTCTGTCTTATTTTAAAGTTTTCCATCAAAAGAAATGAAAATGAGAGCCAAGGCTAGTGACAACGTAAGAGGACAAAAAACAACAATCTCCATCATGTTCAAGCCATCATGCCCCGCTGGCCCCGTTTGATGTCTCTTTTAAACAAAGGGACATAAACCCCCCACAGAAGAGAACAAAGGCACACAACACTTTCCATATAAATGTGGAATGGAAAGAACATTAAAACTAAGAGTGAGCAGATGTGCCCCGGCACAGAGATGACACCATGTCGTTCATCTTTGAAAAAGCCACATGTGTCTGATGTTGGGGACATGTAAAAATGTCTATCGTCATTTGAGGAGCAGAGAGGAAAGACTGTGGTGCTGAAGCTGTTGGGTGGGTGGTAATATATATATATATATATATATATATATATATTATATATATATATATACGGTATATCTTTTTTTTTTTCTGCTGGTACGTTGTCAGCAGTGCCACTCCTGCCACCTTCTGGACCTCAGTGGGACGGATGGATTGGGTCAGAAAAGGAGGATAAAGTCAATAGTATGCAAGATGCACTGAAAAATGAATTCAATAGTCACATTATGGTCAATATTTTGCACAACAACATCAGAAAATAAAGCCCGCTCTACATTGTTTTAAACCATTTGTCATGATGATCACCGAATACATACTTTAAGAAAGAAGTCTGAACTCAACAGAAAGATCCATCCCTTTTTATGTGGAGCTAAAAACAAGTAAATATACAAAACAAATGGAACATTAAGCTGTTTCAAAAGCAACCATTTCCTTCATCTTTTTCCCCCAAGTGTATTTTTAAGCATGAACATACAAATACATGTAGACATCAAGATCATTTACATCACTGTTCACGCTTGCCAAAGATAATTGAGGTATAATCATATACTGTAGGCTAAAGTACTTCCTCCAGCTATCAAAAAAGGTTGGGTCTTACAGGACAAGAGATTCCCAATATCATTAAGACTAATCTGGAAAATGATGGTGAAATAAAATGATATAGAAATGAAACAGTAAGTAGAAAAGCATCAGAGGGATTTATGATTTACAGAACCGAGGCCTACACATCCTGGGTTCTGACTGACCCATATTCCAGAGCCAGGAAACTTGTCCTCACCACCACCACCTCCACAGGCAGCCCGGTCCAACACAGGTTAGCCGTAAAGGACCTACTTACCGTGATCCAATGCGACCCTGTGCTAATTCCCTGGTGAAAGCCACCCAGTCAGTGCAGCGATGCCTCAAAACCTCAAGGTTTATATGAACAAGCTCCACTCTGAATGGGAACCCAGGAACTAGGCCGGTAATAACAGACCTCAAGAAAAAAGGTTTTGACCAAAGAAAGAGCGGCGAAGAGAGACTCAACCCATTCACCCTCTCGTTTTCTCTCCCAGCAGGTTTTGGGAGAATGTCGAACATGCTTCCTGTGAAGCGATGTAGTATTTGATACAGCCTCCGTTTTTTGATGACTGGGGTCATGTAGCCTGCTGTCTATTTATCCTACAGGTCATTTACTACATTACGCCTGCTTTTGGGGCCAGGAGAGGAAGAGAAGAACGAAATCTAAGATGCAGGAACTAAATTGATAGCAAATGTATAGTCTCCAACTTGCCCCTTGGCCCTAATGCATTTTTAAAGGGCTCGGCTCACCGTGCTCCAAGATGCGGGGACGGCTTGCCTCTGAAATAATATTTCAACAGTGGTTACAGACGCAAAACCGGCGCCATCTCTCAGCTTGGGTTGTTCCCACCAAAGTGCAGCATAAGGGATTTTCATTTTATTTCTGGGAAGATGTTATGCTTTGCTGTGTAGTGGTGGTGGTGGCCTTAAGGTTAAGAGAAGCAGGCTCAGGACCAAAAGGTTGCAGGTTTTAATTCCCAGGCCCAATGATCTCTGTCCTCCTTCCACAGCTATACCGCTGAGGTGCCTTTGAGCCAAGCATTTAACTGTATGTGGAGCTGTGCACTGGCTTCAGCAGGAGACTGTGGTTGTATTGGGCCGCTCCCAGGTTGGATGAATGTAAGTGTGTGAATGTGAAGCAGGGCGTTGCTGGAAAAAAAAAGAGCATGTGTGCTCAAATCCCCAAGAAAGGTTAAAAACAGACACCAGCACAGAGGCTACCAGGCCGCCCACACAAGCTACTAAAGTTGTATAAGCAAATTGAAAAACACACCTAATGCTAACGAGAGATCATTTGACCCAATGGGGTTATTCTGGTCAGCGATTGTGCAGAAAAGTTTGAGATCAAAGCCTCAGAGATGTTTACATGGAGGCTGAATCGCCGTTCTACTGCAGCTAAACTCTCTAAAAGATCACTTTGACCATCTCATTTTCATTTAAATGGCTCAGTGGAGTCCCATTTGCTTGCTGCTTTCCTACAGCCCAACAGGCTCAATAAAAGCAAATGAGCTGATGAAAACAGGCAAAACCTAGTTGTTGTCTTATACAAACAGCATATGGTTTGCTCAGTGTGGCTGCACATGGCAGCACTCCTTCAACTTCATTTGTTCCTCTGTATCGAGTTGTCCTCTTACCATCTGGACAATTATGAAGTTTCCCTCTCTCCAAGTTTCTTTTGTCAAGACTTTACTATTGCCTTCATTAGTAAGCATATGCATAGTAGTAATATGTTGAACAGGAGGCGTATACTGTTAGTTCAGAATGAAAACATGCAATGCTTATACATTCATGCAAGTATTTTTAGATGCATTAGTACTCAATTATTTTATTTTAGAATCTTCTTTGGAGCTTTGCACTCATTGCGCGCTCTACGTAAAATGTGTCACGACCAAATTCAATGAATCTCTGATGAATTTTGAAGCTTCTACGTGACTTAAAAAAGGGCTGTTGCCAACAAGTAGCAAAATGAGACTACACAACGTCGTCACGCCGACTAGTCCGCCTCGACAGCCTTGTTGTGTATACTCACGCTCATGCGACCGTTGTGTAGTTCGTCTATCGATACGGTAGCTTTTTACTTCCGCCGATTGCATTCACGCTTAAAAATTCTGAAAGATGATGTTCATTTGTGAAGATTATCTTGCTGACCAAAACGTGTGAGTATCATAAACTTGTGTTTGCCATAGAGTTTATTTTTTTGCTATAATGGAAAATCCCATTGGCTTTTTTTCAAGGGGACCCAGCGAGGTGCTAACTTCTTGGGTTTTCCTTCAAAAGTACATCGTCTCTGCAGCACTCAATAGGCTTTATGGAGTCTCTGCTATATGGCAACCTTGCGTTGACGACAACGCTGCCTGGCCAAGAAACAACCAGCATATAACTGCCTGTAAAACTAAAACGCGTAGTTCTTACATTTTGGTTTCTGTACGGATTAAACAAAAGAGATATAACAAGTTAATTAGTGAGCTGTAAAGGTGCTGGTAGGTGGATTTGTTACTTTTGGACAAAGCAAAGCTCGCTGTTTCCTCTTGTGTTCAATGTGTATGCTAAGCTAAGCCAACTATCTTCTTAAAATGTTGAACTATTCCTTTAAAAGAGGCTTGAGTGCCTGTAGATGGCGCTATTCTTTACTCAGCTGAGATGGAGCCGAGTGTTGCTTTTTGAGATCCTCACCTAAACAAACAACTTCCTGCGAGGACTTTTCTTCACAGGAAATTGATCAGACACTGAGAACATGGGACATCAGACATCGCGTATTCCCAATTTCCAGAATTTGTATTGACCTCTCGACTGTCTCCGTTGTCAGTAGCAGCTGAATGTTAATGTTTCTTTGACAAATCTGATGAATCTGCCCTCTGGATATAAAAAAAAAAAAAGATATAGAAGGGGGGACATGTCCTGTCATAATGCGGGGCTTTGATCAGCAGCCATGCATGTAGCTGTCACGATGTTGCAGATGTTTCAAAAGATATCCCCTTCCCCAAGGCAAAAGGAAATTAATGGTGCTATTATAAACATCTGTCACAGAGCCCAGATCGGCCAAAATAAGTGCTTCCAAAGATCCTAGTTTTGTAATGTCTGTAATGATATGTGGCTCTTTATGCAGTTTCGTGTCTTAGCAGGGAAAGCCTACTGACAGCATGGAGGTAGTGGGATGGAAGCAATAATGCATGTACACCAACAACTCATGATGGTTTGCTGCACCTGCCTGTGGGCCACGGTGCCTCAGTCTGAGCAGTCTGTAAACCGTGTGCACACTGTAGGTGGAATGAACGGCCCTTTGAATTAACATAAAAGGTTGTTTATGAAATTTCACTGTTGTGAATCTTAGAATGATTGTGTTTTTAATACGTTTCTGCGAGTGTCTGTGTTAGTATGTGAAGAAGTTGAGCCAAAGAGTATTGTTACCCAGCAGATTCTGTCTATTCGTGATTATTTGGCAAATCAAACAAGTCTCAGGAAGTTTAGTAACACTCCTATAAAGCTGTCTGTCTTTCACCATTGCACATTATCAGTAAAGATGATGGCAGCAACTTGAATGGATTCAGCTCAGTCCCGGACCACTCACACACCATGACCACTAGATGGAGTAAAGATAGCTACTGCGAGTCTAGATGTAAGCTTGTATGTCATTATTATGGGGTTTTATCAGATACAATTATTCATATTTATTATATATACATTTTCCATCACCTTCCTGCTTTTCTCAGTGGATTTTTTTTTTTTTGTCTAGTCATGAAGAATATCTATGTAAAAATTCAAATATAAGTACCTGATACAAAGCAGTTGTTTCAATTTATGTTTATGTCAAGCAACATTTTTATGGTTTTTATACAATATAGTGAATTTTCTTGTTACTGTGCTTCACACCTAAATACAGACTCTCACCAGAAATATTAAGTATTAACATGTTATTCCACAATATGTGGCATGTGGTTTGACTAATAGTCATATTGTAAATTGATTGAACAAAATGTTTGCTTAGGATACAAACATCACACTTTGGATTTTGTGTTTGACACTTGAAACATGCGGATTAAATATTTTCTTTTTGTTGATGTGTATTTGCCTCAGCCACACATTTCCTTTTCATCTTTAATTCTCAGAAAGGTGTTTAATTGTGATCGCTGTCCTTCATCTCATATTCAAGGTATTTTGCTGCCCTCTACAGGAAAAAAAGAAATCTAGAGACAGAGATACAAATATATATTTTACTACAATAAAAGAACACCTGGGGAGGACCAAAGACGACAGACTGAAGCAATAGTACATTGTGCATAGGAAATAAAACAAACTGTATACAAAATCTGTTGATGACGGTCTAAATTATACACACAATATTTTTGGAATGAACCTTTGAAATGACCAGATGGTCTTCAACAAGGTGTGGGTGGTTAAATGATAACCATTCTTTGACAATAATTACATTAGTAGCAACCACAGTCTCACAGGAGTTTCATTGTCCATAAAGTCATCCTAGAAAAAGTACAATAAACATTTAGGCAATTATAAACTAAGAGAAGTCCAGTTAGCCAGTAGTTCAACTGCTGCCCACATATCAGCACTGATAAAAAAAACACTCCATTGAGTATTCGTGATCGTTATCCTTGGCCATTCGTATCTTGTCAAATCATGTTTGTGAGTCACATTTCACCCCTTTAAAATATTTCTGGGTACAAAAAAAAAGGAAAATGTATAAAAGAGCAACTACAGGACAGCATCCAGGATGTATGAAAAGAATGTACCATGTGTCACTCAAAGATTCCTCTGCACGTGACAAAGAAACACTATAACAGAACATGTTCCCTGGCTCCGTACATGTTTTACAAAATTCTTCAGTGCATCCCAAAAACATTTTTTTTCACTGACATGATGGCATAAAACATACAATACACTCTAGGGTATTTTTGGACTAATTAATCATTTAGTTAACCTTGATGAAGTGGAAGATGAGGCGCCTCATTCACGCAGTTTCTGCTAAACACAGTTTCCATGGACTGGAGAATAAACCTGTACAGTCTCAGTCACTGTCTGAGGAGTCACTAGAGCTGGAAGATGTGGAAGAGGATTCTTGTTTCTTCTTCTTCTGTCTCTTCTTCTGATGCTTCCCGTGCTCCTTTTTGGTCTTTTTGCTTTTCTTCTTCCGGCTTTTCACTTTCTTTTTCTTCCCCCTCTCCTCCTCGTCGTCAGATGAGGAGCAGGAACTGCTGCGTTTCTTTTTTTTCTTTGTAGTCTCATCACTCGACGAGTTAGATCTGGAGAATAGAATAAAAAAAAACATTAATATCACTTAAAAAAAAAAGGTCACAAATGTGTAAATTGGCCAATTAAGGCAAAGACATCTCAACATCGGCTTCAAAGTCTGATTTGGGACAATAAACAACAAAGCATAGAAGTATAAAAAAGTGATGTACAGGGTCGGTGTGGCTTGAAGAACAAGGTAGGAAAAACAATTACCTCTTTCTTGACTTTCTGTCACTGCTCTTCTTCTGTTTGTGTCTCCCTTTCCTACCATCGTTTTCATCATTATGGGAACCTGCACAGATTTGAAGACAGAATAGTCACGGCACTTTTTACTGGAATAATAGCTGCTCATGACATACAAATGAAAGTAACATCTTTAACATCTGAAAAATAATAGTAGCAACATTGAGATTTCAACCACTAAAAACAAACAAACATAAGAGGGTCATCGTTTTACCTCTACTTCGCCCCAGCTTCTCATTGCTTTGAGGTGCAGGTACATCGTCTTCACTTTCCTCACTGCTGGTGCTGCTTACATCCAGAACAATGTCTTTCTGGGGGTCAACTCGGACAAAGTTCCGGCACTCAAAGGTCAAGTGGCCCGCTGGAGAAAGAGAAAAATCCAAAAAAGTCCAAGAGAGCATGGATGAACAACCAGGACACTTCTATAGTCTCCATTCAAGTAGTATAACCCTTCCAAAACAGACCCAAGACTAACAACACATGCACATTAAAACATCCTCCTTTAGTAAGCGATGGAACTAATGTGTCAAAAGCTTTACTTACGATATCCACATTTCTTGCACCCAGCCCTAATGTTGTCCTTATTAGGACCTGTGAAGACGACAAGAATCAAATGTTTAGTGTTTGAAGTAACGTTAATTAAGAGCACACATGAATGTCCATTAACAGGATTAGTAGGTCAATATGTACGTTAGCTAACTTACACGTAGCTAAATACCCGGTTCTGTATGTAGGGCTCTACAGACCATGTCTGGAGTTTTGCGCAATACTTGTAACGTTAGTGCAACAACTGACAACAGATTCAAGCTTTCCACAATGAGTAGCTACATTTCTTTCTGTTTTTGTGTCGCAAACTGCTAACTCACTGCTCATTAATTGCTGCGTCGTTAGCTATAATAACGCACTATATAAACGTAGGCATGTATGAAGACGTGAATACAGAGACGTTAGTCTTGTGTGGGGTCAAAGATAACGTTACCGTTTAAAGGAAACTGTTAAACGGATGTTTGGGTCTGTGGTGTACGTTGAGTGAACGCGTTAGGCTAACGTGAAGCTTAGCGCCACTTTGTTGAATCATAACATTACTGTTTACCATTACACTTCCAGAGTGAACTACATCGACCATAACTTACGTAAGATGTCATACCGACCTGGGGAAGCCATTGTGCCTTCCACGGTGAAGCCGAAAGGGTGATCGTTATTAGATCGCGAATCAACCAAGATTTCCACGAGTCTTCACTCAAAATAACGTCGGCCGGAAACATTTGTTGAACAAACTACTGGTTCCGTCTTCTTCTTTTGTCCGTTCATTTGGCGGCTTGCAAACTAAATTGTTGTCGCATTGTCGCCACCAACTGGACTGGAGTGTGGAGTGCAATGGTTTGCACTGGTTTGAAGGATCTGCTCCTACTAGCAGTTTCGCAAGACCAAGCTTTAAAGCCAGCAGCGTTGAAGGGCTGAAAAACATTGCAAATCGCCAACAATTAGATCAAACAAACTAAGCCTGAAACACACTGTTTTGAATCGCTGAGGAACAGTAGATGTAAAGAGACGAAATGCTCTATTCTCTCTTATGTTCATACTTGTATGAATTATGAATAGGCTAATATCTGAAAAAGTGTAAGGGGCTTTAGCTATTACTTGTTGGTGTATGTTCAATGTTCATATTGTAGCGACCCTTGGTAAGGAAAGCTACGAGACGTTATCTTACGTTTATTATTGGACAGTACACAGGCTACTGTGGGCCGTAGCCTATGCCAAACAACAGTCAACACCGTTAAACGTTCTTTTACATGCTCCCGGTCATTGACTAACTCTCGACAAGTTAGCAGCACAAACAACAACATCCCACCTCACTCTCTCTGCCAATTCCAGGTACGCTAATGTGTGCCACCCACCCCCATAGGTAGCTACGATGATTGACAGGTTTTACAGCTTCACAAGGCATGAGGCCTTTACTGACCTCAGTAAGTGCAATATTCAATCTTAGATAACATCTTAGAACAACTTCTTTCTGTAAACGCAATAACACTTAACATAACAGGTTTAACATTATATGTCACCCAGTCCTTTACGCTATGTTTATCTGTTGGTATTAAGGCTTAGCCTGCGGTAAGGTGGACAATATTCAAATCAAATGTTAAATCCAATGAGAACATTTCAATACAATATATAAACGATGTAGGCCATTTGTGCAATTTTGTAATCATTTTGAAAATGAAGATGACAGCATTTGACATCAAACTCTGCGTCAAGTTATTCCATCTCTATAAAATGCTAAGAATTTTTCAGAAACAATATTGTGCTTAATTGGCTTCCCAGTAAAGCCAGTTGTGGTTTTTGTCAGGGGGTTAATTGAAGGCAGGCAGAGTCAGATGGAAAGCGTCGACAGATGCGGTGCCCTCAGACATGCCCTCATCATCATGTCTGTGACTGTGACAAACAAACGAACACACAAACGAACACACACACACAAACTTGATCTTTTTGATGCCATCTGCCTCAGTGACCGTTCAGCCTTATACTGTTCACTTGATTTATGATTAAAACAACTGACATATTAGCAGTCAGTGTCACCTAATCAGATGATGCCTCACAATAGGCTCACAGCTCTGCAGTTCCTCTCAGCCAGAGGACTTTGATCCACCGCACCTAACATTGTTTTGTCTTGTAGCCACCTCACATGCTTAAAAAGACATGACATTACTCTAATTTGTGAGAAATGCTCTATTTCCAGCCACTGACCATTTACTGTCATGTTTCACTATCATCGCAGAACATGTAGCTTGTTTTGTAGCAGAGGTGTTGTTATTGCATCAAAAAGTTGGAGGCATGATATAAATTAGAACGTTTGTAAACAGGAAACACCTTTGTTTCATTATCACTCTTTTAAGCCTTTCTCGTCCCATATGATTGATATGTCCTCTACATGACTGGAGTGATGAAATTGCTGACGATCATTGCTCGCACAGCAATAGATTTTAAGATAAGGGGGGGTACTATGACTTTTGTTATAGCCTGAAAGTAGTTTGTTTTGTTTGATGATGCTTGTGTTTTAGTTTCTTTTTTTGTCAAAATATGACAATTGTAATGTTTCCCTTGTATATTTTCTTTCAGTGCAGTATACGTTCTCATCTGAAAATGTAGCATTACTTTAGCAGTATCCAGCTGGAGCAAAGCCTCTCCCCACGCTTTAAAAAGAAGACTTCCTCCTATCGCTAGACTTCCTCATATCGCTCTGTTAAGAAAAAAATACAGTTCAAAGGATAGTGCTTTATCTCTGCCAGTTTATTGCTGCAGGTGAGAGATTAAAACAAAGATGACTTGTGAGAAAACTGTGCAGCTGTTTGAAACCAGTTAGAGGTGACTTCCGCTCTGTAGAGAAACTTCAAATTCGTTCTTCAACCACTGGAAGGTGCAAAGAGCAAGCAAGTCCTTTGAGAGACAATTCATTTAATGGAATAGGCTGTAACTCCGGTGGCAGTACAGATAAGAAAGACAAAAATGACACAATATCACATGTGCTTCCAGGAATGCAAGTTTCAAGCCCAAGACAGAAAACTGCATGACACACTCTCACCATGTTAATAACTTAATTACGTAAAGCATTGCTCTGGATACACCAACACAGGGAAGAAATGCATGCCAACAGTCTCATTTACTCTATATCTCATTTTACATTCATTTTAATACAGTTTGACACAGAAATTGAAATGTCAGATGTGTTTTTACTAGTTTTGTTCTTATGACTGGTACAATCGTTCCACTTAAAAACAATGCTTGAACTCATTCATCTTCTAAGCTTTATTGCGTTTAATGTCTTTAAGTCACAGATTGTGATCCAAATGTAAACCAAGGGTATACTTAAAAAACAAGCCTAACAGTTGAGAGATATTATTGAGCGGTACAAGGAACAAAGCCAATCCCTCGTTTTACTTTGTTAACTCCATCTCTGATTAAAAGCAGTCAAGCTTATTTTTAACTGCTTGTGTTTAAAGTGCTTCTACCGGCTATTACCTGGCACTCATTACTTGTCAGTTTATTTTAATTGGAGCACTTTTTTGATTTCTGTAGAAATTCTGACTCAATACTTTCAGTGAGCTGGCTAGAAGATGGGTTTTTTTTTCAACACATTTTGATCTCTCTGATTGACAGATAGATATATACTTTATTCATCCCCAGGGGGAAATGTGTCTGTAGCAGCAGCAAACGATGTTACACAGTAAAATAAAATCCACTGAGCTGGAGCTGTTCTGTAGCAGGTTTACTGAGCAATGAAGATTACCAAGGTGAATAAGCTCAGTTAAATGTGAGGTAAGCAAAGTTAACCAGCTAACCTGCTTTTCTTGCTTTGTGACCATATATTCAGAATTATTGTCAACAAGAAAACACACAAATTCATGATTTTGTATCTGTATTTCATACTTTTTGACTGTGTAGATGAATATGTCTCAAACTGATGTGGTCACAGAGAATAGACTGGGCCTTTAAGGAGGGCTTTATTGGTAGCTGCTGACAAGCTGGTTCACTAACTTGTCTACATTTTTGTGCATATCATAAAAAGCTCTATTAAATAGATAAGACTCTGGTAAAACATTCCTCAGTTGCTATGCTGCTGCTGTTTATTTTCATCCTGACCCTCACTTCTACAATATCTGTCCTCCATTTTGCCCTCTGTTAAAGTTTAACTTGAATTTGTTTTTAAGCAAAGGAAGAAGAGTTGTATTTGTGTAAATGTAATGCCAGTGAATCTCCAGTAAAAAATCAATTACTCTGTATTTGACATGCTAGAACATCTATGTACCTAAAAAATTAGCTTTACACCCTCTAAACATCACTAATGGCAAAATTCGCACTGCATTCAATGTGTTGGACGGGACTCCCCGGCTCAGCCGGGGCCATGTTAAGAGATGTGTGAAAAAGAAATGCTCTGAATTTCGTATTTAGCACCTTTAATGTTGAGTCTGCCTCTTTGTCTCTGCAGCCTTTGTGAGTCACTAAACAATTGAAAGAGAACTTTTATTGTTGTTACCATAGTGCAACAAACAAAATACAAATTTAATATTTTTTATTGATGGGGACAATCAAAATGAGATACGTCCATCTAGTTTCTGGAAATTATTCTTGGCTGATGTTGGATTTGAAAGCGGTGCATAGAAAACATTTCCAGTAACTAGTTAAATTGTTGGAGAAACCTGACAGACGGAAGTTCTTCCTCAGGGACTAGAAGCCCTTGCTCTTAACTACTGAGATGAGACGTTGTTGAACAAGAAACCCAAAATAAAAATGTAAAAAAATTCAACCAACAAAATAACAGTATTATGAAAAAGTACAGAAGGATCATGATGAAGGTGTTTTTGTATTCCTTGATTGAATTCATGAAATTCTCCAAACGAAACGAATCTTAGCCATTACACACCAAGATCAACTCCTAGCAAAATGGTTTTGGAAATGTGTTTATGAGCAAAGTTGAAAACAAAAGATTGAAACAATCTGTACTCCACTGAGACACTCCACAGTCAGTAAAATGTAAAATGTATTTCCTTGTTTGCCAGCATTTGCTCGCTTTCAGATTCATTATTCACATGTTCGTGCCACAAACACACGTCAGTTCAAACAGCGGTCTCAAACAAAGTACTCTGGTGGTGCCTTGAACCTTTTTCCCAGCCTGAATGTTGTTGTCATCAAGTTGCATGTTACCCCAACAAGCATCTGGAGAATTGGGCTTGGGGGCAGCAGGATGTTTAGACATGAGGGACTTTTTCCAACAGAAAAAAGCTAAATGTTCTTGAGCAAAACCTTTTGTACTCACTCATCTACTGCAGATCAGTAAACATGTTTTAATCCGGAAAATAAAACTCATGTAGGATTCACAAAACAAGACTAAAAGTGTCTTTAAAGGGCTGATCACACCGAAAGGTGTTGCTTAAGGCACCATCGCTACAAAAACACCTTGGCAAAGCACATACAGCAACACAGCATAGTGCGCCTGTGGAGCGGGGCTGTGTGCGCAAACGGGCCATTTAATGGGATTAATGGGATTAACGGGATTAACGGGATTAACGGGATTAACGGTAAAAATGTGGTCTCTCTCTCTCTCTCTCTCAAAGACAGCAGCCAACATAAAACTATCACGAGCATGAGATTCCCCCTTCCCTCCCACGTAGCTCTCTGACAGTTCAACAGCTAAATAGCTCGCTAGCCCTACCACATCTTCCGCCGTCAAAACAGTATGGAAGTGGTTAAGTAATTCCCTCCTTCTTGATTTGATTGGCTTCGGCCAAGTGTGTAATTGATAAAAAAGCAAAACAATGACACTTCACTGAAGACATGCCACGTACCAGCCTCTTTCAAGACCTCCACCATGATCCCCGTCCCCAAAAAACCAAGGATTACAGGACTAGATAACTACAGGCCTGTCGCTCTGACCTCTATGGTTATGAAGTCTTTTAAGTGCCTTGTCCTGTTCCACTTCAAAACCCTCACCGACCCACTCCCGGACCCCGTGCAGTTTGCCAACAGAGCCAACATGTCTGTAGACGACGCAGTCAACATGGCCCTCCACTTCATCCTCCAGCATCTGGACTCCTCAGGAACCTATGCCAGGATCCAGTTTGTAGACTTCAGCTCTGCCTTCGACACCATTATCTCGTCTCTGATGCAGGACAAGCTCTGGAGATGGTTGTGGATTTCCAGAAGAACGCAGACCCACCTACTCCTGTGTGACTTCCAAAGGTCTTCCTGGGCTCCATCATGTTCAGGTCCCACTTGACCTGATGTTCAGGTCAAGTGGGACCTGAACATCAGCTCCATCACCAAGAAGGCTGAGTAGAGGATGTACTTCCTGAGGCAGCTGAAGAAATTCATCCTGCCAAACTGTTGGGGAAAATCTAAATGACTAATTATAAGGTGTGCTTTAAAAGCTTGGTGTCCTTATGTGTCCTTGTTGTGTGAACTGCCTCACCACAGTTGTTTAGTCTATGCGAAAGAACACTCAGCAGCATGTCCTGGATTGAAATGATAATAAGGACTGTGGGAGCGTTAAGATGGGTACAGAGCTATGTTATGAGAACTTAGCCTCCTAACTATGAGAATGTGACCTTTGTGCCAGAACAAATGCTCAGGTAAAGTTGCAGACATCTACTTGGACTACATGGCGTGGACGCCATTTTGTGTGTGTGTTATGCTTTCGTGACGTATTGCCTGTGACACTGTATTGTTTACTTGGTATAAATATCCGAGGCTCAGAGTCAGACCTCGGAGCTGCCTTGATCCATGTATACTGTATGTGAATCAACTCTGTCTCCTTCTTGCAAGAATAAATGGCCAATTGATTAATGATTTTCCATCGGTCTTGCGTGAATTTTTCTAACACAAACACAATGATGGTGCACTTCTACACTGCCATCATTGAGTCCATCTTCACCTCCTCCTTCACCATCTTGTATAATAAGAGATTCACATTCATGATGTGACCAGGTAAAGACGTTAGATGAAATGTTAATGGATTACTAAAGTTATTCTGTTCCTGATGGGGACATGAATGTTTGAAGCAAATTTCTCAACAATCCATCCAGTGTGAACCTCACGGTGGATCTAGAGGAAACATCAGGGGTTCGCCAAAGTTATTAGGCTTCATCCTCTGGGGACCATAAATGACCACCAGGTGTGTAATGGGTCTTGAGAGCATCAGATAATGACTGAACAGATAAAAAAACATACAAAAAAAGCACACATATACAATTGCCTCAGTAACATTTATTCTGGATGAGTGAAGTTTGAGACCTCTTCACTAAACATTTCTGTTGTAACTTTGCAGCTTACTTATCTGTGTAATTACACATTTCTCTACAGTACATGCAGTTCCCTGGGTGGTCCAGTGTGTTTCTCAGGACATTTTAACCCCATGTCTTATTGGTAATCCATGCATGAGTGTGTGACCTGAATGCCTAAATTGTATATGTAAATGTATACCACCACACCAGCTGAATGAAAGAAGCCGTCCATCTCACAGCAGTTCTCCTTTACGCTACTAACAGGCTCTGTCTGGTCAGCACCTGGTGGACACCGAAGACGCAGTGGAGGATGTTTTTGGACAGAGGCCTGCCTAGCAAAATAAACCTAAGTCTGACCTCAAGCGCCAGTCGTGGAGTCTCCCGACCTCACCACCTTACACAATGTTCCTCCCACAAGCATGAGCATCATGCCTGGGTGGCCATGTAGGAAAAGGGAAGTCTCTTTGGCATCATTTCAGAAGGGAAAACAAAAGCTGTGAGGAAGAAGAGCAAGACTCTGATTTCATGATATTCCACCACACTGATTGGGCTCCCTGTTTTATTCAAATTCACCTTATTGGCCTTCGTTTAATTTGACTCAAAATAAAAAAATATTTTTGCTCATTGTTCTTTGTTAACTGCAAGGTTATTTCTTGTATTTCTGCCTGGTCTTGTCCAAGGTCTTGCGAGGTGAGGCAAATAGCGGCTGGAATTGATTTGTTTTGAATGATACGTCTGTATGCTGTAGGAGTGTGCTTGCTCTCCCTCGCCTCCTCTGTCCTCACCATCTCAGTTCTTCCCTCCAGGCTCTCTCTTTCTCCCTCCCCAAATATTTCTGTGCATGTTTGATGGCTTCTGTAGTGAGGGCTCTTTGATGTGGAGGAGATCGAGGGTAAGCAGAGTGCTTATAGTTGAGTGGGAGGCGAGGAATGCGGGGCAGGTACACCGCGATTGTGTGTGTTGATTAAAACAATAGTTTCTTGAATACAAATGCATCTCACTGGATTTCTATGGTTTCTGTCTTCCCGCACAATCCTGGTTTTCAGTCAACATTTAGCTCATTAGTGCAAGTTTATATGCCTGTCTTTGAAATGTATAACATCTACACATTTGTTTATTTCCCTGCATTCCTTAAACCCCTTTGTCCCACTTTGACTCCTCTGAAACCAATTCAGACATTTCCTGCAGCAAACTACAAAGCCCTAACTGACCTGTGTGAGCTGCTGACTGACAGGTGTCCACAAAGGACCAAGAGAGAAAAGTACTTTGATGCGATGCATTGTGAAGGAAAGAGATGGACAGCGTGGGGAGGGGAATGGGCCTGCTCTCTGATTTGATGGATATTTCTGACGCAAACTGGTAAAAAGGTGAGTGCTGCTGGTGGTGCAGATATGTGTGTGTGTGTGTGTGTGTCCAATAAGTGAGTTTATCCCTCCTCCTCTGCCTCTGCCTCAAACAAAAGATGCAAGCCACGGCTACAAAATGGTGGAAGGAAAATAACTTTCTGGATACCTTGGAGGTGAGAAACTCATATATAAGAAGCCGATTGTACTCACTAGGCATTTGGAGTCCCAAGAAAACACGAGAAGCAGAAGAGGAGCAAGAACAGCAAAGTGGGGAGAACTATAACAGCTTTAAGTCTGATAGCTGAAGAGGTTTTAAGGCTCAGAAGCAAGATGATAGTGTTCATAAGCTTACTTCTCCTCACTGGATGTGGCCGTGCAGGTGAGTCAGAATTTTTTTTATTTGTGATGTTGCTAAGAGAGTGAGAAAACGGGCAAAGGTTAGCAAACCAACAACCATGAGCAAATATTTGATGTGGTCTCTGTGTAGCCATGAAAGCATTTCTTCATGACATGATGTCAAACGCAATATATTCTTCAATGCACACAGTAAAAACTGGGGCTAAAAGCCTGCATGTTCGTTTGCGGCAAATTACTTTTTTCCACGTCATAACTTTTATGTCTGAAGTCAGACATAACAAACCACAGACACATCACACAGAGGCAAACAGGCATGTTTGCATTCGCATGCACTCACGCACACACACACACACATGTACATGTCTCATACACATGCAGACTTTGCTTTTATTCTCTCATGCTCACATGTTCTCTGCTTCTTGTTAAGCCAGTCTTTTTAATTTACTTTCACTCATGTCGAACGCATGCACAAAAACACACACACACACACACGCACACACACCGCATATTTCCTTTATGAGTCCAATTAAAAACTAAAAGGGGCAACTCCTCAAAGCTGTCAGATGTTTGATGTCGAAGGTAGCAATCTCTTGTCTTTGCTGCTGTGAGCCGTCTTGAGTTGGGACATGAGTACCTCTGTACTTCACTTGTAATTGTTCCCCAATTGAGTTGCATGTCAGCAGTAAAACCTTTTATGACCGGCCGTCCAACTGTTCTGAGATGGGATCTCAATCACCAGCGCTTCACATAAAAAGGGGTTACATCATTTATGATGCCTCTTAAAATTGAATTAGATATATTCTTCATCTGTCTTCTGGAGGTCACTCTTCGAGTGTGTGTTGAGGGAAGGGGGGGTCATATTTGTGATGAGGCTAAAATAGATCCCAGGCATCATTACTTTGTTCCACCAGTGCTGTCTCTGTTTTTATTCTCTTTAAGTTCTGCAGTCCATCTGTCTCCTACGTCTTTTTCTTTCCCCACTGGATGTCTGGCTCTCTCCCTTCTTTATGATATCATCTCAAGCATCTACAACTTTTGCCATCAATGTTCTTAGCTCGATCCCCTCCCACCCAAAAAAAATCCTTTTAAAAGACATCTTTAAAAAGCCAGGGGAAAGGATTTGGCTCTTTCTTTGAAATTGTGTTTGTGTGGTCTGGCACCACCCACATGTATATCCACGCTCTTACATCCTGAACCTAAACATTTCCCTCCATGAGTTGTAATCTAGAAGCAAAAATCTGGCTAACTACTGTAATTTACAGAATATATAGGTTAAAGGACCCTGGCAGAGGGAAGTGAAGCAGAGGGGAGTATAGCATTGGTCATTTACTTTTAGGAGAGTCTGACTCAGGGTCCAGATGCATGGAGCGAGGGAGTGCTTGTGTGCGTAAAGAGGTATTTGTGTAACTGTAATACAGTGTATATCTTTACACTTTAAAAAGGTCTGCTTTAGGTTCTTTACATAGCAATCTTACATGGCAACCCTTGAAAGGAACTTCTTCACAAGAACTCAGGAATCCCAAAGAATTTGAATGTTCTTCCATTACAGTGTTATCAGCTTTTATTCAGAGAGCTGCACAAGACCAAGGATGTTGTATTTAAATGGAATCTTAAACCCTATCGTCCAACAGGACAATTAAGGATTTTCTTCTATATTTGACAATTTGGCAGGGCGTCAAGGTTACATGTTTATTTATTGCCGATTGACAGTTCATCAAGGGACACTTGGGGGGTAGATTTTCAGTGAGGAACTCAAAGGCTCCAAGACTTTGTAGCTGAAACCCCAAATAACTTGTAGTCAGGGGAGTTGGTCATTTGACCCTAAATGTCATATATTCTGTTCAGAAAGGGATGTGGAGTAGAACTAGGATTCAGCTTAGGCCATGCGCAGTAACCTTCACCATTTGTTTATGACTCTTTTCTCTGAAGCTCTTTACAGCAAAGAAAAGAACCCGTAGCACAAGTGTAGTCTCCTTCCAGTGAAATATTCACTATGTGAAAACACATCTACTTCTATGAAGCAATAGATGTCAAAGATTTAAAACAAACAATATACTGTTGTAGCAACAGTTTGCATAAATCTTCATTACAGATTATGATTATTCCTTACCAGGCTGGATTCTATATGTTTTGAATATTTATGAACAGGGGATTTGTTTTGGTCAGATACAACAGGAAATCAGATTGAACACACCAAATGATGAAGAAAAGCCACCCTGGACGGTTTTCTCTACAATGTCAGCTCAATAGTGTCCACAAGTCACCATCTGCTGCACTATAAATATCCCTCTTTATACACTTGCTCTCCATCAGAGGGCCGGGACATTTTTAATGCATATAGATCAAATTAGAAATATGTATAATCTCTGTGTATAAGATCAGTAGAATGGCTTTAACTTTAGAGACTGAATGTTGGGAATCATATATTGATTCTAATACTGAAATATATAAAATATACATTGGGATTTTAATTCTTAAACAGTTATTGTGCTTTCTAAATTCCCAGGCGTTCACTGTCTTCTCACGAGGATTCAAGCTTGCCATATAATCAGCAAACAAAAGCTACTAAGCACCTTTCGGTGAATGGATGATCCACTCTGAGACCTAAAACAGCCACCAGGTGTTTACACTTGTCTTGCAGGACACTAATTGGACTTTCCCAACATAAGATTGACTTTCTTTCTGGGGCAAACCCATAACAACTGTACAGACAGACATGCCTCCACAAGAGTTCCTGCTCTTACAGTTTGCTGGTATTTCCAGTTCATCTGGTGTGGGCCACATCATGTGAGGCCTCTTTACCCAGATTACTGCTATGATTTTATTGCAGTCTTGATTAGGCACATGTGACTAACTGCAAACCCCTGTTGGCAACGGGTGAGCGGTTGGTAAAAATACAGAGGTCTTCCAGACCTCTGAATTGTAACGAGATTCAGCCTTGCAGGTTCAAGAGGCGAGACCAGTTCCTCGGGAATTTGATTCTTCTGGCCATGTGGAACACAGTTGGCCCAACTCACTTCATTTCACACATTAACTGTTATGTTTGCGTGGAAGAGAGACATTTTCATTCTGCAGGCGGTCTCCACTACCTCACTGAAGAAAAATGCTAACCCCGCTTCACTTCCCACGGAAAAACAAGCCAAGACAACTTGGTGAGAGAGGGAAAATATTGGGGTCTTTTAAATGCAAAAATTCAGAGGGGGGGAAATGGAAATATGACCATTTTCCTGACATGAAAAGCAGAGCATAACAAGACTCAATTATGATATTTCAAGAATAGCTTGCACCTCGTTCCCTTTCTTCCCTGTTTTTCCAGGGGATGAGGGGAAAGAAATGGAAAAAGCGTTATGATTTGTATCGCGATGGATGCCAACACAAATTGGGTAGCCATTTTTTTCTCTCCCTAAAGGCTGCTACATAAAAAAGACCCATTATACACGACCACATCAAAGGACCATTCACATTTCTATCATACACAGTTCAGAGTGGGGGAGCCAGGGAAAAGAAGAACAGCTAAATTAGAGCAATCTTTTAAGACAACAAAATGGGGGTAGTGCATTTTCAGGAATCAAAGTGAGTAGAGGGGCTGTGATGGTAAAGCACTCTTGTGTGGTCCCAGCTTCTCCTTCTCTGTCTCTTCCTCTCTCTCTCTCTCTCCTCTGGCTCTTCCTCCTTCTCTCACATTTTCCCGTCCCTCTTTTATGGCTCTAAGCCTATGAGCTGGCTTGGGCCCTTCCTTACTACACACCCAGCGGAGCTTTAAAAAGGCAGGGCCAGAGGTTTTAGCAGCCACACTCACTCTCTGCCTGTGCCTCTTCGGGTCTCGTGTGCTGCGCTGAAAGCCGGCTGTGTCAACCTCTCCAGCCTCCAGGTTGCTCGGATTAGAGATGCAGACGTCACATTGCAGGGCCAACAATCTCCTGCTTATCCTTCTGGGCCCCATACTGTTGGCTGTGGGCCGGGCCGCTATGGAGAGCCAAGGTGAGGAGACGACAGACTTATTATTGCTGCCTGTGGTTGGGATATTAGTAGCATTTTGTGGGCAGACAAATGGATGTGCAAGCAGGTAACCTCAACCTGGGAAAGGGCGAGTGTGTGTGGTCAGACTTTTGCTTGAGAACTTTAAATGGGTTGCACTGTGTCATTGTAGGTGCACAAAAGCGTGTGTTACTATATTCTTTCCTATACCTGTTTATGTAAAATGTGGGGTTGGCTGTTTGTCTTTCTGTTGTTTTTTCGTCTGTGGCAGGAGGAATGTTCCTGTTTGACCTCCTTCACTGTGACTCTCAGTGGGCATGAATGGACATAAACCAAAGTGTCTTCTTTGCTTTTTTTGACATTTTGACACCTCTTGAGAAACTTCTCTTATAGTCCAAGGCCAAATATAATTCAAATTATCAGAAGAAGACGGAGAGAGATGCATGAGTGTGCAGGCACCCACAGAAACACTTGAAGCTTTTATGTACTGCAGCTTTACAATTCCATGCATGCATAGACCACAATGCAAAATCTCTGAGATTCCCTCCTATGCATCCACAATCCCCACATACCTATCTCATTCCCCATTTATGTGTGTTTCCACATAGCAGCACTGTATGAACTAGAGAGAGAACCAGCCTATTGGGATGCTCAGGCTAGGGCAACACTGGATGCTGCGCTGAGACTCCGCCCTCGGGAGCACCAGGCCAAGAACCTCATCCTGTTCCTCGGCGACGGTAGGTCATGTTATCATTATGAAATCTATTCCAGCAAACATTCAACACTGACTTGGCTGTGATATAAGTTTGAAAAGGCTACTTCCAGCCTCAGTGACAAATACAGCTCAATATTCAATGCAAGAAGCAACAAGTGTGTTCAGTGTTTACTGTGCTCAGAATGGACGGAGGGAAAGCGGTTTGGACAGCAGACTGTGTGTGACTGGTAGTGCAGGTGTGTGTCTATATATGGGAAAGCTGATGAACAAGTGGTTGTAGTAAAACTTTGGACAGCTCTTGTCAATTGTTAAAATGCTTAAAATCGATTACCTTTATGTAGACTTGACCAGAAAACTCATGGAGTTGTGTGAGTAATGAATCAAGTAGAAAGGCATTCATCTCACGTCTCATCTCCTACCTGGTACCTGACAAAGATTTGTCTCTTAACCAAGAAGTTTCAGATGCCTAAACTTAAAGCTTCATATCCTAACAATGGATCAAATGACGAAGTGTAATGTGATAGTGGTCACTCACAGTGACAATCCCACAGACTCCTGACTACAGTTCCCCCCTTGACTTACGAAGCAAATTAGTGCCTTTCAGCTCATTGTTTTGATTAGTAATGTTAGGAATTAGCTCATGAACATAATGGAACATTTTGCAGCTTAAGAAGCAGATATTCCCCTCTGGAGTTGGTGGAGACCAAAACAGAGCTAGAGTGGGAGTGAATGTTGGACTTACCAAAAGATGTTGTAAGTTCACAAACTGCACTTTTTTTGTACATGTTGAACTTGACATTGTATTGTTGTGTGAGATCATTTTCTTCCCCACAAAAGCTGATTTTTCAGACAATTTATATCGGGCATTGTTTACATCCATCTTTCTCGTTAGCATTCTTCTTCTTCACTGCCTTTGTTAGCACATTTCTAAGTTTTTTGGCACCATGAACTGCTGATCAGCTGAATAGCGTGAAACCAAATATGATGTGAGTCACTCCACCCGGGTGCTTGTGCATGTACATCCTCATGCACGCATTATTCAAACAACATTGTGCTATAGAGTTAGTGCTCAGCAACTTCATAGGGTATAGTAAAGTTATAATATGCAGGAATGTCCTTAAAAAAGCGATGTATAAACTCATTCAAAAGGAAACCCTCTCCAGTAACATTTTTGACCCACTACAAGTGTGTGGTATTGTACTCTGCCTGTATGTTCTCTTTACTTGTTATTTTGCTGTGTTCGGGGCATTTCTGGGCATTGGTAAAGGGCCTTGGAGATGTAACCCCCTGCCAATAACAGCATGCAGGGTGTGCAGCCGCTTGATGTCTGATACCAAGGCACAAGTCCCCTATTTAGCTCGGTCAGATACGAAGCAGCCGTATTCGACAGATGAGAATGAGTTGTGACATCGCTGTGTTTTCCTTTGCTCCTCTCTCACCTCTGCTGTTTGCAGAGTAGCTCTGTGTCTGTTTACCGAGGCACACACACACACACAAACAGAGAGGACAGGGTGAAGCTTGCCCTTGGGCTGCATTTATTTGTACTGTAGAACGTAACCGCTGTGAAATAATTAGAAATTAACATTTTATTTCTCTGGTTCACTGCTTTGTCCTTGTTAATGCTGCTTCTTCTACTCATTCTCTCTATAGTTTACTAGACCATCGCCGCTGTCTCTCACTTGCTCAGTCAATGGGCTGAACTGAATTCTGTGTGTTTACAAACAGCATCCGACATATGTAACATAATATACCTTTAAGGTGGCATGAGCTGGCTGTCACCCTGAGGATCCACTCCTGTCGCGCTACAGTGTAACCTGGCATTTAGTGACTGTACTGTCTACTAAAGGTAAAACTATTGCCAGTTGGGGAAACTTTCCTTGTGGATCCGATTTGACGAGAACATTTTTCACAATAATTGTCACTGGTGTGGTATATTTATAGCCAGTGAGGCATGACATTTATTTATTTTTTAAAGGGTAGCTGTTCAACGGAACAGCGATTTAAGAGTGTTTTTCTGTGAACCACTAGAATATCTGCTTTAAATCAGGCCTACTTAGTCACATTTCTGGGTGGTCGAGGCTGAGTTTTCTTTGTGCATCTCTCCAGTAATGCCCAGAGCATGTTCTCGGTTTTATGACTATGATGTTGAAGGGAGAGTGCCTCACTGTGACATGGGCTTCGTAAAGTATGGTTTTCAAAGTCAGGAGTGAAATACACGAGTGGACCACAGGAAGAGATAAAACAAGTCCCTTAATTGTTTTAGAAAATCAAAAGGCAAATACTGTATGTTTCATGTAATATATGCCAGATTGTGACACAGCAGCTATACAGCTATACAGTATGTTCGACCAATAATGGTCTTAGCCTGCAAGAGTCAGTGTTGGTCTCTGTGATGAGTTTGTCTGAAAGTGTAGTTTTAGAAAACAAACTTAAATGCCCTATCCATTAGTGGATTCAGTTGATTCCTTGATCTGCTTTCATTTAGTTTGTTTAGAGAATTACTGAATTTTTTTTTTTCTTCAATCTGAGTCTGAGCTTTTAAAACATACACATATTAATACATTTGGTCTGGATTTTTAGAAATGTTCACAACAGGGCAGCATTCTGGGGCACGGTGTCAGTTTCTGTAAGATCTGATTCACTATCTCAGTACACTGAGATAGTGAAGCTAAAAAGATATATAGATGGACCCTATCAGTGACGTTGCCTGTAAATCATTGTCTCCCAGGGATGGGTGTGTCCACAGTGACGGCAGCTCGAATCCTGCGAGGTCAGATGGAGGGCGGATCAGGGGAGGAGACAATGCTCGCCATGGACACCTTCCCATATGTGGCCCTGTCAAAGGTGACAGCACAACACTGTTGACCTGTAGCTCATCAGGCGTTATTTATTAACACATTATCCAAATGTCGACTACAAAACCATTTCTAATATGAAAGAGCCAGTAGGATTTCTTCATGTAAGTTCGGCTGTGTTTTAATAATTCTTTTTCCATTTCTTAGAAAAAAGGGTATTTTACAATTAATTCTGTGTCTATACTGTCACAATGAGTATATTTTTCAGTGATGTGTGAATAATGTGTGTGTGTGTGTGTGTCTGTTTGAGTGTGTGTGTGTGTGTGAAGGCAAAGCAATTCAGAGTTCACAGAGTGCAAGGCCATAATACAAATAATCACTTTGGCCTGTTTACATGTCCTAACTGTTAAAGTTTTTTGAAATATGTATGTATAAAAATAAATTACTACCATTGTTACTGTCCATTTTTCTCATTTAAACTTATAATCGGCTAATACAAATCAAATGTTATAAAGGAGACATTGTCACATCACATGAAACTCTATAATAAATGACAAATCCTAATCAGAACAGGAACATGTACAGGTGTCACTAGTAAATGATGAATGTGTGTATATGTTATTCAGGCATGTGTATTTATGTGCCTGTGGTTCCTTGGTAAATCAGTACAGTGTGACACATGGAGAAATAGGTAGAAAAATGAAGGGTGGGTCAGGGGCTAAGTGTGTGTGTGTGTGTGTGTGTGTGTGTGTGTGTGTGTGTGTGTGTGTGTGTGTGTGTGTGTGTGTGTCCATTTTTTACATGCTTTGGTCTTTTAACATGTTGCAGCTTGTCTCATATCATCCCGCTCCGACTTAAATCGGCAAACCTATGGTGTTAAGGGATTTAGCTAAAAACAGCACTTAAACTGAAAATGCTGACATTGTGGTAGAAACAGGTTGGATTCAGCTACATGGACAAGTATAATCCCTGAATTATTGTGACTTAAGTGTAAGTGATAGTGTGATTTAGTCTGAGCATTCTGCATCTTTTGTGTTTCTGTGTTCTAACCTATATAAAAAATGAAGATACTACTTCAAATACATGTTCATTTCCTGTCCTTTCCTTTAAAGGTGTTTGTGCCTCTACTCCACAGACCTACAGCGTGGATAAGCAGGTAGCAGACAGCGCCAGCACGGCTACAGCCTACCACTGTGGGGTGAAAGCCAACGCTAAAACAGTGGGGCTTAGCGCTAACGCAGTGGCCTACGAGTGTAACACCACCTTCGGTAACGAGGTCTTCTCAGTTCTCCGACGTGCTAAAGCTCAAGGTAAAGACACCGGCTGGCTTGGCTAAGTATGGTGGGTGTGCTGTGTACTGGAAAGGTCAACTGGTTTGAATTACATTCTTATCTCAAGATATGCAATGACTATATCTGCCTTAAAATCATATAAAGTTTATCTGTTTCCTGCTACTTGAGCGTCATTAGCTGGAGTTCAATGTTCAGAATATGTTTACTTGAGAAATCAAGGCATGTTCGTGATTCATTTGTGAAGGATCTTTAGTCCTTTTAGTATTTAAAACATGTTATACTCACTATATTTATGTCTGCTATGTGATGTTTTTTTTCTATAGTCTGCATACATCTTTAAACTGAAGTATTTCCAAAAAAGCCATAAAGTTTTAATTATACAAAGTTTCTAGAAGGCAACACTTTGTTTTTAAAGTTGAACTTCAAAGGGTTGTGCCAATGAAGCAATGTCATCCAAAGGCAACCGTTTTTTAAAATTAAATTCTTAATCATTGGAGCAGCAAGCATTACACAAAATATGTAAAAAGCATTGATTTCCATTTTTTATTTCCGTAGAAACAAACTCTCCTAGAGAACAATACGTCATATGGTTAACTGGAACCTCTTATACCTCTTTTAGTTTGCTTCATTACAAAACACTCTTACACTCTGATTTCAGTGTCTCTCTGCTTTGTCCAGGTAAATCAGTCGGTGTGGTGACCACCACCCGTGTCCAGCATGCCTCCCCGGCCGCTGCGTATGCCCACTCTGTCAGCCGCAGTTGGTACAGTGACGCAGATCTTCCTTCCAGCGCCCGCCGACAGGGCTGCGTCGACATTGCAACCCAACTGGTCACCAATGTTGATATTGATGTATGTAAGAACGACGTTAGGTGCATTTATTTTGTTAAGAGTTTAATACTTCATCTATAGAGTATTAATGGATTAAATTCTAGCCGTATAATCAAATAAGAATTAAGTTAAACACTTGGTAGTTTATTAAATCAACAGTTCTGTGAAAAACACTGAGCTCTATTGTTAGGGCGGTATAGTTTATCAGTACAATGACCGTCATAGACTAGTAAATATAATGATCCTATTCTACCTGGTGTCCCTTTAAGGTGATTCTGGGGGGAGGGAGGATGTACATGACACCAAAAGGAACTCCAGACCCCGAGTACCCTACCTCCAACTCTCGCAAGGGGGACCGCAAAGACAAGAGGAACCTCATTGACGTGTGGCTGAAGGCTAAACCAGTAGGATTAATTAACATTGCTTTTGGATATTTCCATATATTTTAAGAAACGATTCAGAGATTCAAGTGTCTTCTGGTTTCATTTTCAGAACAAGAAATCACGCTACGTTTGGCACAGGAAGGAGTTTGATGAGATAAATGTTAAAGCTACTGACCGGCTCATGGGTGGGTATATTAACACAGGTAGCAACAGAAAAACACAATATATAACAATGCAGGCACACAGTATGCACACATTCACACACACACACACACACACACACACACACACACACACATGCTTCTTTTCAGTTATGAAACCTTCTCAGTGGCTTAGAAACAAGAGGATTTCAGGAAAATCAGCTTGCATCTTTACAGTAGTCATGATAGCCTAAAGTCACAGTTAGCTGGTCTTACCACCCCTAACTACAACGATACAAATCAAAGGGCATATCCCTTTCTGTGATCTGTGTGTTCTTGATCAACGGAATAGCTTGCCCGAAATGTTTTAGAAATAGTAATAGCATATGTATTAATGTGGGATTGATTCATATACAAATGGATTTGTATGTACGAATACAAATGAGCAGCTTGTATTTTATGTCTTCAGTCTTGTGTTTTCTCTCACTCTGTTCATTAGCTCTGCCAGTTTAGATTTAACTCAGTATTACCACCTTACAATGTCAAATGATGTCTTCTTTTGATTCTACAGTGCTCACAAAATACGATTTCCTTCTTCTTGTTGGTTCCAGGTCTGTTTGAGCCAAAGGACATGCGATTCGAGGTTTTCCGGAACAGCACACGTGACCCCTCCATTGTGGAGATGACAGAGAAAGCCATACAAATCCTCAGCAAGAATCCGAAAGGATACTTCCTGTTTGTGGAAGATGAGTACTATATCAACAGTCCACTAATGTAAAATCTCATCAACAATACAAGGTTGTCAATATAAAACCTGGAATTCATTCTGTAATTTTTTTAAATGGGAAAAACAACATGTAACATAATCCAACAGGCATTTTCCTTTTAACTGCTACTAAAATGAGTCCAGTGTAGTACTAGTGAGATGTTTTGAGGCAGGTCTAATTCCCTTTTTTTGTGCTTTTGTGTTACGAGGGAGAATTGATCATGGCCACCATGATGGCATTGCCAAATTGGCACTGA
Organism: Pholis gunnellus; assembly: GCF_910591455.1. NCBI lineage: Eukaryota > Metazoa > Chordata > Actinopteri > Perciformes > Pholidae > Pholis > Pholis gunnellus. The sequence goes on from NC_136530.1 coordinate 12,371,921, forward strand.
CAGAAGCTGTGATGTTTGACCGAGCCATTCAGCGCGCTGCGCAGCTAACAAGGGAATCTGATACTCTTACTGTGGTCACTGCTGACCACTCCCACGTCTTCACTTTTGGCGGTAACACACCTCGAGGGAATCCCATCTTTGGTATGGTTCAACACAAACACTTAAGCGCAGTCCAGTTTGAAATTGGCATGAACATTATACTCAGAAACATGAGATTTACAAAGTTAAGTAAAGAATTTGTATTCAGATGCAAACCCTACATCAGAAATAGTAGAGTTTGAAGCTTCAGTTTTGTATTTGTCTCTTAAAGTACATGCGAGTCTGTATGCTTGTTTTGCCTCTAAAAAGATAATGCGGCCGATGTTTTATTACTCAACTTCTCTGCCATTTCTTTTGTCATTCAGGCCTTGCACCAAAGAAAGCTGATGACAAAATGCCTTTCACCAGTATCCTGTACGCCAACGGCCCCGGCTATGTCCATGTAAATGGAACCAGAGGGAACATCACAATGGTGGATTACTGTAAGCACAAACTAATGTATTTCAGATGTGGCTGTCGTCTGCGCTGATGTGTGTACAGAAAGAGTGAACTGATGTGGTTACGGCTGACTCATGTCTGTGTTTTGCTCTGGAAAGCAAAGATGACATATGATGTTCACGCCATTGCTGTCCTCTGTTCTGTTCTCAACATAGGCCTTAACTGTACTTAAAAAAAAAAGCTATTTGTATTTCTTTGTGGAACACTGGACAGCAATGATCCAGTTCCTCCTCTTGTTCTGCACCATTCGCTTTAATCTTTGCATGAATGTGTAGACTTGAAGGTGGAAATACCACTATTCAGGGATGAAATACCTTTTAAAACCCCCAAAGTTTTTGGAACCAGTAGTTCAAAAATGCACTCTCAACCCATCTGGCATCTTAAGTAAACATGCATTTAAAAGTGAGGGATTCATTTCTAAAACGTTATGTATCCATCTGGATAAATATGAAGCACTGTAAACGTCAGCATTTATATTCTGATGAAGACTGTGTTAGTTGGTTAGTTAGTTATTTTGTCCACAATGGGGAATTTAAAAAAGCTGTAATTTCATCCAAATGATTTAATAATGTTCTGAGTGTTGAACATGTTGTAATTATATTTAATAAGGTAAATCACAGAAGACTTACAAAACATAATTTCATCGGCAACAGCCAATAAGGTAAAAAAATAAATAATCTTATAGCTATCCAAAGGTACTCTCTGGAGTGGATGATACATGACACAGTCAAAGTGAAGTTAATCTGGACAGACATCACGGTTAATTCATGGTGACATAGTCTATAGCAGCATCTGTTTTGTATTAACAGTTGATGATCCAAGCAGAGAGTTGCCTAAAACAGTGTTTGGTTACATTCTACGTATAACACGTTTCTCTCCAGACGATGAGGAGTACATGCAGCAGGCTGCCGTCCCATTGGATGCTGAGACGCACGGCGGGGAGGATGTGGCTATCTACGCCAAAGGCCCAATGGCTCACCTCATTCATGGGGTAAAAGAGCAGAACTACGTGGCACATGTCATGGCCTACGCTGCCTGCTTAGAGCCCTACAAGAACTGCCCTCCTCACCCCCACAGCCGCACCTCGAGCGGGTGTGTGAACACAACCCCAAGCCACCTGTTTGGCCTGCTTGGCCTCCTCTGGTTACTCAGATGACCCCCAAACACACACACATCAACACAAACACTTACACAAATACATTGTATGCATACAGCAATACAGACACTTGATGCACTTAACATTTATTGAGTACATGCACACAAATTCACTGTATGCACACAGGCTGGCAAGTCAGAACACAGGGATAGACAAATATAGTACTGTATGTGTTAACAGAAGTACTCACATACATCGTGATCACCCAGTGTATTCCCAGTGTGTTCACATGAGTTGTAACCTCAAGTGAATCCAAAATGCAGGCTTTAACATGCATGTAGTAGCTTTTATTCAAATACAAACATACAAACAGGTAGGCATTGCAGGCTAGAACATAGACAAATATGCAAACATTCATTTTCACGAAAGGTGGCTCTATAAGAAACACTTCATGCAACTTTTGTCATTGCAGAGCCAGCTGCCTTTACTTCATAAGGACTATTTCAAGCCTGTACTTGGAACATGACTACTAACTTGCACTAACTATTTCTTTCATTAGTTAGCTTGATTTGTATACTCTTCTTGTTCTCCAACATTAAATACATACTTTGTGAGCACTGTGCTCGCTCAGCGCTAGTTAACACTTGCAAGGAGCTGTAATTTACTATTTACACGCAGTATTAATGTGAGGCTTTACCCAGAATAACTTGAAACAAGCAAGCAGGCGGAGGGCTCACTGTTCATCTTGTGGACATTTAGACACACAGCTGCTGATGTACATGATCGTCATTGTCCGGATGGAATAAATGACTATATGATGGTAACAGAAACCTGAACTACGAGCCATCGTGCCATGCCAAGCTGCAACACCAACAGACCTTACAAGAACTCATGATGATGCTGTACCTCTTTCAGCAGTGAAAAATATGGAACTTTACATTTTTTGTATCAAGTTTGTATCTTGACCTCATTGGATCCAAATAGTAAATCTGTTTTCTGCTGGATCACTTGATATGTAATCTATTTGGATTGTACATGAATGTATTTTGTAAGCAAATATTTTTGTCAATGTATTTTTATACTGCTTTGCAAATGTTACTTAAATAAGCATTTCAACTTGTTCTTGGTGAGTCCTTTCTCCAATTCAATAAATTGCTAAAATATACATATATGAATGTGACCATTCTCATGCAAAAAGCATGGCATCAACAAAATACAGCAATAAACAGGAGAGTTTAGTGCATTTTTGCATCAATTCATACCCTTCAGGCTTCAAAACGGCTGTCCACAAACCAATGGGTGACGTCACAACGACTACGTCCACTTCTTATATACAGTCTATCGCAGAGGCGGCTGGCCCTCGTTGAGCCACAAAAACAATATAATAATAATAATAAATTATACAAATTGTCAATATTTGTGTTTTTGAAATATGGAATGTACCCAGTAATATTTGTAAAATATTATATCTGCGAAAAATATCTGCTTTTCCTGCACGTCTTCTCCGCCTGTCTGCATGTCTCAGCTGGCTGTGGCCATCGAGAAATGGTCCACAGGAGGCGGGTCTATGGAGCAGTTTAGCCAATTGCTGATTAAAGATATGAATGTGTGACAGTGGCGGCTGGTGGAAAATGTTCTAGGAAGGGCCATCCAATCAATTTCAGCAAACATCCCAGTATGATTTAATGCAAACAAATGAAGGTATCAAACACGCATTACTACTTTGCAGTTAAATATTTAACATTTATTCCAACACGAAAAAAAGCAGTAAATAACACTTTGATACACACGTCAGGACATCTTATTTTAGTCACCCTCACAGGGAATTCAGTATAATATATACAGTTTAATATATATCATATAATAATATTCTGTATAATATAAAACACACACATACATATATAAGCTATGATGAGTTTTCACTGTTAATTTACCATCTCTATTAAATGTTGATGCCTCCATGACCAAGTTAAGCAGATGAGACTGAGGACAATGTAAAAGAAAAGATGTTCACTTTGCCTAATATGTAGCTTGACAGAGTTCTCCATGTGTGCCCTGGTGTTCTCATGTTTCCTTACCTCCTCCTCCCTCACTCCCTAACTATCCGTGCTGGATCTGTCCCCGTTGTTTTAAAAAGCTAAATAAGTTATTAGCATGACTGCATCCAGCTAGCCAAACCTGTCTGGTGTACAGCTACTAGAGAAGCTTCGCATGTACTGCTTCCCTTTCCCGCTAGTCTGCTGTCTGACTGTGAGGTCAGGCTGATCTGGGATCAGCTCTTTCGCCTGAAGTTTCTCCGCCAAAAGTACTTTTTAATTTCGTTTTTTATAAATGTTGTTTACATTTCAACTTGAGTCTTGAACTATGTTGTTAATGATTTGATTTCATTCTTTATAATTGCATGTTTCTTTTTTGTAAATTGATCAGTTTTAATGTTATGCTATATTTGTTTTTACCCCCTGTGTGTGAAGCATCTGATATTTGGTTGCATTTTAAAGTTAGCTATATAAATTAAATTCCTTATTATTAGTATTATAAATAAATGGTTGATCTGTTAAAAAACAGAGGCCTATATGTTAATATAAGATGTATATTGTAGAATTACAATGCAATATATCATAATGTAGTACCATAAAACACTGTAATTATTATCATTACATGAATATATATAGTGGCTATAAAACGATTTAGAGTAAAGCTGCTTCAGGTTAACATTCAACATAAAGTGTGCCTTCGTACATTAGCTGACCTTACCAGAACTGATAAATGCAAAAATAAAAATAGATAACTGAAACATTAGATCACAGTTTAGATCAATGATTATGAAACCTCATGGCCATTTTCTGGCTCACGTTGAAAGGCTCCTCCATGTGCCCTTTGCTCCTTGCCTGCAGCTATAAAGGACAAGCACTTCAGTGCTCTTTTTTTTTTTAATTCACATACAGTCAACGTCATGGCCGGCCAACATAAACTTCTTTTTACTGGATTATTGATTGCTATTTCAGTGCAGTGGACTTTGTCCATTTCAGGTAAGAACTGTTACATATTGCTACTGTTAGACAAAAATGTGGTAACTGCAGAAACTAAGATTTCTCCCTTTCAGATGTCTCGTTAGCCTTATACAACTGGATTTCAAGGACAGCACAAAGACATGGCCTGTTCCAGCACACAGACAGTGTAAATAGTTATACGGGCTGAAGAGTGAAAGTAGTTCTTTTACTCATTTGTTACAACAATTTTATATATAATAGAGTGTGTCTATAAAAAGCAATGACTGAGCAAGGTCACATAATCAGCCTTAGTTTTTTATTATATTATATTTTTTATTCATCTTAATGGTATCTTGGGATCATGGGAAAAAATTACCGTGACGTAAGAATTGATTTTCATACACCTGTTATTGCAAGTCAGACACAAATAAAATACAAATCACCTGGATGGCCCATATAGATTTAAAATATAAAAGCATATTTAATTAAGTCACTTCTGATTGTGTATAACACTATATTGTCTTTTCTTGCTTTTAGAGGAAGAGCTCCACGCCAGCTACTGGAACAACAAAGCGAGACAGGCTCTTCACACTGCCCTGAATGTTCAGCCTAACATTCAACAAGCCAAGAACATCATCCTCTTCGTGGGGGATGGTGAGTCTTTTCCCAGCATTAAAGCTGGTTCTTTAATTTGTAGAGAATTTTTCCTTTCAGTTCAGTTTGTTTGTTTAGGCAAAAAGAAGCCATTATCACTTGAAAGTATGAGCCTCGCCATTATTATGGTGTACTTCACCATGGTAGAGACAGAATTCAATGCAAACCAAATGCACTGTATGACCCCAAATAGCAAGGAGATGAATGTTGACATCTGATCACCAGTAGTTATTACTGCTTGGAAAGCAAAGCGTAGCAAAATAAACTGAGGCTAAACCACAGTCTACACTGCATGTCTAGCTATTTCCACATGTGTCCTTAACTGATCTGAACGGCAACAAAGGTAAATCGCTGCAACAGGTTTAGAAAACTTTTCCATGCATAGCTGGCATTTTAGAAACTGGCAGCCTATTAAATTAGTTCCAACTGCCCTTTAGTACCTACATCTCTGAACTGGTAGGATTGCTGATATAAGATGTATTAGCCATGACACACACACATATAAAGTAATCACTGTTGTGTACTTGCTTCTGTTAACTCCATGATCCAAGATCAGAATCTGTTGGCTTCCCTGCACACATTAATTGATCAATTATGGATTTATGGTTACAGCTGCCTCCACCCCAACCCACATACCTGCTGATAACAGCATGTTTAAGATGTTATCAGTGTTTGGGATTGATCAGTAACATTTAATCACCTCATAAGTGACATGTTTGTGAAAACAAGTTGTGCCGTTAATGACTTGGGACTTTAGCAACTGACAGTACATTTTATTAGGCATTTTGCAGATCTATGCTGAAATACAATACAAAGAAATGTTTAATCTGATGGTCAACTTGATAAACATAATGGCCTCCTGGGAAAATATAGACTCAGAGATAAATAGGTTATTTGTTTTAGCAAATGTAGGTCCTAACATTAGATGCAGAAGGAATTTAGCTAGACTACAAGTTCCTAAAGATTGCCAAGCTCCGACAACAAATGTTGGACCGGATGCCCTGGATTTTTCATGAAATATATAAAAAGTATAATCATGTTCGTAAAGGAGTAGAAATGTGGAATATTGCTGTTTTTGCTTTGCATATTCTCCACCATTTGTGATTGTAAATAACTCAGATGTCTTTCATCACCTTTTAAACTCTCGCATCAGCTGAGCCTTATGAGGTTCACGGTGCACAATGGCAGCCCTGTGCCTGCCTGGCCTGTTCTTTAACACTCAGGTGTGTCTCCACCCATTTCCAGGTATGGGAGTAACGACAATGACTGCTGCCAGGATCCTCAAAGGCCAGTTGGCAGGGCAATCTGGGGAGGAGACCAGTCTGGTTATGGATACCTTTCCTCACCTGGCGCTGTCTAAGGTCAGCCCACTGTCCCTGACACATTCAGACTTCTATGTGTATTCAAACTTTCTGAATGAGGATAAGATGCATGCACTTGTGGTGAAAATATGAAATAATCTCATGTACTGACTCAGTGTTGTATAAGGACAATAATAATTGTAAAGCAAGGACATACAGTGTCACAGGCATCTAGCTCCAATGATGTTCAACAGAACTACATCATTCCAATTGACAACCACTCAAATTAGGATTACCATTTTCTTTGTAATTTATAGATACATCAATTTTGTAAAATACAACATATTTATTTCTTCATCATGAAGTGGAGTGTGCATTAAAGCAACTCACAATTACTTCTTAGACTATATAGCTTATCCTTGTAGTTATAGCTCATATTGTAGTTAGTGTTGATGCTTTATCTAATTGTATTGTATAAATGACCTTGTGTCTTTGTTACGCCAATATTGCCGATCATCTTTTTTTTTTATCCACATAATGCTTTATATCTGCGGTGGACACTTTTAATTCCCCTTCTACATGGTTAGCAGGAGTTTGATTACTTATTTTCAAAGTGTTGTCCCTCTCTTAACTAAAGGGTTGCCAAGGAGTAAGTTTGGCACAAACTGATATTTGACAATTTGATTAGAAATCAACAAAACAGACTACAGAAGGCTACATTCATACCACACTAACAAGCCAATTATATGTGTTGCCTCTTTTGCTGAATGTGTGGAAAGATTTTAGTTTGAATGTGAACAGGCTGTATTTTGAGGTTGGTGAGGCTGTCATTATAATCATGTCATGGTGACACAAGCAGCCTGTTATCAATATATCTTGGGTCTGACTCTTGGCCTGTAACACTGGCTAACACAATTTCATCAAAATCCAAGAAATGCCAATGAATCCTGAAATGCAGTGTTGTCAGCATGACTAATGTGAAGATAACATGTGTCTTCCATGGACGCAATATATGGTGAAAGCACTGAATTGAGTTTAGGCAAGTAAAATAACTTAAACTCCAAATGCCAGGTGTTTTATATCAAAGACAATAACTCAATTGCAGTTATTAATGTTCCTAAACTTGAGTGTATTGCTTGTTTGAGTTGAGGGTAGATATACATGCCCACCTAGTCGAAAGGATATAATCTGAGTGTAAGTAACTGGATAAGCGCACTTGCTAAATGCCTGAGATGATAAATACTCACGTTAATGTGTGTGAATCTGTTTGACCCCTGCAGACGTACAATGTGGACCAGCAGATGCCAGACAGCGCTGGCACAGCCACAGCTTACTTGTGTGGTGTAAAGGCCAATTACGGCACCCTGGGTGTCACTGCCGCCACCCCAAGGGGCAACTGTAGCGCTTCCTATGGGAACGAAGTCACATCGGTTTTGAAACGCGCCAAGAAAGCAGGTAGGATCAGCTTCACACAGCTTTACTTTACACTGGTTTCATGCTCTCATACTGTTAGGATGAGTCTTTGTTGATGTGTTATTCACTAAGGACATTTAGTCAGACAGGTCAGTATTATTCTGTACATATACGTTTTTGCTGTTGTTAAGAGGATGTAAGGCCGCTGTCACTCACAACATCTGTCCTTGTCACCTAACCTTATATGAATTCAAGAGCCTATCAAATATTCTTAGAAAATGTGAATAATAGGACAGTTCACAGTGATTGCCTGCTTGGCTCTTTATCCAAATACAAAATTAATATATACGGTTTATCTTAATAGTGGTGTGATCTTTTTTTGGTGGTAAATAACATCTCATAAGTGTATCTATGTCAATATTTACGGTATGAAAGATATGTTGACCACAGCTGCTCTGTGTTTTTGCAGGAAAGTCTGTGGGAATTGTCACTACAACCAGAGTGCAGCACGCCTCTCCTGGTGCAAACTACGCTCACTCTGCCGACCGAGGCTGGTATTCTGACTCCGACCTCACCTCTGAGGCAATCCAAAATGGCTGCCGTGACATTGCTTACCAGCTGGTTCATAACATAGAGATAGATGTAAGTCTTAATATAAAGGTAATTCTGAAGCAGAACATCAGAGCAGCGACTCAATAGAATTCACAACTATGGCTATGGATAAAAGTTTTCATTTACAAAATTGAAACAAATCATTCTTATCAAGCCATATTAAGTAAAAAATGTGATCGTAAACATGGGATTTGATGATTACCTTGCAATAAAATGAACTTTTTAAACAATGGTTGTTTGGAAAAGGCATGTAGAGTAAACCAACAAGACAGTAAGGCTTATAGTTGGAATATCACTCTGGATTAGAGAATCCGCTAAAAGCTTAAATTGCAAAGTATGAAATATATAACTGTCAGTGTCATTTGATTCCAGGTCATTCTTGGTGGAGGTCGTCGGTACATGTTTTCGAATACCACGCAAGACCCTGAGTATCCAACTTATAGAGGAGACCGATATGATGGACAAAATCTTGTTACAGAGTGGTTAAAGAACAAAACGGTAAATTGTCCCTCTGGCTGCAACTACATTTTTCTCTATTGAGTTGTTTAAAAAAGTTTCCTCCCCGAACCCTTCCAAAAACTTCCAATTAATGTGTTTGTTGTTATTCAATACCTACAGAATGCTAAATATGTTTGGAACAAAGCTGAATTTGATGCCATCAATCCTGCAAATACGGACTTCCTGATCGGTAAGAAGTACAATTTTATTCATCATTTTGACAATCAATTAATCATTGAAGGCACTTTTCAATTAAACCACAAAAGGTTTGCCTGCGCTGTCCTTGGAGAAATTGGTTCGATAAAACAGGGTCTTAGTTAAAACTCATAAGATTATCTTCTATTATACAATCTATTCAATTTAGAGCCATGAGACAAGTTGTTTTTATTTGTTTTTCAGGAAAAACTCAATGAGCTAACACTGCCAGCTCTATTAAAACAATTAGGAATGTGTTTCTCAGTTCTTCAAACTTGTTTTCTTCTGGATTTAGGTCTCTTTGAGCCCAAAGACTGCCGCTACGAGTTGGAGCGTGATGCATCCATGGACCCCTCCCTTACGGAGATGATGGAGAAAGCAATTAAGATTCTCAGCAAGAACCCAAAGGGATATTACCTCTTTGTAGAAGATACGTGTTATTGTTTTCTATACATATTTAATACATATTATAAATTAACTGTTAAAAGTGAAACACACTAAGCTCAAAACCATTGAAAACTAAAACCTCTCCCACCCTTCAAATAGAAGATATATTAGGTTTAAAACATATATTTTTGAAGTTATGTTACAGTAAATATGTGGTACATCAATGGGAGTTACAAAACAGATCACTAATATGAGGGATATTCTGCTGATGCTTATTTGAGAATTGCTTTCTTTTGGACTTTAAGCGGAAGAATTGACCATGGTCACCATGGAGGGAGGGCCAAAAGAGCTCTCTATGAGACTGTTGAGTTTGATCGGGCGATCGGGCGAGCAGCTGAACTCACCAGTGAGCTAGACACCCTGACTGTGGCCACTGCTGACCACTCCCATGTCTTTGCCTTTGGAGGACATTCTGCCAGAGGGAACTCTGTTTTAGGTAAAGTGCACTATTAGAATTTGATAAGAGCTGAGGTAAAGGACGTTTTCTAATACAAAAATGTAAAACATCTGCTTTCCAGGTTTGAATAAACCAATTTGTCCTGTGATTTACAGGAGTGTCTCGCTCATTAGCCGATGACGACAAGAGCTTCACTACTGCTGTGTATGGAAATGGACCAGGATACCGGAGTGGAACACGCCCCGATATGAATGAGACAATTTCATGTAAGTGAGACAAAGTAATTTAGTAGCTCCATCTTGTGGTGTAACAGCATATCTATTGTAGAGGCTCGAAGAGCCAAGTTGTGGTGTGACACAAATGTCACTTTGTCGTTTTGAAATGTGTCTATGTGCCAGAAAACTACTATAATGCTCCTTTGTCCTTTTCTTCCTCAGCGAATGATAATTATCGTCAGCAGGCTCCTGTTCCTATTGACTCAGAGACCCACGGTATAGAAGATGTAGCCATCTTTGCAAAAGGTCCCATGTCACATCTTTTCCACGGGGTCCAGGAGCAGAACTATATTGCCCACGTCATTGCTTATGCTGCCTGCCTGGAGCCCTACGAGAACTGTGATCTGCCCCCACCCGACCACGCTGGATCCATCCACCCCAGCCTCCTGCTCCTCCTGATGAGCCTCCTGCTCCTCTCCCTCTGCTCTGTCTGAGATGACAGCCGATGGAAAATATGTCCTGACCTTTGAATAGCTGTGCTATCGGACATTTTATTTGAAAAAGTATTGTTCTTTCCACTGTATGTTCTGTTCTATTTAATAGCTGTATAGTTGCACAACTTTGAGATCACTGACATTTTAAGTATTTCTTCTTGTTCAGATAACCTTGTCATGAAATCAACCAGTTAATCAAACACAGCCGTGATTTTATTGTGCTTACATGACAATAACGCTTTTGATTGATTGATTGTTTGATTGATTGATTATGAAAAGCATGTATGTCATTACTGCATAGAGCCATGAATTGTAACACTCCATTAAAATTGTTGCTGTGATTCTTTAATCAGTCTTTATTTCACGTCATTTTATCTTTTCATGTTTTAAGATGTCAGGCTTTTATTTTTTTCTTACAAAAGCTTAATTGGCATATCCCTACAGCCTGTATTAACGTAACATTGACAGAGTATGGTATCAAGGCAATTGCTTTTTCACCATAGCGAGAGTGTTTGTTTGTGTTCCGGGCAATGTGCAGGTGCTCCCTCTTTAAGAAGACAGAAGAGCAGAGCGTGCTGTCAGAGTGTCTTTAAAACGCCCTTTGGTAGGCTGTTTCTTCGCTTACGGCCATACCACCCTGAACACGCCCGATCTCGTCTGATCTCGGAAGCTAAGCAGGGTCGGGCCTGGTCAGTACTTGTATGGGAGACCGCCTGGGAATACCAGGTGCTGTAAGCTTTTTTTCTCTCATCCCAATCAATCAACTTCACAGGACAATTGCCATCGTTGTAGGCCTATCTATAATAAGCATATTGTAATAGGTTAATATTAGTCACATTTATGTCACCTTCCATTGCTATTATGCAAATTGTGTAGTTGTAGGCTTGGCAGTGTCTTGTATGCAATGAACACACAAACATAACATTTATTGTGGGATAATCAAACCAAAAATAAACATAGTATTTTGCCCAAAACATAAAGTATGTCTTTGCACAATCCCCGTAGCAAACATTTGTGCCATAAACCTTTTGACTGAGAGTGAATAAAACAATTGCAACATGTGATTTTTAACTAGAAATTAGGGTACATCTAAGATGACATGCTTAATAGGTCATCTTAAAAAAACTCTTTTATTTGATTCAAACATTAAGTAGAAGGAGGTGATAAGCAGTCACACAGGAACTGGCTCTGATAAGTAGATAAAACGTGAAATGAAAGCATTGTCCAATCAGAGAAAGCAAAGGGCGGGACTTCCGCCTGCTGCCAGAAAGGAGGAGGAGTTTGTGTGCTTGGAGGGAATTTCAACGAAAATAGTGGTGTTTTCATCGACAGAGAAGATTACTTGGATAAACAACCGGTCAAAACAATAGCGGTACATCTCTTCAAGTAGTTAAGGCACACAACTAAGGATACAACACACCGACTGTTGGCTAACTGCACATGCAAACGTAATTTGATACGTGCAGTTGAATATGTTTCTGCAAGTCCTCAGTCGTAGCATTCTTAGCTCGCCTCGATGAAAGGTTGTCCGTAGCTTGCTGCATGGGCTCTCAGCGATGGGCTAATTCGGAATATGCAGACACTCGACCGTAGACAGTTGACAAACACTGAGATAAACGTTGGTCATGGATCGAAAGAAGAGGAGGCTGGAAAGTCAACTGTGTAAAGCCGTGAAGGATGGAGAACCGAGGTGACGTTCAGCTCTCTCTCTCTTTGTTTTGTATCGACATGCCTTGTGTTGATGCGATGCGACGGATCGTACACACACTTATTTACGTAGCGAGCCGTCTTACACGATCTTAACGTAACCCTAGTTGTGCTCCTAATACAACAGTGTTAGTAAATTGAGTGTTTCGTGAATGAAACACGTTTTTTCAGTCCTTGCTTAAATGTAATCACTTCCTTTGTACGCGTTTGGGGTCTGTGAAGTCCTCAAAACCACATAACTTGAACTGAAACGTGTTTCCTGTTAGCGTTTGCACTGTAACGTTAACACGACTCTGAAGCGTTTCACTCATGCACTAGCCTGAGGACTGCTCTAAAGATATAGTGTGCCATATGTTGTATACATAAAGCCAGCCACCTGAGGTAAACTAACATTGACTTAATCCAAACTGCAACATTGAGCAGGATAGCATGCCCCCCTTTTTCATATACAATGAAGCTGTATTCCACAAAACAATGCATGTCCGATTGTAACAGATCTCTCTTGGTTGGCAGATCTGTGCTGCTGCTTCTTTCACAGGGTGCATGCCCCCACCTGGTGGGCAGTAAAGGAGTGGCTGCAATACATTTGGCTGCTGGCAAAGAGACGGAGAAGAACACGCGCTGTTTGAAAATGTTGCTGCAGCATGGAGCGGACCCCAATATCAGGTGTGGTTACAAATAGTGAAAAGAGAAAGCGCCATGTCACCATGTGAGATCATTTTCCTGTGTAACTACAGAACCCATTTATTTTAAATTGTAAGTGTATATGAATGTTATATAGATAGTTGAGCTATATTTTAGAGACTTTTTGCATCACTTAAAACCTGCAGTCAATTTCCATTAAATCCAATATGCTCCTCGATTTGGAAATATGTAAAAATATTGTCACAAGCCACTATTCAAAATCTTTGAGCTTAATGCAATATTGTGATTTCTTGTACTTCTCTCAGGTCATCAGATGGCCTGACTCCCCTTCACATTGCTGCACTGTGGGGATGCTATCAAAATCTGAAGCTGCTCTTGGTGAATGGAGGGAACCCGAACATTAAACATAATGTAAGCGTTGTTTTTAGCGCTATTAATCATTTTCCATAAATGCTGCCACACCTGCGCTGTAACAAGGTATCTCATAATGGCTTTAAATGTTTGCTTCAGTTTGGTTTACACCTGTTATCTCCTCAATTTATTTAGGAAGGGAATACACCAGGGCAGCTTGCAGAGCAACAGGATAATCGAAAGTGTGCCCAGCTCCTTCAGGAGTACCAGTTTAGCTCGGTGGACACGGAGGAAGACGAGTTACCTCAATTCCAATACTGTAAGAAAGTCTCTTTGAAGCCTTTAAAACACTTCATCTGAAACATACCACTTGAATGCAAAGTCAATTTTTCCAACTTGTGTTATTTCAAAAATGTGAAGAAAACGATACATATCCAGTAGTGTTATAAACAGAGATATTATAGTAATAGTATTTTTCAGTAATATGTATTCAGCCAGTCAAGTGTTTAACGTCGTGGTCGGCTTCAAGCAGATTGTCATAACATAGTAACACTACAATAATTACAGTGATTGCACAACAATCTCATCTTACTTCCTAAATCCCTTGAAATTGAAAGACACACACACACATATATATATATATATATATATAGTCAATACTTGTCATCAGTTCTAATTTACTCAAAAATGTGCCACTAGCACTCATTATTTTCCAGTCAAATAAAAAGATTTATACATGGCTATCTGCCAAATGTTCCTGCAGTTTACAAAGAAAAGTTGCAGCAAAACAGTTTCAAGAATTTGGCTGGCTGGTAGTAATATTTCACCTTTTGTAAGAAACCGTGTTGATTTATGTTCCTTCTTTTTCTCCACAGCTGTGTATTCAGACCAAACGGACACGTCCAGCTATCCTGAATCAGACAGCAGCTTCAGTTCCCACTCTTCTATGATAAGTGACTTTGGTGAAGCCCCATTGAGCAGCACAAGGCGCTCATCATTTTTCAACCTATCTAACATTAACGGAAGGCCAGATTGCAGAGAAATGTCATATAACGGGCTTTCTGATATGGACTCTAAGAGGCATCACAGCCAATACTGGAACAATGCCGCCTCACATTGTGCATCTGAAGGTCCCTCCATACTATCGAGCACTCGCATGTCTGCAGTGGGACCTGCAGCTGCAATGCCCAATCAGAAGGAGCAGGTTTTGTTTACTGACGACGGCGTGTTCAGATCAAAAGCAAGTGAACATGCGGCTGCAACTGATTGCAGAATCTCCCCCTCTAGAAGAGACACTCTCCCAGCATTTCACTTGCGGCGAGCGAGTCGCAAGAGCGTGAGCTTCAGAGATGTCGATGAATATTTCCCTGTTTTCAGTCCTGAATCTCCCACACAGCCGCCCGGTGTTGATGGCAGCCCGTGCACCAGCGACTTACCTTTTGACATGTCCGAGTACTCTGACTTCCTGGATTCAGAACGCATGGCCACCGTTTTACACAAGCAGGGTATCGACGTCACATCGCCAGATCACGTCTATGTTTTTTGCAGGGAGAGCAGTGAAAGCACAGAGGAGGACATGGAGAAAACGGTCCTCAGTCACTGTGCTTTGACAGAGAGTGATGATGAACAGGAGGGTGAATGTGTAGAAGAGGCTCAGGGGAATATACCAGAACAGCCGGTCCTTTCCCATGTTGACGTGAGCAGCAGTGGGTCTGGTAGTAGTCATTACAGCAGCTGTGAGAGCGACCATTACACCAGTGTACTGGATGCTTCTGTGCACCCCAGACATCTTTTACTAAAGGGGGGTTCTCTTGCGGCTGAATCCAACGAAAATATTCAGATTTCTACAGACTCTGATTCTAAATTTGCAAGGCAAGACTTGAATCTACCACCTGTTCAAACAGAACCCCAGATGGATTCAAAACCTGAAACTAAAGCGCATGTACAAGGTATGCGTGATCAACTGGTGTTGTCTGAAGCACACCCAAACAATGACTTGTTTGAACCTTGTAGTAGTCCTGTTGTTGACACTTCAAGTGAGTGTGGCGTTGGTCAGCCGGTGGCAGACGCCCCGTCGACTGATGCAGCCGAGGCGCTACAGCAAAACGTCGACCTTCCGGTCACACTCAGTCCTTTTGTAACAGGCAGGACTCGCTCGAGGTTGAGCCGCTGCTCACTGAGGACGAGCAGACCCTCCGAGAGCCTCCTCGTCGCGTCTTCTTTGTTTGAAGTGACCCTCCCCACACCGGTCCGAACACGCCGCCAGACGCCCAGATCTCAGAGCCGTGAAGACGTTTACAGTTCCCCACATGCACATTGTTATACGCCGTCCTATTCGGGGAACGACACGGTAGGAGGAGACAAGTTTTCTGCTGATTGCACGGACACACAGTCCAGCACCCTCGGAGCTGGTTCAAGTGTGCGCAATAGCCAAGCTGACACGCTCGTCCTCTGCAGCAGCGTAACGGATTCTGCCTCTCAAACGCAGACTTTGTCCGACACAGTCATCCTGGAGGAAAACCAGGACTCTTCAATGGATGCTTATGAAAGAAACCTTGCAGAGGTTATACTGGCCATGCAAGGCCATGCTCTTGCTGAAGGCAGGGATCTTCTGACCGATGATCTGACAAGTACAGATGAGGCAACAACAAAGAATCGGGTAAATGATGCTCCCGGTGAGGACAAGTTAGATGGCCTAAAAAAAGATGATGTATGGGTGACTGAGGACTGCAGCTCATCTTCATCCAGCTCCACCTATTTTTCCCCACGGAGGTCCAGGGAAGATTCCGACCTTCCTTGCACCCCAGGCACCGGATGCACCCCCAGGTACAGCATGAGCCGACTGTCGAGCTGCCGCAGGCCTCATCCCCTGGCTAACCTGTCTTACACCCCCGGAGGGCGTCCGCTCATTCAGGATGCGGACGAACCGGTGGAGTACCTCTACACGGATTCGGAACAGGGCCACGAGCTGATCGAGACCCACGTCCCGCCTACAGCAAACACCTCGCTCAGCTCCAGCGTGAGTACTTGTAGCGGCGAGGAGACCGTCCTCTATGACTGGCGCTCCATGCAGACTGACACTTCGGTCGACGAAGGAAAGGAGAACCAGACGCCCCAGACGGTGCCACAGAAGGAGGACAATGCCGAGGACAGGCCGTTGCCGGAGACAAAAGGGATGACGGACAAGGAGCTGAGATTGCGGCTACAAGAGCTGGGGGAGAGCCCGGGCCCTATCGGCTGCCGTACCAGGCCCGTTTACATGCGGCGGCTGCGGCGCCTGTTGCAGGAGTCAAACACCCAATCGCCACATCCCCAGAGGCAGTTAGACCAGCCACAAACAGGTAACGCTTGTGCTCTTCTTTTAAAGTCCTTGATTACTACTTACCTAACCGGTGCTATGACTAGGTAATGATAGTATTAGATTGTGAGCAGTTTTGCTTTTGTTTTTGAATTATATATTCAGAATTATGTTTCTACTTAAATGTTTGTCCTGTGAAAAACATATTTCTTGCCTTAAGTTGACTGTATTCAAGTAAGCATCGCGTTGTGGGTGGATGAGATTAGAGGTGCTGAACGAATGAGCTATACTGATACACTTATTATCATTTAGCTTATCAACCGTGTCACTGACATCGCAAGTCATTTTCTTATGTTCTATTATTTCCTTTCTGTAGATTTAGGCTATGGTCCAGAATTGTGTCAGGCCCTGCGGACCTTCGAGCTGCCTGATTGCAAGGCTGACGAGCAAGCTTTGTGCCAGCAGTTTGACCAACCGGATCAAAACAGGAAGTGGAGGGAGGGCATCATCAAGTCCAGTTTCAACTACCTGCTGCTCGACCCGAGGTCTGCTGGATCTTGATTTGTGTCTTTTCTTTCCAGGCTCTCTGGGGATAGATATTTAGCATGAAGTGATGAGATGATGCCATTCTTATTTTGCATGGAAGTCATTTCTACAACGCAGTGCTTGTAATCAGAACAGGAGGCTCTCTTGTGTATGAAAAGCAATTTACATAGTTTTTGTCCCATAATCAGAGAAAGTACCCTGGCTTTGTCCGTTGTCATTTATCATAAATGTCACTGGGATGTTTAAAAAGAAAAAGCTGTAAAATCAGGCAAATTTGCCAAATCATCAACAGTTTCTCAGTTGTAAGAGCAGTATAATAATTTCCATTTATGTGTTCAGGCTACATTATCATATCACTTTTCATAAGGTAAACAGAGCTAACACTACACTTTAAGCAATGTTTGATTCCCAGTGTATCTTTAGGAATAGCTTGTTTCCTCATTTATGTTTTAACCACCACCTCTCTATAACACAGATAAACACTTTTCACCCTCAAAGTATAATAAAATGGATCTCTTTTTTTTTTTTTTTTTGCTCTGCCAGAGTGACGAAAAACCTCCCATTCCGCAGTCACACCATGACTCCACAGGAGTGTTTCCAGACATTTATCCACGCTATATTTTACGTGGGCAAAGGGAAACGCTCCCGGCCCTACAGCCACCTGTATGAGGCTTTAGAGTACTTCAAAGGAGACAAGACTTCCAAGGTGAGGCAGCACACACACTGATCAGTCTTGATCAGATTTGAATGAAGAAAATCAAATAAAATATGTATATAAAATACTCTCCCTTCTCTGTTTGACAGAAATTGTGCACCAAAGTGCAGCATATCCTTCAGGTGTGGAAGGCCGAGCAGGGCGTCATCTCTCTGCATTGTTTCCAGAATGTCATTCCAGTGGAGGCTTACACAAGAGAGGCCTGCATGGTGGAGGCCATCGGTGAGTGCAACAAGGGATGAAACTCATCACCAATTATCTCTGTTAAGAAGCAAACAGCAATGTAATCTAATGGAAAATTCCTGTTTGAATACTTTCCCCGTCTGCTTTGTATCAGGGTCTTAAATCACCCCGGCAATGCCTTTTTTTTTTAATGAGAATTTTCAGCCAAATCCATGAAACAAGAATATGTATACTCATTTTTTAAATTCCCTTGACAGCTTGTGTTATTGATATTTTGTGCCACGTTCAGGAAAATAAGCTACATTTGTTGTGTGCAGTTGCCAAAAATGAGGTCAATGGGATTCATTTGAGAAATTAACTATTTAATAACCTGTCAACTGTGTTTCAAAAATGCTAATGAATACATGTTACACGTTCTGCCTTGTTTTCTTTTAGAACAATTGCAAGTTGCTTATAATCTCACTATACTGTAATGTTTAAGAAATCAAACATATGCAATCGTACCGTCCGTACAACAACCACAACCGTGGTTTTATTGAGTTTTATCACACAGCATCTTTAATAGACGCAGATAGTCGTTTTGCTGTACCCCATTTTTATCAGTGTATGATTTATTTTTGAAATTTTCAACACCAAAATCAGCACCAACAATACATAAACCCTTGCATGTATGACTTAATAAACGAAATAGAAGAAAACATTCTGTAAAATGAAAGTGGAATTTAAGGAAAATCCAAAAACGAACACAAATAAAGCCACTAACTCTGACGCTGGTGCAGCGTGCCAATAACTTTTTTTGATTCTTCAGGATTGAAGATGCTCACCAATCAGAAGCGAGGGGATTTTTACGGCGTGGTGTCCAACTGGCAGGTGAAGAAGAAACGGGACCTCGGGGTCCACCTGCTCTACCGGGCCATGCAGATCTTTCTGGCCGAGGGTGAGAGACAGCTCAGACCGGCAGACATCAGACAGTAGTGAATCCCACTGGAGGGGGGCATGAACAGCAGCAGAAATGCCAAAGGAGGTCATACCACTAGTTCAAGGTAGAAAGTAATTCTTCTTTGAAAAATGTTGCACTCAAGATTCATGTGGGGTTTACAAAATCCAGCTCTCTGGATCTGTTACCCGCCGTGTAATTGTCTTTCTGCTATAAATGAACTGTGTAAATTGCTCAGGGATTAAGCTCATCTTACTTGATTTCCATTTTAAAGTAAGTCCATTTTTTTAAAAACGTGTTTAATATAATAATCAAAACTGCCTGATTTCTTTGGAGATGGATTTCTTCATTACATTGCTTTTAATCATCTGCCCAGATGTGACACCAATATTGATTCCTCAAAAAAACTGAAGGGTGGAATAATGTATATAAAATATATGGATTAATGAACATAATCAAAATTGGCAGACTGCAGGCCTTTCAGACGTCACAACAAATAAGCATGATAAAGTTAGCTCCCAAAAACCTTCTTGGTTCTCTGTGGCACTAAAGACAGCTTCACATTGTTCCACAACACATTCAAAAACCTTTCAGTATAATCAAATCAGCTTGTGTCACATTGCACGTAAACAAGTTAGTTGAGGAAAACAAAAGCAAAACCAGCTGGGAGAGTAGAAAGTAAGCAGAGGCTGGTAACTGGTTCTTAGTATTATAGGTTTGTGTACAGTGTATAGTTTTAGAAACGTAATGTGTAAAATGTGATATTTGCTTACATGGCTGGCTTTCCATTTCTTTTGTTGTGCCATTTTTTTTTTATTGTTAAAAATATGCATTGCAGGCAGGCCAATGATATGATAGTGATAGTTGTGTGTATACAATTCTTTTAGCTGTGTCATTGCAATGAGCTCTGTAGAACCGGATGGTTAAGGTTGTCGGTAGTGGAGCAGCACTTACAATGTTAAGATGGGTAGACTGGCCAAGTTGGTAGCAGAACTAGTTTGTATTCGTCACACATCATTGGGTTACTGACGTTATATGATCACATAATCTATATCAGTTTGCTACTTAGTTAAATCAATGCCAAATAGAAGTTTTCTGAAAAATTGTCTCCCCATCTCATGTCATGGTCTACAAATGTATGTTCATGGTCAGCGGGCTTCAAAAGGGTAATGCACTTGATCAATTATCTGGAGGCTGCACATATTCTTTATTTCACACAAAATGCATTAATATTAACTGTTCAAAACATAATTTTGTGTTTTAGAAATATATTTGTTTACATCCTTCTCCCCAGCTTAAAGAAAATCAAAGCATGAAATCAGCGAGTAAAACACCTGATCTGTGGCATTTACTTTTAATTATGAAATGAATTGCATTTACTTTTTTTTTTATCTAAGATAAATAAACTATAAAGTCATTAATAGTACAATGATTAGGTGTGCACACACTTTTTATAGTTATAGTTCTAAAAAATAAAGGTGCCTCATTGTGAGCCATGTTTGGTATGTTTGATTTGTTGTTGAAAATACATGTATCATTCATGTGTACATCATTGATGCATACATGTTATGGAGTGCTGTCTTTTCATTATGATCATTAACTGCTGTACTTCCTTGACCTGTTTTTTTTGGGATTTATGTAAATCTAGTAAAAAGAAAAATACATATGACATAAACCTGAACTGGTTGAATCTTTTTTTCCTTCTCATCTCCTGTTCTCTGGTGTCCCTCTAGTGGACAAAGGAAGTAATTTGTTTTTCATTGAGTCTAGAATTGTTCCTTTCATGCAGTAACTGGTCTTCATCTACTATGATTTATGCTATATGTGTTAGGTGTAAATATGACGATTTCTATAAAAAGTTACATAATCCCTACAGACACAAATGTATAGGACCACTTGCACTATATTACACAGTTTATTCATCAAACATTTCATTTTGTTATTGAAGCTGTTTTGACAAAAAATAGATTATTTGACAATTACCTCTCATCTTGTGAGGCAAGCCTTGAAGCCGTTGAAATCAGGGAGTAAAAAGTATCAAATAAATAACCACAGTAAATAACCACAAATAAATAACCACAGTAAATAACCACAATGTATTTACACCATTTCAAGTACAGCCTCGCACTCAACCATTGAACAGGTGATGTCATTTAAGACCCTGAGGGATCAGGGTTTCAGACTTTAAGAAGGGATATTGGGATTTGGGTCTTGTATAACAAGTCATAGTAGTATGCCATAAAAAATAGTATAAAATGTCATTGTATTATAGTCCATAAAAATGTAAAATATCATTGTATAGTATGACATAAAAAGTGTCACAAAAGACAACATAGTATAGTATCTCATCCTTTTAAGAATTTGTGAGTATTGTGAAACTGCAGCCTACTGGAATTGTTGGATATCTGGTAGCATGGTAACAAGTATAGCCTTTGTAGTTTGTATGCACATTATTGTGTCATGTAAGGATTGCTGATGGGGGGTTACAGCCCTCCCCCTCCCATACACGAGGTGTCCCTGTTGCTGTGCATGTAGTTGTCTGTTGCAGGTGCTGATTGGAGGCTCATCAGCTTTATGAGCCACACCTGAGCCAGGAGGTGAGCCACACCTCTGGGAGGAAGATCCTTTGTGTCACTGGCTTGACACAGTTGCTTTGGTTTTTTTTGTTGAGTTCTGTTCTTTTGTATATACTGCCACACATCCATACATACACTTCACTACTGATAACTGATACCTCCACGTTACATGGTCTGACTTATGTTTGTTAAAAATAAATATCTTTTTCTTAGCAGCTAGCTCGTTTGTCTCCCTGTTTTGTTGCAGTTGACATTTTATGACATATGCTGTCACAGCACATGTGATAAAAATATGGTATATAATCTCATGAAGAAATGTCTGAAATAAGTATATAGTATAATGTAAAAGTATAACAAAAAACAACACACTATATTATGATTTTTCTTTTTTACTTTTTTCGACATACAAAACTTTTTTTTCCCAACAGACTGACTTTTTAAAAAAACGTTTTTAATGGTTTAACGCTTTTCGACAAACTATACTATGACCTTTTGTCACTTTTTCCGACATGCTATACTATGACTTTCTTATAAAACTTTTTCGACACACAATACTATGAATTATTTTGACAAACTATGCTCACAAACTATGTTTTTTTTCTTCTTTTTTTCCACATAAAAAATGTATGACTCTTTCACGTTTTTTACGACATACAAAACGTTGACTTTTTTCGACATGCTATACTTACATTTTTTACGGATTACTATAATACATTTTTATGATACAATATAGTATGACTTTTTAGTTTCACACTATACTGACATTTTTTGACTTTTTAATGGCATATTATACTATATTTTTATGACCTTTTTAGGCATGCTTTACCATGACATTTTATATGACTTTTTTATTAAATAGATTTTGTAACTATGCACCATTTCCTCTGAAATCTAATCTAAAATTAGACATCAGAATGTTCTGCTAGTGACACCTTGAGGTGGTCTGCTATTAACCTGTCGTGAAATGATGTTGTAACTATAAACCATATCCTGTCAAATCTAATCTGAAATTAGACAAATTGTCTCATGAATGTGATTTTGAAGGGCTTTCATTTTGAAATGCTACATCAGAAAGTCCTGACACATTTTTTTATGGCATACTTTAATGTGACATATTAATCATGACTTTTTAAGAAAGTGGATATCATGACTTTAAAAAAAACATTACACTATGGCCTTTTTTGTGCCAAACATAATATGACATTTTTATGGCTTACTATATACTTTGTCATTTTTATGGCATATTTTACGATAACGATTTTATGAAATGTTTATGGCATTTCTATAATATTTTCATGGAATACTGTACATCATTTTTATGACATGCTTTATAATTATTTTCATTAAATATAGTATAGTATGACATATCATATTTTAACATTTTTTAAGACATGCTATAATATTGTCATGGAATACCATAGTATGATATTTTCATGTCATACTATGGGATGACATGTTTAAGGCAGACTATACTATGACATTTTAATGATTTGTTCTTTAGAACATTGTATACTTTGATATTTTTATAGAATACTTTAATAACACATTTTAATGGCATAGTAAAATATAATTTCATGACATTTTTAAGGCATGTTATACTATGTAATTTATTATGACATTTTGATGGCTCTCTATACTTCGACATTTGTATTGTCATAATATAATATGACCGTATTTTGGCAAACTATACAATGCCATTATAGAATATTATACTATGACTTCTTTCAATGACATTTCTGTGGCATACCATACCATAACATTTTTATGGCATATAATTCTATGATTTTTTCGAGACAGTTTTTAGGACATACTATAATATCCCATTTTATTTTGGACTATAGTATCACATTTTATGACATTATATGGAATTCTATATTACATTTTTTCAGGACATTTTAAAGCGCGCTATCCTATGACATTTTCTATGACATTTCTATGGCTCACTATGATTAAGTCACACTACACTATGACATTTGTATGCATGCTATACTATTAGATTTTCATGACATTTGTGTGACATACATTTTTATGGTATACGAGAATATTTTTATGTACTACAAAGGGATATTTTATGGCATACTATACTGTTACAGATTTATGTTTTTTTGCAGACTATATATTATGACATTTTTATGACGCTTTTAGTGACACACTATACTATTATAGAAATACTTCTTTTCATGACACACTACTTTGATATTTTGCGGGGCATACTATAGTTTATAGTATTTTTGTGACAAACTATTCTATGGTATTTATATTAATACATACATACATATTTGATGGCATACTCAATGTCATTTTATGACATACTATAATTTTTTATGACATACTATTATTTATTATAATTACAAATGTTTTTATTATTACTTTTATATACTTTCATAACATGACATTTATTATGACTTATTTATAATATACTTTACAATGTAATTTTTTTACGACATACTTTAAAATTTGTTATCGCATACTATACTATGGCATTTATTTTTACCCTATTATGAGATTTTTCATGATTCTTGAAGTGATATAAAACGGTTAATTTTGCTCATTTTGTAACATATTAACATGAATAAATACATGCAAATGCACACATTTTCTCCTTCATTGTTTTTGTACGTTTCTTAATCAATGTGATGGCCTGAACCATCATATATCCATCATATATTACTGTGGGTAAAAGTCACGTTCTTTCAAGGTGTCCGTGTGAAATGTCCGCCTATGAAAACTTTAGATATAAAAGTTTTTAGAAGATTTATAAAAGATGGATATTTTGATATTCATATTGCTTCAAGGCTTTTATCAAGTAGGTCAAGATTTTAGCTGGTTCCCCTTGCATGCAGCCAATTTCGCCACCAATCATTGTGTTCATACACTCAGAGACTGCATAGCTTTGTGTCTTTGAGATTATACAGATCACACTTAAAAGCAAACATGTAGGCCATAGCTCAAAATGATGCTGTAGGTTATTACCCAAACACCTGAATAGTCTTGCCAACTGTCCCTAATGGATTTAAGGTTGGAGTAAGCAAACGTTAGCCTACTTTCGTCCAAAATAAGCTAGTAGCGCTCTGGTCCAAAAAGAAAAAAACTATTCATTCATCACATTACCTGTCTTTTTCCCCATTGTTCCACCACTTCTCTTCTTCTTTTTCTTCCCTGGGCCCGAAAGGACTTTGGTCTTTTTGACATGATGATACACTATTAAAAGTGTAAAAATAGTACAATTCGCCGATGCCACGGGCCGGCTCTGACATCTCCTCCAACCAAACCAAAGAAGAACGATGTAAAGAAGGACTCACCACATTATTGAAGACTGAACTAGTGACTTTATTTGATAAAACACAACAATACAAATAGCAGGCAGTTTTATTTTACATTAAATAAACAGCTGATGGTAAAATGACTACCACTTGATAGTGTCTGTTCAACCAAACTGATTATTACTGATATATTTAGATGAAACCTGAGGGGTTTAGCTGATATCTGTTATCTTGAACAATAGTTTGATGCGATTATGACTTTTAATGACTCAATCTTTTTTTCTCCAAAAAGGCCACCCATCATTTTGGAAAGCATCTATTCATATATAACATATTTGTTTGGTAATCATTACAGCAACTACATCTTTAATCAGACCTTAGATGCAATGCAAAGTTATATAATGTATCTTTCTGCTTTTAAAGGTAACTTTCTTTGAATTATCTCTTGCATCTATATTCTTCTTTCTCCTCTTCTGTAGCCAGACTCGAGCCCCTACATCTCAGCAAGGGTGATCGAAATGCAATCTGAACTGCTCGTCAATTCTAGCAGTTCTGTGCCTGTTTTTGGGCGGAGGCGAAGGGGGGAGACAGGCAGAAGAATAAATAATGCCATCATCAGCAAATCGTGACGCTATTCCTTGTGACGTTCGGATGAAATCTGGGACACAGTTGCATTCATTGTTCAGCGAGCTCTTCCACATAGTTAAACCCACCGACAGCAATGAATGTTGATTGTGACCTTTGCTGTGGTTTGGAAGTTGAAAGTATTTTTCGTTTTCGTTTGTCAAGGATGTATGCTGTGCTCTTCATGTGGTTTTTCAAGAAGTCATTGGTCATGCGTGTGTGCAAGTTTCTGCATGGGGTTTTACCTCTTTTTCCTTCTTTTTTGAGACACCGAGTGAAAATGGCTGGCCACAGGGCACAATCAACGGTCGATGGTTTTTTCAATTTAGCTGAAACTCACCGACAGCGTTGAATGTTCACTGGGGCGACCACAGACCTGATGGTGACCAGGGATGACAGTCTGCTTAGAGATGCAGAGGGAGCAAGTCTTCTCTGTGGGCAGGAGGCTTCTAACTCTCACCCTCTCTCACTCAAACACTCTGTCATGCTCTGAGCACGAAGGACACTGAAAAGGTCATTTGTTTTTTACCATACTTTGAATATGCTATCTTTTCCATCCAAGCTTATTAGATAACTACAGACCGCTAAATAGAATATGACAACACTTGATGATAAATATATGTATACACATGCATACATCATGAACATCTAACAGTGCTTTTTGTCCTCATTCTTTGCATCCGGTGTTGGCCATTCACATACTGTACCTAAGAATAGGAGACATGAAAAGGGATTCATGTCTATGTGTGTGTGTGAGTGTGTGTGTAAAATGCAGTTTATCTACATCCCCTGTGCTGACCTCTACCATAGACCCTTGCATCAAAAAGAAGCAGAACTGGCTTTGCCCCACCTCTTCTTAAATCCTGCAATGGGGTCGAGGGCTATATGCACTATTAACTTCCATGACTCATGGTCATTATGACACCAAAGGCAGTGTCACTGTGTGGGAACACATTTTGCTTCACTGCAAGTAGCAGTTAGAAGAGGGAAGTCATCTTGAAACTCCTGACTCATAGCTGGCTTTTAGTCAATGCAGCACCTGGGCGGAGGTTGCAGCCAGTCGCCTGGATTGAAGCACAGCGGCAAAGCCTCTAGAGAGGGCCCAACATGCCTTGAGGGCTTCGTGCAAGGTAGAGGATGAGGAAGACATCGGGTATGAAACTGTCGACTCATCCAGATCAATAGCGTCTGTTGTTTCTCTATGATGTGGCACTTTGGTTGAAGACTAGGATGTTTTTTCTTCTGCTTGCACCGATACCAGTAAGGAAACTGTCCACCAACTTGTACGACGGCTGTGTTACACACTGCTGAATCATTGTTGCTCGCGATGAGAAAAAGAAAACCGCAGTTTGTGAGCACAAAAATCAAATGCCACAGAGCTGCTGTAGCAATTAGATACGACTTGACAATAAAACTGTGGCAGTGAGTCAAGATGTGGTTGGATGATAAATATGGCGCTCAAACTCTTCTACAGCAGGATCAGAAGTGATTAAGACGATGTGGTGGATACCTCATGCCCTGCCAAATAGTCATTTTATATAGAAAACAGAGTTAGAAATAACGTAATGACTGATTGCCTTTTACTATAAAGCACAACACATTAAGTAATAAATCTGAAGATTTCTAAAGACTTGAATTTCTACTATATGTCTGACAGCAATGAGTGTGCTGCTTCTCTTCTCTCCTTTGGATCACAGGAGCTGCTTCTACTTTGTCATTCCCTGTGTATCTCAGTCCTCTGAAAAGCTCCACTTTTGTGAGCAAAAAACTCAAAATGATCCTAACTCAAAATACCTCCATCAAAATCCAGTTTGCTAGCTGTTGACACATCACCCAAAGCTTGGGCCAAAAAGCACAGTCCTTGCTGCGAGGGACACCACTATCTCTGCCTCTCTCCACTCTCGCGAACAGTGATTTGAGTGACAGAGTTGGAATTGACAGAAGTGGATGAGAAGTAATGTTGCTTTATAAGGTCTTCTCTGGCCGCAGGACGAGGGTGACAGTAGGAAGAAAGATCCAGACACGCAACTAGAGAGACAAGGGCCCTGAGCTGACAATGTGGCCCTAATTTGAATGACAAGGTCTGCACATCAGCCCTCAAACCAGCCTGGGTTGGGTGGGTGCGGGGTGGGGAAGGTAGGGAGGGGACGGAAGGGACGGCGGGGCAGCTAAGGGAGAGAAGAAGGAGTGAGAGGAATAAGAAGAGACAGCAAGGAGGAGGGAGAGGGCATGCAAGGGTGTCCTTCCTTCAAACATGCTGGCCTTAATGGCACAGACAGCTCTGGCATTTAACCACTGAATCATTTTTAGATAAGTGGATGTGGTAGTATGTGTGGGGCGAGTTGTGACTTGTACAAATTTCAGGAGGCGTTTTTATGACTAAGTATAAAGAGCTTTGTAAAAGAAAAGAAAAAAACCTCAACTATAGAATAATAGTGATCACAGAACGTCGACAATCTGTCTAATGGATGAATTTACTTCAATTCAAGGGTATATGGAAGAGAAGGGAAGCAGTAAATTGCTGGGCCAGTTGGGAAAATCTATGCAGGAGATTTGACCTGTTAGCTCTCCCTTATTCAGTAACTATAGCTAAAGTTTTCTTGAGCAACAACATAACCCACAGTTGTTCAGAGAAATGCTGCTCAGTAGAAAAACAAAACTGAAACGGGCCTCCTCCCCCAAAGGGTAATTACTTTGAATGTGATTCCTGACACCACAGATAACGGCCACATATGCTGAGCAGGTTGCAAATGAATGAAAGCTTTAAAAAAATAAAAAATGTCAAAGCTTCTCCAAGGAGAGCTAACAATAGAATACTAGCAGAACAAGTTTGTGTAACGGATACCGTTAGTATCCGTTAGTATGGCGGACACTGTCGAAAACACCCTTGTCATTCCAGAATGAGAAATTACACTGATGGTGATCGAATTACTCTGAAACAACAAAAGAACCATCTGTACTCGATATTACAATGCCGTGTGAATCCGCTTTTCTTTAATAATGACAAAGAGATTTCCTTTCATCAGCTGAGGTGAAGGGAGAATGATGGGCTGAAAATGCGACCAAAGGAGGGTGCATATTGGGTTTATCTCACTTAGGTGTAGCCTAATATTATAATCACCTCATAACAATAATTTTAGGAACGCAAAAACAAACCTTTGCTTGGTGAGAAAGTAAAAAGATAAGCAGTTCTTCTCATCATGAACTGGGTTGAATATGAAAACTTGTCACATAGAAGGTATCTGAAATCTAATATTTGCCTGCCAGTTTGTAATCAGGCTTTTACTTTGGTTTGCATAAAACACTTCAGCCGAAACTCCAGCTTATGTCTGTCTGCCTGCCTGTCTGTCTGTCTCTCCTTCACTCTCTCTCTCTCTCTCTCTTCTCAGGAGGGGGAGGAAATTCCTGGCGAGTGTTCTGCGAGTTGTTGCTCTCTGCCTGCAGGTACAGACCGGCCTCCTCTGTCTGCCTGTCTGCAGATATCATACCGCGACGTGATCTGTTTAGCTGCCTGACTTAATGCTCACCTGCTCACACGCCTCCGGCTCTGTGTGTGTGTGTGTGTGTGTGTGTGTGTATGTGTGTGAGTGTGTATGTTGACTTCTTCTGTCTCCTCACAGCTGGAATGGCATCTCCCTCTTTATCTGCTGCCCTGCGATTACAGACACACAGAGAGAGAGAGAGAGAGAGAGAGAGAGAGAGAGAGAAAGAGAGAGAGAAAGAGAGAGAGAGAAAGAGAGAGAGAAAGAGATATTGAATTTTACTACAAGTCTTCTAACGAACAATTTGCATGAACAAGAAAACACACACAAACACACACTAGGACCGACAAGCTGGACTGGAAAGAATGGGGCTGGTTAAAGTAATGGGGGAAAAGGAAGTGAGGAAGGCAGGAATGAACGTGCACTAAAACATGGACATAAAACTCCCTCACATTTGCCAGGATTTATCAAAACTAGCAATTCTTGTTTCAAACATACATTCCCATTTAATTTCAATACATTTGAATCTGTAAAGGTTCTTTGTATGTCTAAATAGGTAGAACAAGGGGCTCGATTCCCACTTGCTTGCATGCTTCCCTCTCTGTTGAAAGGCTCTGGATGAATGGTATGCCAAGCGGCGTATTATGATGTATATTTTTAGTTATTTCATCCTCAGGTCGTCACGCCGCTGACAGATGCAGGCTGACGTGTACAACCACGCACACAAAACACACACGGGCACACGCGAGTAGGGGTCTGAGTCCAGCTGGAGGTGGTCTCCTGCCAAACCTGCAGGCAGGCTGACTGTATTCATATGCATCACACACGCACTGATTGGAACTGACAGGACACACACACACAGCTGGAAAAAAAATCTACTGGTGAGTAAATCAATATTTCAAGGGCAAGCTGCTATCCTAAAAACATTGTAATGAAAAACTTTTTTGGCCAGCTCCGCTGCATTAGTCTGTCTTTGACTTCATTTTCTGCTATTTTATTTACCATCCAAAAAGATACCCGCACTGTCCATTCCAACAAAAAGGCAGGGCCATTGACAACGAACAAATACAAGCGAATGTGAGAGAGACAGGCACGATTGGATGTAGACGAGCAGTAGTGAGTAATGTCATGAGAGAGGAGCAGACTGGGGAGAAAAAGTGAGAAGTGAATAATAGCCAATAGGCTGGGAGAGGGACACGAGCGAGAGATGGAGGAAGAGTGCCTGCCTTTCTCTCTCTCTCACACACACGCACACACACACACACACACACACAAAGCAGAGACTCCGCAGGGCGCCAAATAATAACCTTCCTTGTCATTATCATCGCCCAGCCAAACCGCTCTCCACTCCTCCTCCACCTCCTTCCGTCTTCAACACAATCATTGCCCTATCGTTTACAGTGTGCTGTTGAATGGGAACATCAATAGACACATCCATTAGTGGTGCAAGTCCTTCCCTCTCTCATTCTCAAGTGCTTTAATAGCCGGGACACACACACACACACACACACACACACACACACACACACACACACACACACACACACACACACACACACACACACACACACACACACACACACACACACACACACACACACACACTCTCTCATGCTGCACCCCGGCCGAATGTTAACCAAGCTAGCCTTGCGCAGGCAAAGCCGAATTGATGGAGTGTGTCATTACAGCTGGTGAGTACCGCGGTTGCTGTGAGAGCGTCGGTTAACCTGAAGCTAGAAACTATGAGGATGGGGCTGCTTTCTGTTAGCTTTCATACACGCAGCGATCCTAGAATTTGCTCTTTCATTTATGGATTCAATTATTTTTCAAAGATCAATCTGCTATGCTGCAATGTTTTTGTGGTGTACTTTTTCAAGGTCAGTTTTATCACAAATAAACATTAATGGATTTAATGTTTGAGCCTTTGTTGGTGGCACTCCATCTTTTTCTCTGTCTTTTCTGGCCATTACGCACGATGTCTAGTAAAGTCTTCTTGTATGTATTAAAACAACCAGTTGTCACTTTGGGAGAAAGGGACATTTAGGCCATAAGACCCCCTTTAAACACATGAATCCAACACTGGTATACAATCAAAATGTTAACTCTTCTCCTGATTTTTTTTTTTTTTTGCATAACTCAATGTCATAACCTGGATACATACTGGAAGGATCAATGCAAATTAAACATATTTGTTCTTTACTTATTAACTATTGTGTTCAAAACAGTTCACAAACATAGAGGTTCACTGGGACAAACTATCATCCTAAATGTAATTTACGAAAGCCAAAAAAAAATAAAAATAAATAATCAATGCAAAGAGTCCAAGAACTGCATTAATACCCTGTTAACCTCAGTGTGAACTTTAGTCACTGTAACTATAGATGCAAATTAAGTATGAGCAGCTGTTAGACAGTTTAATGAACATCAAAATAAACCTTGAACCCTTCCAAAACAGTAGCGGAATGAGAAAAAGATAAGAAAAGAAAGGCAAATACAGCGAGTTAAAGGGAGGGAAGTGTTCCCACAATGCCGCCTCACACACACTGTAATTTCAGCACGCATGTTGTTGTTTTTTGGATAGAGGGCGAAGCAGGATGCTGGGAAGCCTGGGAGGGGCACAAGGTGGGTGAAGGGGGGTTGCATAAGGGGGGTTGTGGTGTATGTGGTGCGGCTGTTAAACGTGACCCGTGGAGATTGGTTTTGACTTATGGAAATAGAAAAATGAAGCAGTCTTTGTGCATGCACACACACACACACAGACACACACAAAAGGGCATGCATGACAGCATACAATTTTAATGAAAATGACATTGCATACATCATCCAAAATGAGCAATCCAAATTTGATAGAAGACATTCTTTTCATAGACTATTTATTAGCACACACTAGCAAACTGATTTTTAGAGGTTAAATTACTGAATTCAGTTTCAACTCAATTTCTTTTAATTAGTGAAATTAGAGCATTTTGAAATACAAGTAGTCAATTTGTCTTTAAAATTACTCAGCGGACGAAATAGCAGTGGCTATTGAGCTTGTTTCCTCACATTCACACCATTATTATCCCCCTAACTCGGTGGTCTCTGATTCTTACCGTAACAGGCATGTGTGTGTGTGTGGCAGGGAGGTGGTAGACCGCAGACAGACTCTAGGTGCCTTTGAATGCGTGTGTGTGTGAATGCATGCGTCTTTCATGTCTGGACCTGGACAGAATACAAACAGAGGAGAAGAAAGCACAGGATAAATTCAGGTGTTGGGTAAACCATGTTATTACATTAAACACGCACTCACACGGTGATGTGCACTTACAATATTTAACAGCACTGACTGGTGTGTACAGCAGTATTAGCTGTAATAAGTCTGTACTTTCATGTTGTATGTACAAACTTACTCACACACGACCCAATTCCTATTTAGATTCTGGGTGGTCTTGAGAAACAACGACAAGCAGCAGCCGTGTGTGTACATTAACACACGATTCCTCTTAAAAAACAAACAAAAAAGGTTTGGAAGTAGTTAAGGTGGTTTGAGGAAAAAATACTGTGATGCCTCAAGAACAAGAGCCCTGCTGACGCAAAAATAAGAAATCAGCCTTTGAAGGCACTTTGTAAAATCAGATGTAGATACAAATTCCAAGTGATTGTGTGTTGCGATCGATGGCTGTTATGTTTCTTCTAATAAAGCTAAGATGTCACTAATGTGCTTTTATGTGGTTTCCTTAACACAATAAGGAATTCTGGGATAATGACAGCACTGACTGTAATGTATTATATAGAACTGGTCTCTGACATGCCCACCGCACGTTGAGGCTGGGAGTCATCTGCACTGAGACAGAATGAGTATAACATCTTCCGTTGACTAGATGCTATTCAACTAAACCTATACATGATTTACTGTGGTTTAAAAAGATTTTTTGTGTATAAACTAGCAAACTAACAAACATACATTTAACTTATTTACAACTGGACGTCGAGCGCAGAGTATTATAAGGGCATCAGTATAAAAAAGGATGTAACAGTGTCGATGTGTTTAAAGTCTTTCTGATGCTGTTCTTCTCTACCCGAGTAATACAACAAAGGGGAGAGAAAAGTCAATTTCAGGCAGCAACGATTATTCTCTTGGTCAATTCTTTATAGTCTACATATTTTTTTTTATTGCCGTATTAAACTCTGAAGTGAATGGTGGTATAATCTGTTCATGGTATTAATTTACAGTTAACATAATTTACAAAGAGTACAAAGGAAAACCTGGTGCATCAAGACATATTCATCGTGTTTTTAGCTACTTTGGCCGTTAATGATTTCTTTGAGCACCCTGCTGTTTGTAGTTTTAAGAAGTCTATCAGAGTCCTTTTAACTTCTTTGCTTCAAGCATTTGGTCCCTGGCAAACAACTCTAGTGAAAGGTCATAATTAGGCGTGGCATGAACTAGTAATCTAAATTAGCTGTTTATTAAGCTTGCTATGTAGGCCCTAACCAGTTCCATTTTTGGTTTGCATAAACATTGTAAACAGGGGAGTTTTGATGTGATCCAGGACCACGCCCATGATCCCAAACTACACATTTCTGGAAAGAGTCTGAGGCCAACTTCAACCTTGACATTGTAGTAGTAATATTCTATGCTTCATATTACATGCAGTGAGTCCCATGTATAATTGAATGCAGTCTAGCCACAGCTGTATCAAAACCATAGCTGTAATGTAATGTAAATGTACAATTTGAAAAGTTGTAAATGAAAGCACAGACAAAAAGAAGAAAAGTCTGTCCAAAGGGTGGCTGAACGGTGGCTCGCTAACATACACTTGAAAGTGAGATATGGTTCCTCTGAATTCCTCTTAGCCGGATCTACATTCATAGAGAAAGAACAATGATTGACCTTGGCCAGATGAAAAATTGCCTCAATTGTTCATACTTCACTTTGATGTTAAATACAGTGAAACAGGGCCGCACAGGAAAGCTGCTTGCCACAGCTGAGGGAGAAATTAAACCTTTTATGCCGCCTGAGAACTTCCCCCCTCATCTCTTTTTCTAAAGTTCCACTCCGTTCAATTGCCTGCATCTGCCACAATATGCATGCAATTTACTATTCATGCCTTGCCGAGGAAATGTATCCTTCAGCTACTGCTCTTTTCTATGGTATGTTTCTTCCTACAATCACCGTTTATTTTTAACCGTCTCCTGCATCATTTCTCTCCCACCTCTCCGTTTCTCCCTCGTTGTTTTTGCCCTCTCCCACTCCCATCCCTCCTTTTCTCTACTCCAGTAAGCAGACTTGCCGAAACCAGGGAGGGCACCTCAGTCATAACGGCCCCGGCACGGAGTCACCAATGTATACTCATTAACAGATCCATGTGCTTCTCAGTACATTGAAGAAAGAAGAAAAAAAAAACGGGACCACCCACATGTTTAGGCCCCCTCGAAACAAAATGCGACAATAAAAGATCTTTGTTCTCTCTGCCGGCTAAATGAGCCAATTCACAGGGGTGGAAAGAAAGATGTTGCAAATTAATGGACGGGTTCAACGGTACACACAGTGTTTATGTGTTAACGAGAAGACGCCGTTAATCGAGATAGAGTGTTTGAAAAGCCCTTGTTGCGGGATTGACTAGCCTTGCAGTTTTTGTTCGTCTTCCAACACGTAACGGAATTCATGGAAAATGTGTCAGAAAAAAAAGAGTGTGTGAGCAAGTTAGATGCATTATTTTTTTTTATAAGACAAACTGTGCTTTAACATTCATTCCGTGGTTAGCATTAGCGTTATTCAGTGTGTCTCAGAAGAATGACAAAGCAGTTTGCCTGAAGTCATGCCAAAGTGGTTTCTAGTAGCACAGGTGATGGTTTTCTCTAATGACTGCTAGAGAGAATGTGGGGTCAAGCAAATGAACCCAGCAAGAGTTTGATGAACACCCCCTATTAATTTGGCTGATTGTGCACTTGTGGTCCTGCCTGGCTCAATGGGCAAAAATCAACACAATCATTGCAAGAGTTAAGAGTTCAACTTCCACTTGGCCACCCAGGGTTGAAATGGAAGATAATCAGTAGAGTCGGAGAAAGAATCTCTGAAAGAGTAGAGAAGCATTTATGGTCTAAATGGTAACCTTATCTATTTTCTTTCCAACTCAATACTTAAATAAAGGTTTGGATGAAGGCTTCCAGATAAATAGCCTGATGTTAAAAGTTGCTAAAGTTGGTTATGTGATGAAATGCAGAGGGCACTGACACACTGTTGTTCTTTGTAAAGTAAAGGAATAATTTGTAAGTGTATGTCTACCTCTATGAATGTCAGGTGTGTCTGCCAACTGCTTTGATCAATTCAGACGTTGATTTAAATCTGCTGTGCCATGTCCAAACAACCAACAGGCGTACCAGCCAAGGAAACAAGTGACATGACTGTTTGCATTTCTTTACCTATTATGTCTGAACATACTATATGCACGGATCTTTGTGCTTAGTCACAATATGTCTGTGTTCCTACCATATTGTGCCTGTTTTTCATAAAACTAGCACAGGCATGTAGAGCTAGACCACCCAGAGCAGTTACCCAAACACTCTCCTTACTCACAAAAAAAAAAAAAAAAAGTCACTAGTCTTAATTATATCCATCCTCTGGGCGTGTCTTTCTGCCCAAAACAGACATCTGAGCCACCCACCCACCAA
Organism: Pholis gunnellus; assembly: GCF_910591455.1. Taxonomy (NCBI): domain Eukaryota; kingdom Metazoa; phylum Chordata; class Actinopteri; order Perciformes; family Pholidae; genus Pholis; species Pholis gunnellus. The sequence continues at coordinate 12,407,751 of NC_136530.1, forward strand.
CAGGCCACAAACCTCACAGAGGCCTTATGGAAATAACTTTTTGGTGAAAACATTGACCTAAGATAGAAATAAACCTATTCAGCACTGTGAGTATTTTCTTTTTGACAAAGACAATCTGATTTTATATTGTTTATAGTTGGATTATCTCCTACTGTACCCTGACTTATTACAGACTTTCAAAGTACCTGCAGAAGTTCTTGTGATAACAAAATACAATCAGAGGTGGGATGAAATACCGATAATATCCAAACCTGCACAAAGCCAGGCGCTGAGATGAAAGAGAGGAAAAGACAATGCGTGACACCCGCACGTTGTAATAAAGCGGCGTCTGCTCCAGGGAGGAGGTTGTTGTGACTGCACTGCTCTTTTTATGATCTATAATTTTCAACTGGCAGTGTGAGGGGGAAACCTATTGATGTCCGGAGAGAGACACGAAGACATAGAGAGAGATAGTCTACACAGGCAGGACCCCAGCGGCTATCTGACAGACAAATCCTCCCAGGGCTTTGATCCTCTGCCCACTTCTCTTTCTGCGTTTTTTGTTTTCAGGCAAACAACTGTGATGTTTAGCTGAAGTGCAATGAGATTCCAAACCCCCCCCAAAAGAGAAAGACTCTTAAAAAGGGGCTGCAAAACAAACCAAAGGAACATTAGCACAAAAGAGCTATTTTAAGATGGATGAGGCTAAAAATAAACAAATTGGTTATTACACCTCCTTCCTAGTGTTTTTAATATGCTATCCACCGAGGATCAAGGGGTTAATCTGCTTCTGTTGTATTTTAGCGGAGATGGTATCGAAGGCCATTTGTTCCAAGCAGTGAGGCTAATGACCCTGTGCCAACACTTGCCTTTTGGCCGGGAATAGCAGGGCAAGTTAAGTAACCTCGTATATTCCCATGAGCTGAGCTAATGAGAATGAGTGAATGAGAATGGGAATACGAGCTACGGTCCATCATCTACTTAGGACCCAGACAGCAGTGCCGTCGGCCTCCCGAGTGTAAACGCACACATACACACAAGACCACCCTAATAGGAAATCCAACCACACTCCCCTTCTTCTTGAACCTAATTTTACTCCTGTCTTGTTAACTAATGTACTATGTGTAGCGTTTTATCATCAATTAGTCAATACCACATTAATTCTGAGACTTTGGTAGTTTTACTGTAAACAAGGAGTTTTATCATCAAGACGGCGGGCAGCTTCCTGTGACCTTGTAACTGCATTTGTGTAGATTTTGTCAGTCTCGTGGTCTGCTTTACGTCACAAAACATGACAAAGATGACATTCTTCCAGCACATAATAAGCAAGTAAAATAAATACAATAAAACACAAATTCCTCTGGATAATGGTTACTTATATAATGTAATTTTATGGTAAAAAAAAACACTATTAATCTAACTATTATATATAGAACTAACCTTGGAAAAGGAGTTTTTCAATAGCTTAACCTTAAGGTTCTTCATCATAAATGACCAAATTAAAAAAAAGAAGTTACAGAGCTCCAATCTTTGTTAGCTTGTTCAGCTACTTTAAGTTGCAGCCACATATGGAGGAACACACATGCATACTCAGAAGAGGTATAGCTCAGTGGCCATAGGAGGCTGAGTGAATACTGCAGTGATGAGGAAGCGGCAGGGGGTCCACTCTTCTGCCTTTATTCAATTCAAAGTCGAGCCTGGCTCCCTCTTCTACTCTTCTGGCACGCACACGAATATTTATGCATGTGGAAAAAGAGAATGGGTACAGGAATAAGTACCCTACTGCACTCTGTGTGTGTGTATGTGTGTGCACATATGTGTTTGTGTGTGTTGGTAATACCTCCAATGGCAGACTAATGATAGGTCTTATCGACACCCAGCAGTGAATGCGGGCCTTTGTCTCCTCTCGGGACGCATTATGGAAAGCTTAGGGGGCTGCGTTTGACTCCTTTTCATTCTCTCACCCACTGATAAAAACCCAGCACAAAAAAGGCAACTGTTATACAGCTCCTGTAGCTTGGCAAGTGGAGACACAATACACCCCTGTGCCCCCGTCATCAAAATAAGCTAAAGTTTGGTGCACGGCTCATGAACTTAGTATAAGTCACTGACAAAAGATTCAAATGAACACTACATTTTGGAATGAAAAATCACAATGCCTGAAATTACCATTCTTTTTGCATATACAGCACATAGGGTGACTGGATGTAAAGGGAAAAACAGCGACAATAAAAGTAGACCGTTAAAGATTACAAACTGCAAGATTACAATATACAATGATTTAAACGTGCAATAGCAGCTACTTTATGGCATTTATGCCGCATTTTAATCTGTTTGAGCATTTGAAAAGTTATGTCCTTAGATATTAAATAGAGATGACATTGTTCTTTTGTCTGTGAGCTATTTAATTCTACTATTCTGGCCACAGACACATCCGTCAAAACTCTAGACATCTGTTTAGCCTTAATTTAAAATATCTGGATGTAGTTAAAGGCTTTCATTTTTGGCAAGGACCATTTTTTGTCTGCTATCTTTTATGATTCATGCTCCAGAACATTTCATTAGTCTGTCACGGTTTTTAAATTGATGTTGTCTCATTTTAAACAAATATTGATATTAATGGCGTTTCCATTGAAGCAAATCTGCAGGTAAGGAGGGAATAGTTTAGAATGAGTGTGTACTGGTCACGCTGTAAAAAGAATGAAGCTTTTCTCTGCCTCTAAAGACTCTGTTACTCTGCTTACTTGAGGGTTAGAGTTTGGGGCAGGGTCCCTTAGACAGTTCATGAAATCAAAATGTTTTCTTTTCTAATGATGGCAAGCGTTACTTATGAAGTTTTTAAGAGTTCAGCATTTAGCTCCTTGGGGAAGCATAGACATTTCTGCGGCTGTTTCCTGCCGAGACAAAAAAATAAATCCCTCTCTCTCTAACTGTGTTTTTTCTCAGCTCTATTTTCAAGAGGCTATCTTCAGAATAGCATATAAGTACACTCTTCACTCTGTCTTTGGATTTTTTTTCCCTTATTCCCCTTTCAATTATTCCCTATTCCCCTTTATTTTCCAGCCAGATAACTCTAAGGGGATCATTAAAGTACAGAACTTCCCACTCTCATTTCTTTTGTCTCTTTCCATTTCTCTCTTTGTGTTATTTTTTTACTTCAATCTTAAGCAAAGGAACAATAAAAAAAATATTCTAACATAAACCTTCCTCTCATAGCAATCCGAAAGAAAGCCCCGAAGTCCAAGCAGAGAGGATTTTGCGACCTGATTTAGTAGGCACGTAGAATCAAGACCCCCCCCCCCCCCAAAAAAAAATCCCTTGCATCTCATCCCTTGCAGCAATTAGAGAGGCCAGATAGTGCAGCATTTTATGACTTTATAAAGACATTAGAGGCATCACTCGGCACTCACCCCCACTTTCTATTTACCACTTCTACAGTAACTTTCCTCTTTGTGGTCGTCTCTCGCGGATAATTCTCTGATGCTCACTTTGAAATCTTCTCCACCAACATCTCTTTCCTTTTCTTGTAGATTCCTACTCTCTCTGAAATCTTGTCTGCCCACCACAGTCTTTCTCTGTTGAATTTCTTCTATATCTGCCCCCTCATGCTCATCAATCTTTCATCCAACCATCTATCCAGTCATTTTGAAACTACTGTGGCTTCAAACTCAATAAGAGCTCTCATTCTAATCTTTAATCCTCTGGTGGTTGGTGGGTGTCTTTGCTGATGGGGGAAAGGCTTCGATAGAGGAGCACTCTGCTGTTCTATGCTTTCCTTTGTGCGGACACAAATGTTACCATTTTCGACACTTGTCCATCAGGCTTTTATGCCTGCTCCCCAACTGAGCATGTCCCCCACCCCCCTCACCATTGTAAACCACCGTCCATCATTTGCCGGTTATTTTGTGTGAGCGTGAAACTGACAATTACTCGCTCTGTCCTCCAGTCCTGCAGTGAATCAATATGAGTTGACGGAGTGACTCATTTGTCTGTCATTTCCCCATATGCGTTTTTTTGAAATATGAAACTGTGTGACACATTGTGGCTTCAGCCTTGCAACCTTGCCTCCGTGCGCACAAAAGAGGACACCAAAAGAGAACCATGGTACTTCTTGAGTCCTGCGGCATTTAAAGCCAGCTTAGACAGACTCGGCTGCTCCTGAAAGACCTTCTTCCACCAGCACAGAACACTAGAGAGGAAAAAGGGGGGAGAAGAAAGAGCAGTGGCATGTCTGGACACTTGCTTACAACATCCTCCACCTTTTTCCTTTCTTTCTTCCCCAGACTGCGCTTGCATCATTTGACCCGTTCCAAACACAATGGGGTTGTGTATCTAACTTGTGACTCCACTAATCCCTGTTGGTTGATGTATTGTACATCCATCAAAAGAATGATGAAAGAACAAGGAGAAAGCATTTTTCCCTATAAAAAAGTTCCATTTAAACACAGCTTTGTCTTGTCCAACTGGGGTGATTTGGCCATAGATTTCAAATGTGGGGAATTCTAATCATTGAAATGGTTTACTTTTGGCATGAGACAATCCCTCAGAGGATAGTTTCCTGTTTTTAAACCATACCTCTGAACCCGACATTCCTCCTAATCTCTTTTGTCATCATCTCCTGTCTTTTAAAATGGTGGAATGCCCTTTTTTTGGTGGTTGTGGATTGCAGAAATATTGGGGCAATGCAACAGCAGTGTACTGAGAGAAAGACTTAGAGGGAGGTGAACATGTGAGAATAGACCGAAGATTGTACGGCTCAGGCAGACAAAGTAAGTAAGTGAGAGTGAAAGACGGAGAAAATAGAAAAGAGAATTGAGTTGGACTGGACTGGGTTGATATGAAATGAGTTGAGCTGAACTGAAATAAGCTGAATTGAATTTGTTCTGTCTTCTGCAGCTTTAACATTATAGTTAGGTACAGTTTGTGTTGTAAGTGATGGAAAAAGGACATTTGCAAGGCAGTCAGTATTATGTCATGTAACGTAAGAGTCAAAGGTTCATCACAGCCAGTGTTTCTGTGAGTGTCCTGAACATTGAACCCTAAATGTGCATTTTTGCATTCCCAATTTGCCTTTTGTTGTATCATGATAGTATTTTAACATTTATCCAATTCATGGAAGCTTTCACAATGCTGGTGTTCTAAGGAAAGAAGGAAGAAGAGTGCAATCTTTAGACAGTCAGCTTTCATAAAAAGGGAAATGGCAGAAAAAACAAATAACCAAAGAGAAAGAAAAAAAAAGATTCTAAAAATAATGATACGAACGCAAAAAGATAATTATACAATATACTGTAAAATACCTATATTTATGGAAGGATAAAGAGGGAAAAGTAGGAATGATCTCTTGCATGAAGTGCACTGGACCTACTATGACTAAAACTAAGACACCCTGGACTGAATCTAAAAAGGGCTTTCACAAAAAAAATCCCATCCTTGCTATTGTAACCTCTGGGTGGAGGGTTGAGGTTGAAGAGAGTCTCATCAGAAGGGAGGATGACAAGGACTGAGAGAAACAACATTTTCCTTTCCTCACACTGCCTCTCCTTCTTAACCATCCCCCTATCTGTGTACGGTGGCAGCCATCCGGGCTATGCCTGCATGGTAGAAAATGATATTCTGCTGCTGTCAGCCTCACACAGAGTGAGACGATTACTCTCTGAGAGGCTGCTCGCTGAAACAGGTAAAACAATAAGGAGGCTCTTTTCCCAGTATTACTCTTGTGTTTTGCCTTTTGGCTATGCTTTACTTAAAGGTGATGTTTTTTATATATGTTTTACTACCTATATCCCCCTGCAATGTCGGATTTTTTAAAATTGTAATGGATGCTGGAAAATCCCCACAACATGAAATGGATTCTCTTTGTTTCAATAAAAAACAGGGATGGACTAATTGTCTGTGATAACACAGGTGGCGTTTGTGCACAGATGTAAGATCAATACTGATGAAGATGTTTACATATTATAACACTTTTTGGACCAATAATCAATATTCATGACCAAAGAATTCATGAAATTATGTATTTTCTAAGAACTTCCATTGCTTTGGGTAGATATGAATTGTTTGAGTGTCAATGGTTCCTTGATGCAGAGTGATACAAATTGCCTATTTAATGTTAAAGGAAACTAAAGATGTTTGTGTGCAAAAAAAAAAAAAAAAGACTGGTCTTCTGTAGCTTTGTTCAGAGAGAAAGCACTTCGATGTGGACAACGTCAAGCTAATGTATGATACTGAACAAAAGGCTTCATCTATTGGTTGGCTACAGTCATGAGAACACGAAACAGTGTCGAAGAGACATAATCATATAAATCATGAATTGTGTCAACACACATAGAATGATAATTGCTGGTGGGTTCCTCTTCAGTACAGAGACATGAATGTGAGTGGAAAACTGAGAAAAAGAAGATAGAGAGAGACTATGTAGAAGATGGATGCAGCAGGTGACTCAGACAGGATGGTTGCTCACCACAGGACAGCTGTGGCTTTATGCCAGAGACACACACAAAGACAAACACAGATGCACTCAAACACATCACAAAAACACACAAGCATGCATGCAAACAGAAAACCCACCCCAGGTACACCGCTGACAATCAGGTGGAAAGGCAACAGAGGACAGACAGACACACAAGACAATGTATAACCCCGGGGCAAACCAAGCTCTCTTACCTCTCTTTCATCCCTTGTCTTTTGCTCTTCAGCTTCCCTTTTTTCCCTCTGCGACGAAGGCTGTCAGCACTTGTTCTGTTTTTTTCTTCACGTGCCAGCTCCTTTTATAGACCAGAAAAAAAGACAAAAAAGGGAAACAAAACCATTACCAAACTGTTAGTACCAGCACCACACATCAGAAAAAATAAATATATTGAACACTCCATTCATAGAGTTGGGCCTTGTCGGATTCCAGTTACTCCCTCTAAAATTCAGTTATCTTTCAAAGCAGTTGACCCAGCATGTAGAAAGAATGTATGAAGAAGATGGGCGCAGAGATAACAAATCGATGCAGTTCATGATGTAAAAAAGCCTGTGCTTACACAAACATTTAAAGTAAAGATGTATTTTATTATGCTGCATTTCATACCTCGCGTTGGGTGACTATTTTAAAAACACAGTTGAAAACATGAGCAATACCCAGCGCCTACAACTAGTGTTGTATTTGCAGAGTGGAGAACGATTGCTCAATGCAAGGAGGAATGAGGTTCAAGTTGGGGTCAGGGAGCACAGACAAAAAGGAGCCATTGAATGACGATTATTATGCTCCTTCATGGCTGCATGATCGCCATTTACAGTTTGCATACCTGCTTGTCATTGTGTCAATTTCAACATTTGTTTGGCTAAGTTGACGAGCAATTGTCCCGCTCGGAGAACGATTTTATCTTGGCTAGACCGCTTCGTACATTGGTGTATGTGTGTGTGTGTGTGTGTGTGTGTAGGTGGTGTCTTACAGTGCACTGATGTAATTGCTAACAGCTGTGACAGTAGCCATCGCACACACATACACGCTTTTCGCCCCATCTCATTTGTAGCATACAGCTGCACAGATAAAGCATGAGGGTTAAGCAAATATTGTACAATGGCAAGGAAACAATGAACCATCCCCGTCCCTCCCCTGTCTCTCACACTCACTCACTGCAGCATTGCTAAGATTGTGTGTGTGTGTGTGTGTGTGTATATGTGTGTCTGAATGCGTGTGAAAAAATGACTGGCACTGCCTGGCCTCTTTATTACTGTGAGCAGAACAGACACCCCTGCTCCCCCCCCATTCATTTTAATCTCTATTCTTAATGATAAACCTTCTGTCTCGCTCCACCCGCACCGCTCCACCCGCACCGCTCCACCCGCACCCCCCTAGCCTGGTGTCGACCCTCCGCACAACCCCAGCGAGCCAGCAACAGTGCTCCTTTGTTTGCCCTCCTCCCCCTCCTCTCTTCTTGCCCCCTCGCCCTGCCCCGGACGATGCCGGTTGTCGGGGATGGAGGCAAGTCTCGGCAGGAACGCCGAGGAGGATGGATGGAGGGGGATAAAAAAGGAGGGGTCTTACAGTCATTTTTCAGTTATTCTTTGTCCTCTCTCTTTCATTCCATTACTTTTTGGTACATTCAGCATTACACGAGAGGGTCTTCTCAGGGTGTGTTTGAGGGGAGGAGTGTGGTGGGCTTGGAGGGACTACACCCTCAATGAACCCACCGACTGCGGTTGACTGAGAGTTGAAGAAAGTTGTTTGCAGACGACTATTTATGGTTTGGACTAGGAAGTTAATTTTAAACACCAAAGTAAAGAGAAGAAAAAAAAAAAAAACTCTGACTCTGTATTTTTATTTCTGCACTGAAAGGACAAACTCTATTCCTTGGCTTTTAAATTAACATGGCTCAGAAACATTGTGCGTGATATTCCAAAGGCGATTTGTAAAAATAGACTTTGACTATACAACTTGTAATTTCCCATTTATGCAAAGAAAATACTGAACCTCCCCATTGAGGTTAGTCAAAACATAATTGTAGCTGTGACGTTCTGGTACCACTGCAAAACCCAGTTCCCTAATAGCATAAATACCACTCTTGTAACGGTGCCTCGAGCATGTCTCATTTGGAAGTGAGGTTGACAGCACAGTAGAGCATTGCCTTTTCCCCTTGGCCAAAAACACGTGCGCACACACACACACACACACACACACACAAACAAACATAGTGGCAGCTCCAAGGCAATCGGATCATTAACCCATACTAATCTAAAAACATGTTCATAGAAAACGTCTGACCAGCTTACGCGCACGCACAGCCAAGCCATGCTAATTCATTGTGTGTGTGTGTGTGTGTGTGTGTAAGTGTGATATGTCGTCTTTGTAAGCTATGACAACATGCGTGTGTTAGCACTGCTGTGAATGTCATGTCTCTCAGTATGCATGTGTACGCTTGTGTCATGGCTGCCTGTGTCTACAGTGTCTGCTGTGACAGACACAGAGAGAACATGATGGAAACGGTGAAAAAAAAAAAAAGAGTGTGCGAGCATGAGCGCTAATGTGTGTGTGCGTGCTGTGGCTGCCAGTGATGCAGCACACAGCCTTGATCTAGACTCCTGCCTCTCCCGGACACCCCGCTGCGCCTGCGTTATCAATCAATAGGACGGATGAAGACAGACTCCTGCCGCGCTGCGAGGAAAAACGGTGGCTTGCGTGCGAGCGTGTGTGTGTGCGTTTCTGCATGTAAGGAAGCTGAATGCCCTCATGGAGAATGTGGCAGACATGACGCAAACCTTCAAGGCTTCCTGCCCACACAGAGATCATCCGCACTAGATTTGCTTTCTTGTACCACCAGAAAAAAAGTTAAGACTCCATTTCATAGCTGATTTACATAGGCTGATATATTTACCAGTGTTTTAACCCTAAGCTCCTACAACCTCTTCCACGTCTCAGAAGAAGATGTTTCTGTGAGAGCAAAATTCAATTAATTTTGCCATTTTCTCACTTTTTGAGGACTCTGGGTGGTGGGAAGAGGTGCAACTAATTTTAGAAGTGTTAAATATCTGCCAAACTCACGTTGACATTTAAACTGCTTTGATACCACATTTTCCCTCTTCTACGATGTGATACTAGGCTGAAAAACAGCACGAAAGAACATTTTTCTGTGGGTCAGATGAGACTTTCACCCTGAACCCAGGAAGACACACACACACACACACACACACACACACACACAAACTGTAATTACTTACTCCCTCACCCCTAACAGATACACACTACTTAAAACCTCAGCTATAAAAAAATGTCTCACGGGCTTATTCAAAAATCTTTACGAAAATGGTTTTAATATACCTTCAGGCACAGTCAAATGAAGTGGAAAATTCTTCATGAAAAAACGTCCACAGGCAGCCGCCGCAGATCTTTTCATTGTTGGAAATATTTTCTGTCAAGTAAAAACCTGTGAGACTCTCACAGCTGTAAGAGAAACACCTGAACCAGTCACTCATAAGAGTATGTGAAGGTTGTTGGGTGTCATCAAAAGCTGGAGCATTTACTCATCTGCAAAGTAGGAAGGTACGCCTTTGGAGAGTGTACATTATAACCAATTGTATATTGAGACATGATTAGTCATTGCATTGTACGTTTGTGAGTCAGAGTAAGCAGTAAGTTCGGCTTGAGAATAGCGGAGACTGAAGAGGCACAGAGTTCATATGAGTCACAATATGATTCAGGACACCCAAACTTAGACACTTATACATTTTTGTTAACCTTTATGGAAATATGGTTGAGCTGGAGAGGCACAATTCACAAAAACTATAGATTTTACTATAGAAACACATGGCTTCAAAACACTTAAGTGCATGTTATGTTCTATAAATAGTTATTATGGAGGAATAAGGGCATGCTTTTACGGACACCATCAATTTTCATTGCATTGGGTTAGACACCCAATTTGAATAAAACTGTCCTCAAAGTGCAGTGAAATCAAGACACTAAATCAATTTTACAACTTCAAGCGGAGAAATTAACATTGAAATTCACTGTGCAGAAATAGAAGGAAGCTAGATTTGGGTTCATTTTGTTCCTGGGGAAGGAGGAATGTGTTCCATTTCCTGGTGCTCCAAATGGCCATGTGACTTGAATGCAAAGTCACAGAAACCTTTTCCCCCACTGCGCTTAAATTCTACAGAACTGTTATCAGTCATCAGGAGGTTTTGCCTCCTCAGTATGCAGCAAGACAGTTTTGTTTGTCTTCAATGTCACTTGTGATATTTGGCCAGGGCTCAGTGCCCTCTTTGTTAGCCATTGTGCGAAGATGAATGAATCTTTCTTCCAAATTTCATACAGAGATGCACTGTGTGAAACCATAGAAACACCTTTGAGACCATTAAACTGAATTCTAGACTACGCAAGCAACAGGAATAGGCCACTATATATATATATATATATATATATATATATATATATATATATATATATATAAACTGATATAAAGAAAGTATTACGCATTGATTCAAATATAAATTCTTCTATACTGTTACACATCTATGTCATGGATAGAGTTTGGATGAATTTCAAGCATTATTTTCTTCTTTTACGGATGCCCTCCATGTCTTAATATGCTTTTCAACAGCCTTCACGCATCAAGAACATTAGTGATAGCATTGTCAGAATGGGCAAACAACAATGCCTTAGTGCCTCACTGTTCAAATTAGAATAAAAAGCTGTTAAAAGTGATTGATTGATTTCTCACGCTAGCAATCATAGATTAGCAAAGATGCACACTGTGGCTGCAAAGCATTCTGGTTTATTGATGTGTCTGCAAAGAAACGAGCATTGCTTCCTCTTCTGTGATGGATTTTTCTCTGCATGACTGTTGAACGTCGGTGCAAAATGGCAGAGCTCGGTTTGAGCGACTCATAACACATTGTGTACGGATACAACAAATGTGCTTCTCCCTATCCTCAACTGTTCTGAGAATATCCTCATGCATCACATTTATGTCACAGAAAGTCATCTGCAGATATGCAGAAAATACAAAATGTGACTACAGAATGGGCTGACAAATGTCTCATCTGCATTGAAATGACTGAAAATAAGCATGAATAGGCAATTACTACGAAAATAAAATTGTGTATTGGGAAAATTAAAGTTAAAAACAAGTTACTGAAAAAGAAAAATACAGACACGAAATCCTGTGTCAGTTCCTAACCCGAGATGCCCTGATTGCATAGCCACATTGTGTGATTTGACATTGTACCGACGCCCGACGCTCAGACAAAGAAGCCGGTGCAGGCCTCGAGGGGGCAGATGACAAACACTCCTAAACCACGGCCAGACATAATCCCCCCCCACCCCACCAAACGCACAGCGGAGGGGGACTTATTCAGAACATATTAGGGAGGTGAAGGAGGCCAGGCACTGAGGGACTCTCCCCACTCGGCTGTCCTAATCATCTGAGACAACCTCTCCAGAGACAGACCCCCGCCCACTCCCCTTCCCGCCTACAAACCTCACCCCACCCCCTAATGCATGACCCAGACACATCCAAGAGAGTTTACAAGAGCGTGCGGCCACGAAGTGGGAAAGCTGACAAAAATGAACCCTCCCCCGGGAGCTGTTGTTTAATTGTCCATCTTCTTGGTCCAAATTAAACAAGCTCGAGCGTATTCAAGTATCCATACAGACACACACCCCTCCCATTACAAACATCCCGCTTTTAACAGACTGGCACGTTCCATAGAGCATGCCATTGATGCAGAATGATGAGCGAGACCCCATTGTCTCGTTATATTGTCTTCAATTAGGCAGGAGATGATGGGAGACAATGAGAGAAGCATTTGTAATCATGAGCCTCCCAAACTCATGCTGAGAAACAGAACTTCATTATGCCCAATGGTCCCTCATCGACGATAAAAACCCAGAATATGTGTGGTTCATCCTTAGGAAGTTTTCCAGCCTAAATGGCTTGGAAAGAAGTGAGTCACCAGGAAATACTGTAGGGGGTTCTGACACCGAAAACAACAACAGATATGGGTAGAGGCCAATCTCCTTTTGTCTGCACTACAAGTAAAGAAAGCATGTCTCAACCTGAGAAATCGCTTTCATCCTCTTATTAGATGTCCTGAGCACTTACCTGAACTCTCATCCAATGCAAGTTTACCACCCTGGTATTTAAAGTTGAACAAGTCAGAATCAAGAGGGTTTTAAGAAAAGAGAGTTGCTTTTGAAATAAATATATTTAAAACTGTGGAACTGAGCTAGTTTTTCCAGGGATGAATTGTAGCCTTCACCACATACATGTTGTACAAGCTTAGCTGCGAGAACAGAAGCTCTGGCAGCGCTGGTGTCAGCTCAGAGCCATCTGTAGAAATTAGACTTCTTTAAGAAAGAGGAAGCAAAACTCGAGAGCGCATAATCTGCATTTACCTGGAGCGCGTTCAGCTGACAAATGACTCTAACCCGACACCTTGCCGGCTTTGTAGCACACCCTGTCATTTAAATCGTGCTCCACGGTGGCTGTTAGGCTTTGATAGAACTATCCGACCGGACAAATACAGCTTTCATAAAATTGTGCAAATGATTTCTTTCAACTGGGATCGCGGCGCTTTTGTTCCACCATTCCTGACCCCCCCCCCCCCCTCCCTCCTCTCTCCTCACGGCACAAAGAGCTAATCTGTGACGAACACTCGCACCAGCTCTGACACATTGTCAAACCAAAACCGGGGTGATTTTATTTTCTTTAAATCATGTAAGTGAAGCATGAGGTAAAAAGCCATCATCCATGGAGGACAACAGAGGGGTTAGCGAAATAGCTGCGTATTTTCTCCCTGTACACGCTGCGGGGATTAAATAATATGCTCCCTTTTTACCTTCAGCTGTTCTTCCATGTGTACAGTATCAGAGAGCAACCAGATAGATGCAGAAACGTTTTGGTTTTTCCCATTTACAGATGGAATCAGTCTGCGATGGGTGCCAGTCAGAGGGATATCCATCAAGTCGAGCAGCCCTGGGGCCAAACGACCTTTCCTGCAAGGCCTTCGCTACCTTATCTGATTCCAGCAGACGGGGAGAGATGATGGTCCTGCCAGCCACAGCCTTTGATTTTTTAAGTATATCCCTTTGCTTACACACTGCTTTATTGATCGCCAATAGACCTCATAGTGTTTCCAGAATGCAGTATTTGTAATGTGATCACCCAGATGAAGATGGCAGAAAAGGTGGACGGACACTAATCCTCCTTTTGCCCCAGTCTCCAGCAACATCCATGGTGATTCTTCTGGATCGCCCCTGTCGAGATCATTCCTCTCTTCCTGACTTTTAATTTATTTTACTTTATTTTTTAAATGGGGAGGGTTCACAGTATAATCTACACTTAAGCCTCATTTTCATGGAGAACAATAGTTAAGGCTGGTGACCTCAGAGTTGTAGTCAAATTTGACCCCATCCACCTCAACCACATTTAACATCCACTAATGTGTTCTCCCGTTTGCAATAGGGTTGAATCAAATTAAACACATAATACAAAAGCAGTCTGGTCGATTACTGTATTCATATAGGACCTTTCAGCAGCATTGATTTTCACTTCATTCATGATCGTTTTTGACCACAGGCTAAATGTTGAACCAACCTCTATGGACCTGACACATTTCTCTGTGTTGAACTGCACCACGCAACAGTACAGAGTAGGAAGCATCTGCCTTGTCACTCCAACCAGATGGCAGCAGAAAGTATGTAAATTGGTTCATTAACCTTACAGTGCTTAAACCAGTGGACCATGCAGAGGGCTCGTTCCATCCAGGTTTTCTTGTGTTTTATTAACGCCCATTAATGGCATCGGGAAACTTTCCCTAATGGCCTGTGGTGGTTCGATGTGGTGTTATCAAATACTGTAGTAATTATACATGACATCCCTCTGATTAACAGTCTGTGATTACTGCGCCATGTCAGATCATTTTTTTCCTCTCCCGTTTATTAAAGACAGTCATCCATTTTCTTGGCGACAACATATTTCAGAGGAAGAAAAAGAAAAGAGGCCTTATAGTACCAACCCATCAAGCAGGCTTTGATCTTTAAACCCTGACAATATAACGGCATGAAGAAAAAGAAGCGAGGGGGGTGGAAATATTGAGAAGATCTGCATTTTCATTTGACATCCCCCCCCCCCCCAATGCCTGCAGAGTGTGTGGAAAATTAGCTTTCAGTGTGTGTCTGTGTGTGAGCTGCCAGCAGTGAGGGCTTGCACCTGGAGCAGGGAGAAGCATGCAAGGGGTCATGGGTCACTTCGTGGGCGAAACAGGATTGGAGTTCTCCATCTTCCTAAGAAGGCCAGACAACCACAGCGGCTGTATCGCACAACATAGACCTTTCACACACCCCTTCCTTCTCTTCTCTCCTCTCCTTCCTCTCTCGTTCACCTCCTTTTCTTTTCTCCTTTGGAAAGGCGCAGTAATCCATAATCCACTCAACTATCAGCGGCTCAATTATCCCTCCCGTTCACCCATTTTCTCCCCTCGGATGGAGATTCAAAAACAATTAACCTCTTCACGGCTGGGGACTTTTCCCAGGAAAGGGCACAGTGGTAATTGAATGACTCCGCCATTTACATTCCTGACCATGACTTCACTCCTTCACGCATAAATCTGGTTACCGTAAATCCTAATCTGTGGCTTTGTGATTGTCCAATGTCATTATCATTGATGTTGTATTATCACGCTATGAAGACAGTATTTTACTTCAAGCGGGATTTAACGGGACAATTTGTTAATGTTTACGTAACACCCTCCTGACCTACTTAAACCTTACTAGATTAACATCGTTTGTTCTCAAACATGTTGACAGATTAGTGATTTAGAAAATGATGCCTTCATTGAACCTAAAATAATAATTATTCACGTTTCATTCTCAGTCGACAGCGCCATCCTGCAAACTGGTACAACTGGACTATTTCACACCAAGTGTCTATAAGCTATGGTGCATCCCCCCACATCCTCAGCCTTCAATAAAGTGTTGTCTTCTCCCCCTTCGTTATGGAGGGGCCTCCTATTCATCTCCAGGTAAAAAGCCTCAAAGTGTAGGAGGGAAGAACAGCTTGTTGCACCCATTGAGCTTTTTATTACTTCCCCCTTCAAAGTGTGGTAGCAGAGGATGAGAAATCCACAATCTCCTTGATGCCATGATAAACAGAAAACGCACACAAACAAGTGGCAGGATTTTGTTTTTGAGCGCTGTGCAAATTTTACCAACACTTGTTCTTCAAAATATCATATTTGAGAAGATTACGAGGTTGAGGGTACAAAGAGAGCCCAGCTGTTAGGGGATAATCTTCTAACAAACAAGTTTATAAAAAATGGACATCGTTGACAAAAACAACTGCTAAATGATTAGGCTCCTTCGACTCAAACAGAAAAACATAATTTACAACTCTGTTCGGATTTTCACTGTGTTGTCAAGCAAAGATGTCAAACAAAGACTCCAATCAGCCATTTTCCATAAAGCAAGCTAGCTTCTTATCTAGCTAGCCCAGCAGCAGCCAAATGATGTAATCCCCAACCAACACACATTGAGAAAACAGAGTATTGAAGACAAATGCGTCCGTCGAAAAAAATTCCACATATTAAAGCATTTTTACCAACTCCCACCTTTAATTGGTGTTTTCCATTTCCTTTTGCTCGATTTCAGAAGCTACATCGGCTTAAACCTGAACTCAGAGACGCCCACCGTCAGAGTCGAGGTGCGGCAGACAGCATAAAAACCTCCAGTAAGGTGAAAATCTTTGAGCAGGAATTATATTTAATGTTTATTTGAAGCTCAAAATATTCATTAATAATGGGGTATTTATTTTATTGACCCAAATTATTTTTAATTACGAGACTCACACCGGAAAAACTTAAAACGGGGGAAACATCAAGCTTCAGAGCCTCCTGTATGTGGTACGGAAAAAAATCCGAACAGCGATATAAGCTTTGTACAATTAATGTCATGTTTTAAAAAAGAGCCAAGTAGCATCGAACATGAACCCCAGCTAAATGAACAAAATCGAAAACATGAAATAACTACAGGCGCAATGGCCATATCTATATTCTTGCAGAGGCTCGCCGGAACAGCATAGCTGAAATCTCCCTCTCTCTCTCACACACACACACACACACACACACACACACACACACACACACACACACACAGAAGAAGTCTTTGATGTTTCCTTATGAGTGTGTGTATTGCAGCTGTGTGAGTCACCCACACTCCATCCACGATCCATATAGGCTACACAGTGGCAGCAATAGTAGCAGTAGCAATGAAACTGCAACTCTGTGCCACACAAACACACTCACACACTCACAAATTCACAAATAGCATAGCGTGTCTTGATTGTGGATGGAGAAAGAGGCACGGGCAGTGCCAGTCAGGCCAGCGTGCTTTCCAAAAAAAAAAAAAAAAGGGAAGAAGAAGCAGAGGAAGAAAACCTCAAACAACTGGCTGTGCTCCAGACGGACTGGAACTTCTCTTGATCATTATGTCTAGCCTTCAGGTGTCTGGGGTCGGCCGACTGTAGGTGGTAGTTAGGTTGAGGGTGGTGGGAGGATTAAGGGGCGGGGGGGGGGGGTGAGTGTAGATAACACAACAGCCAGACAAAGAGGGAATAAGAGGGCTGCCTACATACCAACAGCATCAAGGAAAGGAGGGTGGGAGGCAAGGGAGGGAGCAACGAGAAGAAAAACGAAGGGTTATACAAATTTCATTAGACAATCCTTTGCCGAAGTGACTTTCTGTATCGTTTTCTTTTCATTTTTTTTTTTTTTTGTCAGCTCCCCTCCCTTCTCGCTCCTCTAGAGCGCCGCCTCAGAGAATGGGGCAGACAGACTTTATAGGTCCTAATTAAAGCCATCTGAAGCCTTTCAAAACATCAAATGGCCCCGGTCCCCCGCTCTTTCCCTCTGATTGTGCAGAAATTACGGAAAATCAGAGGGCACAGGTTGCTTTGGCTCCAAAATGTACATACATTTGGGCAACAGCCCCCCTTCCTCCTCCGCTAACCCCACTACCTCCTAATTTCCAATCAATACAAGGGTTCAGTGAAAGACATGACCACATTGAGTGTCTGTCAAATTCACTATCATTTGACATAAACTTATTTCTGGGGGGGGGGGGAACAAACAAAAATAAAATTCCAGTTCTTTATCTGAGCCTGATATGAGTGTACACTTTGTGAACGTTTTTTTTTAATCTTAATTATATATATATATATATTTTTGTCATATGCTAGGAATGTCACAAAATGCTATTGAACAGCCACCCTTATCCTGCCTGGCGGGTTGAATTGAAGTGCAGCCGTGTTTTAGTGCGCTTCAAGTACTCCATTTTTCTTCCCCCCCCCCCCCCCCCCCCCCCCCTCCCCTCCCTAATTGTGCTCATTGAACCGTGTGGACCGGTTGAACAGCCTGCCTGGCTGGGGTCGGCGGGTTTGCCGTGTGCTTTTTATCTATATTTCATGCTATGGCGCTGCGCGCAGACAGACGCACATCCTCAATGAGAAAATTCACTGAGACGCACAAAGAATGTCGACCGGACAAAATAAACTTAGGAGACCACTCAAGCATCAAGTTAAGTCAAATGTGTTGAATGATAGAAGCCTATAAACCGTATTCAATGTTTTATTCGCCTTTGAATGAAGGCTTAATAAAAAAGGACAGGGAAAGCACTCGGCGCAAAAGTGTCACATACAGTCATACATGTAAAACTAAAGTCAACTATAAATAGGAATAGATACATATAACTACTACTTTATGAAATGACAGCAATAAGTCAGCGATTAGAAGAGGACAACAAAAAAAGAACATCGTGCTACTTACGATTCATTTCAATAACTTCTGGGCGTTATTGTCTCGGATCTGAGCCTCTTCGGTCGTTTGGGCGCGGAAAAAAGTCTGTCCCTCCGGTGAAGCGGACTCGTTGCCATCGACAGGATGATCAGCTTCATCTGATGGCGATAAAGTTTGCATAAGAGAACACCTGGATAATTCTGCCGAGGACAGTGGACGTCCGATTCCGCCGGTGTCAAGTCTTCAGTGATGCCTGCACTCGCCGGGATTGGGATCTGAGAGGAGAGGGGAGCGCACAGAAAGGCGTCATGTGAGCAGGGGAGAGGTGCGCTATTGGCCAGTCGTAAAATAAGGCTGCTCTGTGCGCCATTGGTCTAGAACGGGAGCGCAGGCGCCTCGTAACTTGGCTGTGCGCAAGAATGTGAGTGCTGTTCACTGTTCATAATTTTTAGCAGCCAGAGAGGGGGGGGGGGGGCAGTAAGTAACAAATTGTCCCAAAGATCTGTTCTTTTTGTCATCTACGAGTTAAACAGAGGGCAGCGTAGGGGAAAGCAAGCATTCTGTCTCGTCTCTAAAAGAGGGGAATTAATGAAAATGTCTGGTGAGTCTATCAACTTTCGAGTGCCTGTCAACTTGAAGATGTGGGCACTTCACTCTGAAAGAGGCATAATTTGATCTTGACGTTTTCAGCATTATGATGAAGAGTACAGAAATGACAACAGCAAAAATGAAAGCATGACAGCAAGGGAATAGTGTATCCATTAAGGTGGCAGTTTGATACATTAACCAGATGATAAGAATCATCCCTAATGCAATTGCTATTTAAGACGTGTGTCAGTGGTTTGATATTGCGCTGATAACACGTTCAGTATTTTACGATGTAATATTGTTCTGTTACCCAACGCACATGCATATATTTATCTGATTTGAATGTGACGTAACAGACATAAGACTGCAATGGCATACATGATTACAAGAATAGAGCTAAATCATGTCATTTTTGTGTTATGTGGTTTGATTTGTTGCATTGTCCTCCTGGATAATTTGCTGGGTAATGACCCAATACAGGTGGATCAGGAATTACATTAAAATGACACTTAATAAAGCAATCATCATGGCTCAAATGAAAGGAATAATGTCATTTTCAGCTGATGAAATACAAAAAAAAGAGAAGGAAATCCATGACACAAAAATGACGCTCACACATTCACCTTCTATTTCTGAAATGCTGTCATGTTGTCCTGATGCTTTCTGGTTATTGGTACTAAGACCTAACTCAACCTTCACAGTCAATTTTTGACACGCTTTAAAGCTAATTCATTGTTTAGGAGATGGGAAGCTGCATGAAAGGAAGGGCTACAACCACGTATTGTGGTGGTAGGTTCATTTGTATGAATAGAAACAAAGGGAGCATGATATGTTCTATATATTCATGCTGTTCTATCCATATTTCTATTTCCATTTTCATTTTCTACACTGGACCTCACAGAGGGCAACAACACATAAAATAACTTCCTCTCTCTGTACCTCTCTGGTTCTCTAGAGTGTGGAGGCAGAGGAACTCAAGGTTCTGTATGGGTGGGAAATAGAGCGCACGTAATCTGGAGCGCGCATCTTCCCCTGCTCAGGCTGCGGCATTAAATCAATATTCCGCAAAGCTTTCTCTTGTTTTCTACATTCACTTGACTGCTGCCGTGATGCGCCGCGAGGGTCGAGCAGCCGCTCCCTGATTTTTGTGGCACTTGCCCCCCTCCCTCTTTCTCCTCCTCCTCTTCCTCCTTCACTTCACTTCACTTCACGGCAGACACCCTCATTTGGATGGCTCCAAGGCGATGCGCCCATTCCATTTGTCTCATGCGTTAACGGGAGGCGGCAGGAATAAGGGACCGCGTTATCTCGACACAAAACATTATCTCCGCCTTGCTCCTCCAACACCGTGAAACAATGATTATTAACTGCTTGAGGAGCATGTTCAGGGGTTTTCGAGGCTTGTCGCCACACTTAAGGAACATGAAATATATTTCACAACACACCCCCTGAACTAGATTTTTGAATTTTCAACTCAAGATTATGCTTCCCCTATTCTTGCCATTTGTGAGTACTTTCAGTATAGCCTGTCGCCCCCGGGGAGTATGGCTAACGGCATTATGACTGGACGTGTGACAGTAGCATTTTTACCAGAAACCAGCCTAGCACTTCCTTTTCAAGATTTAAAAGCCTGTCGTGCTGCATCATCCTGGTGTAAGATACTGGTTGTGCATTCACGTTCACTCACACCCCATCATTATGAAAGCAAAATCCTGCCTCTGCAAAATGGGTCATACACTGCATTCACTTTATCTCAGCAAATGTATTGTGCCTGTGTGAGTTGAAGACATGCGCATATGTGATTAAACATCAAAGGCAAGACTCCAATATTAGGGCATGGGTGTCTTCGCTGAAACAAGACTCAAGCAAGTCGAACGTGCTATGTTTTCGAGGGTGGCGAGCCCGTATGAATAGTTAGCCCCAAGAGCCGAAATGTGAGTCTTTCTTTAATGTCCTTTAACAGCCAAGAGGATGATGCTCTCGCTCTAAAATGAACTCCAGTGGTGTCATTTTTATTTTTTCGACTGCAGTGCCCTGTATGCCTCATACGTCAGTGATTTCAGCAAACAGTTGAACGCATAGGATTTGCTCCGAACCCAGAAAATCCATTCACCCTTGGTTCGTGTACGAATATGCACAGACAAGCTACTAGGTAGACACAGACAAACGCACTAGCATTCATCCACTGTGGAGTGAATTTGAGCAGTGGGGTTCAAAGCCGTGCCAATCAAAAAAGGGAAGACAGCTCTGTGCCGCTGTCTTATAGACCCATCACTGTGCAAGCTAATCTGCGGCGCGTTCCAGCCTATATTTAGACCAATGTTTTGTGGGCACTTAGCATAATTCTCTGAGACGAAAGGAGCTTTTCGAAGCTGTTAACCTCATCTCTTTAAAATCCATTTGGTGTTTTTCAGCTGCGCATTCCAAAAACACCTGTTCTTGCCTTTGTAGACCTGTAAAATACTCTCCATTTCAATGGGGAAATAGTTTGTTATGAATGGAAATGATGGTGCACTGTGACTGTGAGAGCATGCTGTGGATGCTAGTTGGTTGATTCTCTCAGCTACTCACGAGAGAATTGGCTTCATCTGAAATCAGATCGAAAAAATGTTTTGAATTTAGGTTCAAAAAGAGCCCTCACTGCATCATACAGCATTACCGTCATTACACTCATCTCCATTGTCGCACAATTTATCACCAAATTTCACTAATCACATGAATTTAAAGGAAGAAAATATTCCTGGAATAACACTACACCTGGTCATACTTCACTCCCATGTATTATTACCCCGGGAGTACAGACGGTTTAAGTCCATGTGTCAATGCGCGTGTGTGTGTATGTGAGTACCAAATGCTCTGATCTGGTCAAGGTGGGCCAGAGGGAGATGGTCATACTGAAAGCCTTTACCTCCATCTGCTGTGTGGCCTGCACAGACACCCACATTCACACACAAACACACGGGCAAGATGGACTGTCTGGTTCAAAAGCTTGTCCCTTAAGCATTAAACGCTATACGCTTTGGCCACAGTAACATGCGGCACTGGGGGCCTGCACGGCATCTGCCTCCCAGCTCCTGGAGCCAAGGCATGGGGCCGAGGGAGGGGCCTGGGGTCGAGATAAGCTCTTCCTCCCCTGGTCACCGCCACGCCGTGGGGACCGGACAGGCCTGGAGCCTCAGCTGAGCACCGCTGATAATAT
Organism: Pholis gunnellus; assembly: GCF_910591455.1. NCBI lineage: Eukaryota > Metazoa > Chordata > Actinopteri > Perciformes > Pholidae > Pholis > Pholis gunnellus. The sequence continues at coordinate 12,429,790 of NC_136530.1, forward strand.
CCACATGAGTGTACGTGTGTGTGTGTGTGTGTGTGTGTGTGTGTGTGTGTGTGTGTGTGTGTGTGTGTGTGTGTGTGTGTGTGTGTGTGTGTGTGAGTATGGTTGGATGGATGGGTGTGTGTTGAGAGGAAGAGGCTTGGTTTAGGGGATGTGAGTGTGTGTGTTTGGAATGGGAGCATGCAGGGATGCACACACTTGCATGTTTGCCCGGATAGTCAAATATCACAGCTAAGACAAAAATGTCTGTCCCTGAAGTATTTGAAGTTTTGCACTTTTGATGCCAAATGTTCACAGAAGTGTGTACAGATATGTTTGCACATGCGAAATGCCTTTGCTCTCAGAATCACAAATGGTACAAGCCGGAGAACAACACTTACACAGGCACAAATAAACTGCAACTCTGCGAAAAATGTCATTGTGCAGAACTAACTGAATTCTGACATCTTGATTTTTCTTGAAATTATTTTCCCTGGTAACTAACTCTGTTCAAAATATAGTTTAAATTGAGTGACAATATGCTGATGAACTTATCTTCCTTATTTCAAGGTTGCAATTCTCACAAAAACCTGCACCGGAAACAAATTAAATTATCCAATTTGCAGATTGTCGTACTTCTTTTAAAGAAATACAATTTGAAGACAACAAAGTATAAAAGCCCTGTTAAAGGGAAAGACAAGAATGTAATAAGTACAGTACATTAAACTCACTACATTTGACAATGACATGTAACAAGGCTGCTTTCACAATGGTGCTCGTTCTATTTTTTCATTCTTTGTATTTTGTTCTGAACCCTCATTTGCGGTGTAAGATTAATTGCTGTGCTGCTAACAGCAGCTCAATCTGTTCTTGTTCACTCGCTCTAATTCATTGTTTATTTAACACGAGTGTAATCTAGTCCTTTGTAGAATGACAGAAAATGGTCCTTCTTTGTTCAGCAGCACTGACCTTATCATTTTAACTTGTCATATTGGAATACTCATTTACTCATCAAGTTAAGAGTCGGATCACGTAGCGATTCAGTGAGGCAAATTAAATTAATTTTCTGGGCTACTTTTAATCGTGTGGATGTTTCAAATAACATTGTATGACAAAAAGGTCTGGTTGATGATAGAAACACTAATTGGTAAAATTATGTTTTGGAGATAGACGGGATGATTATGTATATTAAAATATATTCATATTATGATATTACTCTTGATGAGGACCAGGAGGTGGTATTATATGATATTTCACAGTCTCTTTAACCACACCACCAAATGAGCAGTATTTCTTAAATGCCTTATGTTACAGCCCCATTGAATCATTATCACACTGATAATCAGTAGATCTAATAATTCAATATTAACAATTAAAAAAAAACAATGCTGGGGAGGTCAGCCACACCAACATTGCTCAGGTTTAGTGGGAAAGTTTGGGATTCTTTTCCATCACAAAACAGGAAGTGGCCACTTTTATTTCTTTGCAAAAAGAGCCGAGGCTTTGCGTTTTGGAGCAAGTGAAAAAGGCCCTTGCAGCACATTATTTCTCTCAGTGAAGCCAAAGGGACAAGCGTTGACTGTTGAAGCTCTTTTCTCATTGTGGTAGGAAGCAGCAGAGTTTATGAGAGGTGTGGTTTTAGTTTTGAGAAACACCACCAACAACAATACCGGTGTTGTGAGAACTAGAGATATTAAGTTAGTTCTGGGGCCTTCTATTAAGCCTTGCACCACGAGTGTGTTATTCTTTTTAAAGTTTACGTCTCAGCAGCAATTTCATCAAGTCAAATTCCAACACGGATTACATTTAGGGATTCTCTGTTGTCAAGTCTGGAGGTCCAATTGGTTTAATTACAATGTCCTGGGTGTCTCCGTTTTGCTCAGACAGATGTGACACATGATACACACATCTAACCACTGTAGAACTTTAACTACTGTTTATGAATCCCGCTTCATTGTGTTTGATCCTTAGAGGAATTACTTTGATGAAAACAACAAAGTTTTACTCACTTTCTGTTGGTGGAAAGGTAACATGCTTTGCACTCTCCTGCAAGCTTATACATCCGTCAAGTTGTTTAATTTGCTTCAATAAGATGCAGGATGAAGGGAGACTTTTCTAGTGTTTGACAAAGGGCAATTGTGTGATGAAGTGTGGCTGTGCTGCAGCCTGGTTGGGAGACTTGCCATATTAAATGAAGAATTGTGAACATGGCGTACACATACTGTGGCTTGTCGCGTGTGTAACCCTTAGAGTTAAAGCATGTGTTTTGACAGAGCGAGAGAGAGACATAGACATGGAGAGAAATATCCAGAGATCCAGGTCAGCTGTAAGGCCTCAGCTGGAGTGGAGGGCTACACCTGTCAGCCCCCGGGGGCCCCTCTCTCTTTTTTTCCCTATGCCGTCTTTCCGTCCAGCTGGACGTGCAGGAGCCTCTCAACCCCCCACCGAACCTCCACCTCCCGGATCCAGGCCAGTTCAGCCCAGCCATGCGTGGCCTTCTCTGGGAATTCATTCCGGATGCTTCCTGTTCATTGCATCCACTCCTCTCTCTCCCTCTCTCTCCCTCTCTCTGTCACTCCACCCCCTCAACTCCCATCTAAATGTCTTCCTCTTAATTATCTGTCCAATAAACCATCTCTATTTTCTCACGCACATACTGAAACCTCCCTCAGTTTCTATACCCCTTGGTCCGGAATTGAGCAAACCCGAATACATTCCAATTAAAGTCCAAACTTCAATAAATAATTCAAATCAGGCTCAGAAAATGTGACTGCATTCACCACACTGAACTTACCTAATTCAGATGATTTTCTTGTGGCTTGACCAAGATGTGATTTAAAAAGTGTAAACACCAAAAAAAACGAATGATATCCAATTTTTGGTGATCACATGTGGTATTAAATTCCCATATAAGTCTTACTGACAATGTTTGACCTGAATTCAAACACAGAGAGTGAAGTTTCATCCAACATACCACAGGCAAAGTCTCACTTCTTTCCATACACTGGCTGCCAGCTTACTTTGTCAGGAAAGACGATAGCACGAAGATTAAAAGTTGTCTGTTTCATTCTAAAGTTTCAGCAGGAACCACTGGGGAGTGCACAACACACTCCCACCACTCCTGACTCTTGTTGTGCATCCAAAGAGCTCCCTTCAACACAGTCAGCAGAAACAGCAGCTGGAAACATTAAAATGCTACTACAAGCAACCTCTTTATTACGATATTGTGTCTGTAGCTCATTCCAAATAGTCCCGGGAAAGTTAAATTATCAACACTCTTGTATTGCTAGTGTTAACTTTGTTTGATGTGTCAGCTGCGCAGGAGAGAAATGACACTTTATCCCATGCATATATTACAGCTAAAAATTATACTTATTAGTTAAAACAGTACATTCAGTTCACTGATTCCAGCTGAGAATGAAAAGCTGTCACATGCAAGCTGTTTTGATCTCAAGGTACTGAACAGCAGCAAACAAAACATTCTTTGAAAGGGTGCATGTTGTTGCTCTCTGTTGCTTTATCATTATGTCTGTGCATAACTCAGTTTGCCTTAATATGTGTCTGCACCAGCCACGTACAAGTTGTGTATTGAACACACAATTGAAAAAGTATCTAATCTGGGCAAAAGAATCAAGACCGGGGTCAAAGGTCATATCTAATTTCTAGTGTCTCTCAGTAAACTTGTCTCAAATGGCAGAAAATCTGAAAAAAACAATTTGATAACTTTCAGCTCCGACACAGTGCTAAATGTTTGCTGTTAATTTGCTGGACAGTGTTTCTTGTGCATAATTACACGCTTTTCACCTCAAACAATATTTGGTTTTATTCGTATTCAGTCTTTTATAGCGGAAGAACAAGGGTTACATCACATCTCTGTGTTGTGCCACTCAATTTGCAATTCCATTCAAGTTGTTACAGAGTCCATGAAGTCCTGCTGCAAACAGAAATGTAAAAAAACAAGTGTGTTCTCTCTCCCTCCTCTCGTTGCTTTCTCACAATGCAAAAGATATTTGGCACACATGATAAAAGACATGATAACAGTAATGGGTTTGGTTGACCCTTAAAGCGGTCAACTGCCAACCTGCAATAAACTGTGCCGTGTAAAAGCGCGACCATGGTTTAATGCTCTATAGCTTGTTCTGTGTTGCAATTGATTTTTCGGATAAATGGCTTGCCAATGAGTCATACTAGCATTACAAATAAAACAGCAGCAGGCAGCTCTCTCGTAAACTATAACATTGTTGTTGTTGTTGGATACCTAAAAGGTGTCCCGGCTGGTTTATTTCTTGTACAAGTTTGTGAAAATCTGCCATTTAACCTCACTGAATCTCCATTGTGTCCCGCAGCAAGATGGGGCTGAGGTTTGAATAACAGTAAGCTTATTCTCCTGCTGCACTCACAACACATCCTATCCCGCACGCCGGCTACTGAATTATTTATCTGTTTGTACCTGTGAGGCAAGCAGGCCCTGTCAAGGGCCGCCCCGGTATGATCTATAATTAAATATAATGCAACATGAAAGTGCATAAGACATGAGACTAGGGTTTGGACAAGTCACTCAGACTTCCTCCTAGTTCAAATCCTAGATATACTTTGTGTGGATTCATATGCTGACTGCAGCTGTTTTTATTTTTGAGTATTTGTTTAACACGCTCTTTCAGCCTTGTGCACACCGTAATGCTTTTTTCCCCTCATTTGCATACTCTCTGAGTCAGTGGTCTTGAATGTTTGCAATCAGTAGTTTGACATTTGGAGGGCAATAAGATCATGTCATGTTTGATTATGATTTTATTGTCTCGATGGTCTCTAAGTACACAGTATTACATTCAATAGGGCCCCTGTGTCTTGCAGTATGTGCGCTGTGTTCCCCCTAGCAGCTCAATCATAAAGCCTTTCAAAGCTCACACTCAGAAATAATCCTGCTGCTCATTTACAAATATGACCATAACAAAACAGTTTACAGGCTGTCTGAATTGACCAATTGGGACACATAAAACTTAGCATCCGTCCATTGTTCCCAGCAAGAGTCCAACTCTCCTGGAAGGTAGATGCATTTATCTCAACCACCACCATACAGAAATTGATATGCTTCCCAAAGTTTAGGAGAAAGGACATGTTTTCAGATTTCCTTTAAATCAATGCTAAAATGATATGAGTAGAAAAATAAATGGACATTTAGAATATGAGGAAATCTCAGCAACAGCTGTAGGCCTTTATATTGCATACACACACAGACACACACACACACACACTAACAAACGCACACTAACACACGCACACACACCACAGTGGGATCCTCGCATCTGTCCAAATGTGAACGGTAATATCTCCACCTTGCAGGCGGCTACAGGGAGGGAAGGCTTAGCGGCTCGCTCACTTTCTTCCTTCACTGGCTGTGAAGTGGAGTCTGAGGTGTCAGGAGTTTTTTTTTTTTACCCCCCCCCCCCCCCCCCCCCCCCCCCCCTCCTCCTCCTCCTCCTCTCTCTCTCTGTCTTTTCACAGCGAATACGTCTCTATAGTGGTTGAGTCTGTGCTTTACGGGGAACACTGTGAGCGCCCGATAAGAAGCTGAAAGCAGATATATACATTCTGGAGAGAGCTACAGATACACAGTCAGGGGGACAGTAAATATATCCCTTACATTATGTTTCTAGGATTTACATTTGGCAAATGATACAGAGGTGTTAGCGTAGGGTGTTTGTAAAAGGCTGGCTAACTTATGTCTTTAAACCTAAAAGTGTTAACGAGGATTCATTTCAGCAACAAAAAAAAAAAGATGCTATGCCATGTCTCATTTTGCTCACAGACAAATTGAACTGACCCTTCCATCACTGCAGGTGCCAACAAAATTATAAAAAGACATTTCCGTCAACAGGCAATATAAATGGAGTGAGTGTTTATTCCCTCCAGCCGTGTGCTGGGAGTATTTAGAGAGTTGCACCCCCCAGACAAGCTTTTACCTCTTCCCCTTTATAAGACGCAGCAATTACTCTGGTTTGCTGACACCCTGAATACCAATACAACAATGTCTCTTCTTTCTCTGCAAAACCCCCCAATACACACACACACACACACGCATCTTACTAACACCCATCCCACCCAAACATCCCACTCAGCCCCCTTATTCCCCTTCCTCAAATACAAAATTGGCCATGGTTACTGTGGCTACCGCAGGAGTTCATAAACCCCAGCGCAGAGGGACTCCTCATTCCTTGAAAATTATCAGGAGGAATTTTTTTTGGGGGGGGGGGGGGGGTGAAGGATTTGGATGAAGGAGGTAGAGGGGATAGAGCGGGGGGTGAGGCAGGGAGGAAGCTCGTCCCTCTCCTCCACCACATGCCCCGCTGCAGCAGATGGTGCTGCGTGGCACTGCCATGCCACCGCGCTCGCCTTCTGAGGACTGCTGCCATAAGGAGGTAGGTTAGTAGGAGATTTGGGGTGACAGGGTTTGGCATGGGCTACAAAGCGAAGATGTAGGGAGGGAGAAAGCGCTCGGTGCCTTGGGCCGACACAAAGGTAAGCTGCTGTTGTGTTCCTGTCTCCTTGATTTAGTGCCCATGTGGTGCAAGAAGAAGAAAGCAAAGGTAGCTTTCAGGTTCTGGGTTTCAGCACCATGGTGCGCTTTAGTTTTGTTGATAAACCACATCCATGGTTATGTCATCCACTGTTCAAAGATGTTATATCCACAGTTTGATTCCTCACTTTATTCTTCCCCATACCAGCAAAAATGCATCTAACTACTTTACATCTGTGCTCAACTCTCAAACTCTGGAGTTACATTTAGTTTCTGTTGCATTTATGATCAAAAATGACAAAAAAACATATACCATTGTCAAGACAAGCATCAGATTCTACTGTACATTGGGGGATGAACAAAGTTGTGTTATATTATTCTGACCCAACCTTCAGCCATAGGTGAAAACATATGTTGAGACGGACCTGACCAATTACATCTATTCTGAAATCCTGTGCCAGGAAGTGACAGGCCAGGCCTGGTGAGAACATTGTGTACAGGCCTAAGCATGGCGGGGTGGAGAATTGGGTTTGAGGGGGTGGTACACAGCGGAGGGATGGCGGGTTTGGATTGGGGGGGGGTAGCGGGTCATCTGCCTGACTACTCCTGCACACATCCTGACATGCTGTATCCGTCTGTCTCCCTCCCTCTTGCTGTCACATGCAAACACTCATGCACACATTACCCTCCCACATGCATGAAACCCATCTGCAGTCTGTGCCTTCTGCACGGACGTTAGCAGCATAATCATTCTAAAGAACACAAAACACACACACACACGTGGTACGAGCACACGTACACACTGGCTTTCCAGCACACTATATACACTCTATGCTCCAATACACTCTTAAACACACACACAAATGCACACACAGACACACTAGCCCCTCTCAATCTGTGGCCTGGAAGAATGGAGCCAGTGTGCAGCGAGGCAGCCAGCAGACAAGGGAAGGGCCGGGGTTTTGCAGGGGCATGTGTGTGGGAGTGTGTATGTGTGTGTGTGTGTGAGAGAGCGAGAGAGAGAGCGAGAGAGAGAGAGAGAGAGACTGTGTGTGTGTGTGTGTGTGTGTGTGTGTGTGTGTGTGTGTTGGGGGTGCAGAGGGCTAGGAAATGTGGGTTGGTTTTGGGAGGGGCCCTTGCCTATACGTCTGAGATGCATTTAAGTAAATAGACAAAGTCACAAATAGAATCTGAGACATTCTGGGAGTTATATTATGACACACTGGGAGATCTGTGGTCGCATCTACAGTACAAAGCCCTTGAAGGATGTGAGAGTTGATCCTTACAGGCCAGTTTGGGAATAAATTATTAAAATCATGGATGTTTCCGTGCTAAATTTAGCAGGTTGTCTAAAAGCAGCCCTCAAAGGATTCAAGCACAAAACTTGCTTTAAAGAAATACTGAATGCAAAATGAAAATTCTGTCATTGTCTGCTCACGTTCTCTGTCAGCTAAAACTCCACTGAACTTCATAGAGCCAGCAAAAAAACAACAAGTTAACACCCATAGGTCTATCTCAGCCTTAGGGAGGAAATGCTTAATTATTGGATCTCTGGGCACATACTGCAAAGTTGTTTATAGAACTATCTGGACAATACTTATTTGGATAGTAGTTTTCTTCTTTGATAGCTGTAAAAAAAGAGTTTGCCTGTTAATACGGGCTATACATTCTGAAATCCTACAAACTTTACCTGAATATATGCTGAAATTTTAGTTTTGGTGAATTATGTCTTTAAAATCTTTCTCCCCCCCCATGCTCACATTGTTGAAGGTACTTTAGAGACAGCCTCTTAACCCGTCACAGTTGTACTTCTACTCCAACATTTTACCGTGATTAAGATTATGAAACAAAATCTGACTCCACGATGTCAGTGTTTCTTTCAACTTTTAAGCCATTTAGCTGAAACTCTTATCCGAAGCTGCTTACACTGAGTGAGCAGGTAGGATGTCAATGTGTTTTGCTCAAGGACACTTCAGTAGGACATTCAGCAGATTCTCTCAAAAGGCCAAAAAAATGAATTTTACCCTGTTATATATATCTGTTTTTCCATCCAGATGCTCGGTTTGTTAATGTAAATATAATTAGTAGGCATTAATTGCTGTAATATAGGCCCAAGTTAAAGTGTCACTTAAAAACTAAATGTACTGCAAACCCAGATTGATTTGTATTCAGTTTACAATCTTAGACCTTTGACTGTGAAAAACGCTTGTTGTGTTTATGATGTAGTTTTGATCATGTTATTATTAAAATGATTGGTTCATTGATTATTATTATTATTGGTTCATTAAGTAACCAATAACACTTAATTCCTTAATTCAACATGCTGTAATTTCTACATTACATCTTTCACTCATCTGCATTCAAGCATAATGGGATGCATTCTGGATTTTTCACAATAAAGAAATAAAGAACACAACACTATATTTTCCCATGCAGTTATATATTCCAGAGCTCATGGGGTTTCAGTGTAGTGCAGAACTTCAAAGTTCATGAAACCACCAAACTGCAGGTGTGCTCTATACGACAGCTGTGTTGTGCAACGTTTATGTAACGGATGGATATTTGTTCTCACTCACTGAACTTGCATTTTATCATCATCCATGTTCACTTTCATTACCAGAGGGATATTTGACAGGAATGAAGAGGCACAAATACTGTGGAAGGCAGTTGTTTCCTCAAAGAGAGGGGCCAGGACTGTCTGTGTGGGAAAATTATATTCTGGGTCAACCAAAAAACTCAGATTTTCCAACTTAAACCAACCACATTATGTGTACCATCACTCCCATATGGCAAAGTGTCACCAGAACAGTATGTAGTATGAAAGGATTTGACTAAACCTCACAGATGTGTCTTTGTATTACTTTAAGATAAAGGAATCACAGTCATCTTTTAATGTTTATCCAGAGTATACTTATTTTTACTGTGTGGTTAATGTACCATTGACAGTAAAATTGTGTTTATATAGCTGTTAAGTCAGAGGCTCGATACTACTTGTGTTTCCTGACTTTAAATATACACCTTTGTAAGAATCTCAGATGAATTTGCACTGCTGCTTTCAATCATTCTGCCATTATGCCTCATCGTTTCACTCACTGCTCTTTCTTTTCTTCCTATTCACTCATCATTTTCTTTTCAGAGAAGCAGATGTGAATGAGTCTGCATGTGTGCATTCAGTGTTTGTGGTTGAAAGTGTATGTGTGTGTGTGTGTGTGTGTGTGTGTGTGTGTGTGTGTGTGTGTGTGTGTGTGTGTGTGTGCGTGTTTGAGAGAGAGAGAGAGCGAGAGAGAGGGAAGTTGGCCAACTAGCCCTCTTTTTTGAAACCCACAGGGCCTGGCTGACTCCAGTCTCCAACATGGCCACCGTAAATCAGTGGGAGAAGGAGCTAAGTTAATTGCACAGGCATTTATGAAGGAGAAAGCCTTGATTTACTCCAAAAGCTTTACATCTCCCCCGTGGATGTGGAGCGGAGCAAGGGAAAAGGGGAGGAGTGGGTATGGTGGTGGGGAGTTCAGCGGCATATTAGATAAGCTGATTGGTGAACTAGATTGCGGACAGATATGCATCTAGTGCCCTGGGAAAAATTATTAAACTTGATAGAAGTCAGGATCAGTTTAGTTCATTTTTTCAATATGAAGTCAAATACAGAAGCAGCACAAAAAACGTATATAGTATATCAAAATTAGCATACATCTGATAATGTTAATAATATTTTGAGAGCATTAGCAATTTTAGTCTACTACATTTCAGAGGACAATATGGTAGGTGTTTGTTGTTGATTACATTTACCTGACAACTGCTGTTTCTATTCAGACCTGTATTATTACAATATGTCAAACAATTTGTTCTGATTTTGATACATGAATAGATTAGTGTTATACTATTTCAATGGATGATGAAACTTTTACTGGAGTATTTTTACATTGCAGTGTTGTGCTGTGCAACATATTTTAATGTTCAATGCTCTTGAGTACCCCAAATCTGCTTCATCTACTACTTCAACTGATTTTGCAAATTTACAGGATAACTTACAAATATCCCCAGAGAACAAGCTTCAATCTAAGCTAAGCTAGCCAACACGTGTGTGAACGCTGGAGCTTGATCATGAACACACCCCTTGTTCAGTATGCAGCAGTACTCTGAGTGTGTCTCTGCTGCACACTGGTGCAACATGGTGGCCCGAAAAAGAAAATCCTTTTTTTTTTTTTTACTGCTATTTCACTGACACCACACATTTTGACATCTACCGCTGATGATTAACACTGCTGAAAAACAAACTGTTTACGCTGGATATATCTTGACATGACCATCACACTGAATTATCTGCAGGATTAGGATGAAAAAGCAAAATAAAAAAATCATTATAATACAAAAACATATCTATCTGCTTTAATGTGTGAACATTTGGCTAAACATACTGCGCATCCATCTTAGCTAATTAGTAGTGGAAACAAAGTTTGGCTAAGGACCCGCTGCTACCCTGACCTCCACAAAGAAGCCGCAGGGAAGCAGTTAGAAAAGTTCCCATGCCTTCTGAACATCTGTTTTATCCACAAAGAGACAGATTAGCACTTAACCCCACTTCTCTCCTTTCCTTCACATTTAGCAGTGCCAGCTAGTGTCTAGCTCGTCGGCTTCTTTCCTGTGTGATGATGCTATCAAGGTTTCGACTGCCTTTTTGGCAGCTGTGTGCTGCATACAGCCCTCACACACGGACATAGCGAACAAGGAGGTGGAAGCGGTGAGAAACCGTTGAAGCCGTGGTTTTGAATGTAGGCCTCTGTGGCTGCTGATGGGAAACATTCGTTACAGTAGGGTAGAGAAGATGTAGCCACGACACAGGAAGACAGAGTGGAGAAACAAGAAGGCACTGGATATGTGAAAAGTGAAAAGGTGAAGGAGGAAGCTATATTTTGATCACATGTTTTACTTGTGGCTTTAAGATCAATAGCAATATTTTTTTTTCTCCTGGTTTTAACAGTTAAATGTTACATACCATGAGTAGGATTACAATTTTAAGTTAGTTTGAACTAACTTTGGCACTGTAGGAACAGAAGTTGAATATTTGACATGACATATATATATATACAGTATTCACAGGTCACTGTTAAGTTACCACGGTGGCATTATTACACAAAATAAAGGATCAGACTTCAATGCCAACACACAAAAAACACCCCTTGTGAATGTATGTCTGTGATATGTTGCCAAAGCCGTCAAGGGGAATAGACTCTAATTAAGGTACGTTTTTAAATTGATCATTTGGGAGTTTATATCGCTGTTCCTCTGTGGTGTTCTTATTTTCTAATTCACCACTGGCCTCCAGCAGTACTGCCACATATGGTGAGTGGAAAAAAAAATGCCTCATCCATTTGGGATCCTTCAGACCAAACACATATAGGAGACCTACTTTATCTGTGAACGCTTAGAACAAATTCCTCACTCAAGTAATTAAACCCAGAAATGTAACAGGTTCCAGAAGGAGGCTTCTATCATTGCTGAGCCCTTCAACCTGAATCAGAGACCGTCTCTGTTTCCACTGCTCCATAGAACAATAATTCACCAGCTACAGAGAATTTGAAACCCTGCAAACAAAAGCAGTTTATATTAGAAAGTAATTCATCTTCAAGTCTATTGTTAAATATTACAACAAATATGGATAATTGTGTCTGTGGAATGATTATTATTTTGTCAAAGCGAGGTCTTACATCACCTCCTGTCATTTTAATCATACCCTAATTTGTTCTCATTAAGTGCAACCAATTAATGATTGAGAAGAGTTGTCAGTTTGTTGACATGGTGGATATCTCTTTGTGGAGCCCAAGTCTTCAAATGCCTCTTTCATACGGCGCTGTGACCTCAATAGAGAAATCTGCGATCCTTCCTCTTCCGCTAAGCGCTTCGTGTTCTCAGGTGCTTCAATCCCTTTAGTTTTTACTCCAGAGGGGATTTGAACTGCATGAATATGGATGTGACGATGATGAACCCGATGATGAAGGTAGTTTGGTCTTCCTACAGATAAGCGTTAATCGCATTTGGAGACCGTGGCGGCAGAGCTAGGTGTAAACTTGGCCAACGGCATTATGCGGATGGGGGTTGCAGAAGAGAGTGAGTGAAGATGCTTTTGTGTGTGTGTGTGTGTGTGTGTGTGTGTGTGTGTGTGTGTGTGGATGGGTTAGTGAATCCCAGTGCAGCCTTGAAACACTCACAAAGAAAGCAGTGGGTGGGGTGGAGTTTGTTATCTGAGCATACGTAATCCCAAACTAGGGATTGATCTCTTGACTCCTCCCTTCTCGCTCCTTCTTCCTCTCTCCTCTTCCTCCCTCCACTACTCCTCCTCCTCCTCTCCTCATCCCCTCATCCCTGAGTTTTTTGATTCCATTGAATGTCGCTTACTGCTGACAAGGCAGCGGGATGAGGGGTTATAATTAGCCCAAATATCCTTATTCATATTCAAATTTCACATCTAATCTCACCACGGATTTCTAACAAGGAAACAGGATTGGCTTGCCCATTCCCATCAAAAGATTTTATCAGTTAAATCACCTAGCAACGGAGGAAACCACATTTTTATGTTTCATTTGATTGTTGGTGCTGTGGGTTCCGCATTGGTGATACACTCTTGGTTCTACAAACTGGTTCAAATATTCTGTCTTTTAAAGGCGTTATTTAATTTTAAGTCTTCATAGCCTGCATTATTTTTTACGTTACATATACTATGTTTTATTTCAAGTTGTCCACTTTTTGGAGCTAGGTTCCTGAACCTTGCACCATTGTTACTCTTGGCTAAAGTTGGACTTCCATTTGTGTTCTTGTCACTCTCACATATAAATAATAGCTGCAGCTATTGTGCATTTCTTTCCCCATTTCCTTCCAAAAGAGAATACAAGAAAACTGGTCTTCCTGTAACCTCTGCACTCTGTTCATTACAGCGTGATTTAAGTCACAGAGATGTAGCAGGTTATGAAAGGATATCTGTTGGGTCACATTTAATTTAGCCTCATGCCATTTTAACCCTTGTTGTAAGTAAATTCACTAATGAAGTGCAACAATGTTCTGGGCCAATATAGTGAATATGTATCAGAAAACAACTAAATCTATTCATTACCAATTTAAAATAATTCAAACGACCACTTGCATAATTGTGTCCTAATGTAATTCAGGGCTATTTACCAACACATTGCATATGTATGACAAGTGTTTAAATAAATGAATATGAGCACAAACACCTCCACGACTAGTTTATCTTTATCCTTAACAATTTATCATATTCCGTGCTGATATCCGGCCTATTTTATTCAGCACCGAGCTAACTCCTCTTTGAGGCAGGGGTTGTGTCACAAGGATGCAGTGAAGCTTGCTTGACGTGTATATATATATATATATATTTAAAAAAACGCTAAGCTCCACTCACCTCAGGGTGTGTGGTGCATCCATGGCGTATGGCCTACATGCTCGCTCAAGCATAAACCAATGTAGCCTCTGCCTCCCTGGCGCTGCAACTCAAGAGTTTGTCATTTATCTCAGATGGATTTTTATAATGTGCTGGAAGAAAATTCAAGTTTTCGGACTGAGGGTCACACAGTGGCTATCTCAACAGATATGTATGTATTACATGTATTAGAGTTAACCACTGTGCTATGCCTTTTCGATTCAACGCCTTCAGACGAGGCTCTTAACTAGAGCAACGTTGGATGAGTGCTTCATTTGAAGGAGCTTTTTTCCAGCTCTACAACACTACACACAACCTATAAAGGACTGTGTCAAAGCTAGAGCAGCCGGACAATACATCGAACCACATATCTGTGTTAAGAATGTTCATTTATATAAAGGTAGTGGTAGATAAGAGACCAAGGTGCATGTTTTAGTTCAACACAGGATCAAGTAAGGAAGGAACATATGGGGGAGAAGGGGGTGGACCTCTTAAGGGACCACAGGACATTAATTATTTCTTGAAGAACTGAGTCTACTGTTTATGATTCTTATTTTGAGAGTGATGAAAAACAAGCAGCAATAATTTTAAATGACCTCTTATTACAACTTATTAAATACAACTCCGAATAGTTAGTAATTCTAATCCTAAAAAAAAAAATCATTTTCTTTTTAAATTAGCTTTCAAGGCCGTTTTTTTTATCCTGTACCCAATTTCTGATCCTGCTGACAACGTCAGATAATCCTCACACTAGCCTGATGCAAAAACTCCACCCATGCATTCCTCCAAGTAGGTCACAACATCCTCTAGGAATGATTTACAGATACTAATTGGCCAATGTGTGGATGAAAGCATGACAGTATGTCAGTGTAGCCTAATGGGTATAGAAGCTTTTCTATAATCACTCGGTTACTTGTTTATTTTCCATCCTCAGCTGCAGCGACGGAACCCCACACCTGCTCAAGCACTGAAAAGTCAATCTGGAGAACAACATCATGGTAACTTTTCACATGCAAAAAGACATATCCTACTGCTATGATTCCCTCAACACCATCTCATATATTCAGTTTGTCATGTAAAGACCGACACAATTTGAGCAATTGTTATTTGAACCGTACAGTCTGTCACAGTATTTACTATTTGTTCCTGTTTGAAGCAGCATGATGAGAACTCCACAAAGACAGAGGCCACCTTTTGACATGTTGCCATGTTTGGAACTCATTCACTCACTGATTGACAGCAACGACATTTTATGGTTGGAAGGCATTCATTCTGAGTGCTTTGTCTCAAGCTTGACCTATTACCGTGTCCTTCCCCCTTGAAGTGTTTGAACATTTTTCTTGATGTTTCATGTCATCTGTGGACTTTGAATTTAGACATTCTTTCTTTATGCCAATTTGTTTAACTGTCCATCACTGGAATAGGTCAGAAAAGACACCGTGGCTCGGCTAGGTCAAAGGTAGTTGGCACCACAAAGTGATAAGGTCAGTTGATTTGCAGTTGACCTCACCTGCTCACATTCTCAAACCATATATCTCCCTTTTTTCAGTCAATAGGCCAATATGCATTTTCAAAAATGGTAATTCTTCAGCTACACACGTTGAGATTTAACTCAACCAGTTGAGCTACGTTAGAGAAATGTTTGGTGTATGCACCCAAGGGTAGCAAGCATGCACCCTGCTGAAGTGTCCTTGAACAAGACAGCCTCTTTCAGCTTCACTTATAATACGTGCTAAAAGTAAATTCTGCACTTTATTACCCTTCTCACAAACACACCCAGCAGCAGAGTTCAAATAAACTACCAGTGTCACATCAATTGTTTTATATTTAGTGTTGCTAGAAACACATGTGCATTAGCATTACTCTTCCTTGTTTTAAGATATACATTTTCTATATTTAATGCTGATGCTATGGGATGAACTTGAGGACACAAGGTCCACTTGTCTCTCTCAAAATAGTAAATCAGCAATCCTCTATGGCAGGCAGTTCGAAATTTGATCAGCTCATGACAACAGAGAAATGTGGTGTCCCAACCTTAAAGAAATATGTTAAATAACCATAACATCTACATTTATAAACTGTATAAAGAACACAAAACCAATCATTTGAAATGTATATGAAATGGATGTATGTCATTATAAAAGTATATCACAGCAATAATCAAATTTGCTGAGTGTAATGATAAGATCCTCTCCACCTTGAACTTGCACTGACAAATGTGGTGAATACTGTACCATACAGCAATAAACATATTTGCTGAACTGAGTGTAAAGTTAAGTTTTCTAACCACCTCATAAAATATGTACATGCTATTTTGTAAGACTTTTAAATGAACAAATATGTTCTTCTCTGCTATCTTTTTCTCACTCCGCTCGGTCTTAAACTCCAACATTTAGCAAAATTCTGATTAATTTTTACTGACTTACTTTAAAATGATGCTGACCTGACGTGCTAGAAGGGTTCATTAAAAAGCACCACTCTCACTTGTCACCACCACAGTAGTCACACACATACATATACACGCACCCACATACACGCAAACACACACACACACAGAATTTCTGACATTTGTCCAGCATGGAAAGTGACATACAAACACTTAACTAATTCAAATTTGACACACGCATTACTGACTCTTCCACTGTTGAATAAATGCACTTTGCTGCCTAATCCACATTTCAGACGAGCCCTGAAGTCGGGGATGGAATGTCCATTTCTGCTGGGGAGATAACGTCAGCAATCGCGGCTAACACAACTCTTTCTTATATTTTCGTTTCGTCATCATGCACAAGATCGAGGGTGAGGGACTCACAGAAGTCACACTTAACGCTACCTCAGCCAGAGAGCCTCAACGACTCAAATAATTTGGTCCTTAACTCCAGTATAACATTCTCTTAAGGCACTACGTGTCCTTGATATTCAGTCAGCCTGGTCTCCTAAAAATGATGTTCCCATACAACAAACCTACATTGCCAATTACGGTTCGAGGGAAACATATTTTCTACTAGATAACATTTGTTTTTGAGGTATCACAAATATGTTTCTAACCATAGGCTGCATATGGAGGAGGTCAGGCTGGATGGATTGGTGAACACAGAACTTTTACCCAGGAGACTGCTGTTAGTGTCCTGTGTTAAACCAAAAGGTCAACGTTGATGTTCGTATCAAACATACTTAACTTAACTAAACAAAACCAAGTAGTTTTATTTTGTTTCAATTTAATAACGTGTTTAAAACTGCGACCAGCAAAATCTGGGAGAAAACACTTTTCCCTCAAAACAGAATTGACAATGCAGATTAGTTGTATGGCAGCGTCATTTTAGACAGGCCGGTACTGACTGGCTTATTCTCAACTATTCTAACAATGAAGTGACTCTTGTGCAAAAGATGGCTTCATGGTTTTATAGATTCTTGAGCATGAATGGTGACAGTTGTAATGTAATGTAACTGTTAAATAACTGCTGTTGATTAAGTCAAGCTAACACTTGTTGTCAATGTCGTATTCTTTGCTGAATTTTGATGTGGCATTTAAGAAAAGTATGGAAACAATTGCCCATCTTTGTTTTATTTTGCCATTCTGAACCTATTTCATCCGAACGGTTTGACCTGCCAGCGACACATCTGTGATTCATACCCGAGACTTCCTGATTACAGATTTGTATTCAGGCAGCTCGTCAGATCTCCTGTACACGGATCACAGGATAATTGGGTACTGCCAATTATTTTGATGCATTGCATGTGATGAGGAAGAAGTTGATTCTGCCTCTGTCCCTCCTGCAAAACAGCACAAATCAATATCCACACAACTCATTATGAAGATGCTGCACATACTTCTGCATGACAATACAATTCAAAACCCACCAAGGACTTGGGTTTGTGTGAAGTGGAAGAGGCGGTGGAATTGATATACTATGTTAGATACATTTTCATATTAAATGAATATTTTTAGAGACCACTAACAACAATGCCTATTTTGTCAACATCACAGAAGTCTGGTGACAGCAAAATCATATGTATTTTATTCAACATTTAAAAAGTGCACAGCCAACACTCAAATCCGCACAGACCACAATAATGCAATTAGCTACAGAGATGTGTGACGCAAAGCCTTCAGTCAGAATTAGAGGATAAATCTCATCTCCTCACTCTAAGAAGCCATAAATAAGCAACCAATTCTTCTGTGCTGATTTCCTCATACTGCAGTTATTTCAGATATTGTTGTATCTGCCTGTAAGGGTTTGTTGTAATCTTAACACACGCACATTCAAATGTAACATGTCTTCAATACACCTTGATCTTTTGCAAACAACTTTCCATTGGAAGTCAATAACAGCATGTGCATTCACGTGAAACTACACAGGAATGCAAACATGCATTGTCATCTATCGTGACAGTTGACTTTTGTGTTTGTACTGTATATGAATAAAATAATCAAAAAGACAGTTCCTCTGAGCAGGGCGTTTTCTCTTTCATATTTTTTTCTTGTTCCTCGACATGTATCAGAGCAGTGTCTGGGTCCTGTAGGAGACTTAATGGAGTGTATCTTTTTTCCAGGCTTTGGGAATTGACTCCTTGCTGTTAATGCAGTGAGAAAGGAGCAGAGGAGCGGCCGGCCGAGCAAAGGCAGCCGTCGCCTCACACCGGGTGACTGACTGAACAAACTCCATCCTGAGCAGTAATAACACAGCATCAGTGGCTCTTGGTGATGGGCTTGAAGAACGGTAGCATTAGGAATGATATTTTGTGTTCAGAATTGCATTTCTAATGTGAAGAACTTTTTCTTACTCCACGTCTGCTGAACTTTTGCTGCGCTTTGGCTCAGTCTCTCTGGGGAAACTGTTCAGAAATGTGTGTGTGTGTGTGTGTGTGTGTGTGTGTGTGTGTGTGTGTGTGTGTGTGTGTGTGTGTGCTTTGCTTTCATGTAAGCATCATTATTAAAGAATGGTTTGAGGACCCCCTAGTTGATATATGTCAGAGGTTTGTTTTAAAATGTACTAGATTGGTTTAACTCTTTAGACTCCCTAAAAGTATGTTCACAATGCATGACAGATGCAGATAAATGCACAAAGGGGGCCATTGGTCTTCAGATTACTCTACCAATGTGTCAGTATCTAAAAGAGTGTTTTTCTCCACTTAGGCCAACTTTATTTTCTGTTTGGTTCTTGTAGTAGTTCTTGGTATGGTCAAATATCTGAAGTAATTGTGACCCTGTGAATGAATTAACTGGATGTTGAAAGGTAAAAATAGAATCCTGATAATAAACCACTTCTCTAGACAAAAGTCCTGAAGCATTATTTTTTACATTGGAAACAAATATTAATGTCTAATAGCAAACAGATCTCAGTCAACATTGTGCTCAAGGAAGATTGTCAATACTGAGAAACAAAGATGATTTTTTTTGGCCACAATTCAAGCCTTGTTTTAACTTTATGGAAACATCAAATGAAATTCTTTGCATCATGGGGTAGGCTCCGGCCACAGAAAATGTATGGAATTTATTTATAGTCTCAACCCGCTTTCCACCCAAGCTGGGCTGAGCCTGGTCTTTCCAGATGTTTAATTGAAGCCCCGTCAGTTCTCATGTATAGTTTTTCTTTTGAGTCGACAGTTTCAGGCAGTGGGAGTTTTCTTCGAGTTAAGAAAAAAAAAATTGCAGACACATGAAGACTCTATCAAAGCAGCCAGACAAGATATAGCGCAATGCCTCCGGGATGATCACTGTCGGAATTAGATAGAGGTACATTCTCTGAAAACCTACAGCCTAATTCCAAACCAGACCCACAGCCACCATTTCAAAGCTCAACTTTGATTTGATATAGCTTATTTTAAAAGGATTGAAAGAGATGGTAGAACAAAACCAGTTAACCGAGCCTCAAAAATAAACAATGGATTTAGCTCATCCAAAATCTAGCCCCAGCACAGCAATTGGAAGTGAACAAGGCCCAAAGGAAAGGGATCTATTTGGATGTGTGCCCACCGTACCTTTGTATGTCGTTGGCAGCGAGAAGTTGCCCTCCGGCTATGAGGCAAAACCACTCTTGCCTTTCCTTTGAGATGCTGCCTGTTGTTGCTGTCCATTTGTGTGGGTAGAGGAGCATGCTAGTGACTCAGGCAGACAGTTGTAATTAAGGCCAGCTTGAACAGCAAGAGATAATACGGATGTGTACAAACTACCAACCCCCCTCCTCTACTCGCACACACGCACA
The DNA here is from genome assembly GCF_910591455.1 of Pholis gunnellus. NCBI lineage: Eukaryota > Metazoa > Chordata > Actinopteri > Perciformes > Pholidae > Pholis > Pholis gunnellus. The sequence continues at coordinate 12,449,915 of NC_136530.1, forward strand.
CAACCAAAGCATGTACTTATGTGACACACAAGGTTTGTAGTCATACACAGAGGCATGTGCACAAGATGAAAGCGTTGGAAAATCTCTGTAATGAATTGAACAAGTAGGACACTACTCATTAGAGATGCATTTGTGTACATGAGGCATGAGTAATTCATTATTTTCAGTCTCACAAATTCTGGTGCAAGCCGGCGGAATCAGAAAGATATTTTAATATGCTTTCAGCTCAGAAAATCTGTTTAGCAGTTAGTCAGGGTGGTTGTACACCCTAATAAACATTTGCTTTAAACGGCTTTCGCTGGGTTCATGTTTTCTTTTTTTATTGCGGTGGCACGCAAATATGAAAAGAACAGAACATTTATTATGTTTAAACTTCAAGGGTGAGCGCGAGGTCAGAAAAAAAGGCAGCTCTGTTCTGTTGTGCTCAAGGTCAAGGATTTGTAGTGTAAAGATGTAGAAAGGGAAACTGTTTTCAAATCAAAATACTGTATATATTTTGCCTTTTGTTATTTTTATGTCATATTGTACTTGGTCATTACATTTGCTCCTGTCTACAGTGTAGGTGGCCCTAAACAAATATGGTAGCAAGTCAAGCCATTCAGCTGTACCCTAGAACAACCCCAAAAGCCTGTGTGCTATAAATCTGTCATAAGTCAATTCCCCGTCTGCTGCCACCTTCCCGCTGCTAAACCCCAGTCCACCCCAGTGCATCGTTACTTGGCTGCCTGAGGCTTCATTGAATAGACACTTCCTGTAGTTTAGGGCAGTGATTAACCAGGCCCTTTATGCTCCCAAGCACCCGGTGCTTTTTGTCATCAGTACGCCTCACTTCCCCTCACCGGGAGAGCAGCAGAAAAGACAACAGTGAGCTCCCAGGCCTAGTCAAACACACAAGCACGATCATGTTAACCCACCATTGTTTCCCACTCTCTTCCAATGTGGATTTTAAAGAGTAGTAGACTGAGGACCTCATTGCAATAAACCTCTTAACATGTTTAGAGCCCCATGGCCCCTTTCTGGGCCGGGGCGTTGCCTCCAATTACGATGCTATTGAGACCCCACTTCTGTAATTACGCATAAGCCGTCTTCCATATTGGCTTTGAAAGAGCTCTTCTGTTTTGCATGTGAATCACCCGAGCCACGTTGTTAAAGTCAGCTTATATGAACAAAATGAGCAATGGTACCTCCAAATATGAAATAGATGCAAAATAAATTGGTTGCTTTTAGCTTTATGACGGCCCATGTTCTACAACTCAAAGACATGTAATAAAAGACCGCAGAGCTCGGAGGCATTTCAAATTATGGTTTTAATTATCTTTTGTCAATATTTATGATTTTCAGTTAGTCCCATGTCACATTTACAAGTTACAATATTTTGTACAGGAGCTAGAAACACAGGAAGATTTTCTTTTCTTTAAAATACAACTGGGAAAGAAGACATGTATTTAGATTACTGCATTGAATATATTTCTAGTTCATGATTGCCTTGTTGTGGCAAAACAATAAACCAAATAGAATTATCAAAAAGATTCATTGTCAGTGAAGGTAACTGGCAAATGGTTATGCATTACGCCGTGTGTTTTATACCTGGGTCTTCAGTACCGTCCTACTACAGTTGAACCACCTTCTAATAACCTTATTATGATGCCACAGCTACGGGTTATTATTTGTTTCATGTAAAAAACGCATATTCACATAACAATGCAACATTTGACAAGTAAAATAAAATGTTACATGAAGCTCAACACCTATGAGGGCTACAAATACACCAATTGCAGAGTGCAGAGACATCAATACGAGCACAACTATAAAGGATGCAGGTCTGTCACTATGACGCAGCATGACGGGATGCTGCGTCATTAACGGACAATGCATATAGTCAAAATCAATCCAGCAAAACTGCGGCGCTAAAACACACATTCCGCCACACACTCAAGAGCACGGGTCATTCAAATATTATTCACATCAGAGGGAACAATATTAACCATTTCATAAAAACGTCACGTTAGAAAAATTAACACAGTAGTAACGCTACTGCAGATGTAAAAAAAAACAAAAGCAGTTCACTTACCAAAGCTGCTGTTCACTATTTAAAGACAAAGTCCATCCTCCTTTCTTTGATTACAAAGAGTTTAATGACGTGGTTGTAAAGTACATCCGTGTGTTTTAGTTCCAGCAAGAGGTCCTTCTTGATTGCCATGGACGCCAGTGATGACAGCCGAGCCTCCCCAGTTGTATTTCTTGAATATGTTTTAATGCGTTTGAGGGCTGAAAATGTCTGCTCGACAGAGGCAGCAGATTTTGGGATTGTCACTGCCCAACATGTCACGCTAGCCCACTGACCAACAAGCCGCACGCCAGCTAGAAGGCTCTGGCACATCAAAGAATACGCCCAACATGTCAAACTAAAAATCTGAATGGTTGAAGACTATGACAATCAACAATATTGTCCCCATTCACTTAAACTGCGAATGAATTCATTTGTAATTCTGAAGGCCTCCGGGCAGATTTCTCTTACCTAGAGACAGCATAGGGATCTGATTGGATAAAAGCTCTACTTAAAACAAGCTGTGCTGGAAGCAGTGTAACAGAGGAAGACAGTAGCTATGCAATGAGATAATAAGCTAATGGGAAAAAATATTTAGAATAGATGTAGTTTATTTATGAAAAATAATTAAATTATAAAATAGCTATAACTTTGTGATTCTGTCTAGGCCAGCAGAGAAGGCTTTGCTGGCCGGGATGGCCCACCACTGATTTTCACATAACCTTGAAAAGAGGATCTAAATGTCACTGTATTGTAAACACACATTTTTATTCTCAGAAATGATATGTATATTAATGTTATTCAAGGAAAATAATACATTCAAATGCACATGCAATTCGTATTAAAGATCATAATGCCATTTACATTGTAGTGCCAATATATTCCCAGCGTTGGCCGTGTTCTGATGCCAAATTTACATCCCGGCGACTTTTCCAACTGTGTTCAGTTAGCTGCAGCTGTTTTATGAAACCTGTTGTTGACCTTGAATCAACCTGCCTAATTAAAATTACCATCCTGCCATGACTGTTCAAGAGACAGGTGGGAGGCTTGGCGCCATTTTTCACATATTGTCTGGTTTCCTCTATTTGGGGGATATGATACACTACCCAACCACTACTATAGATGCCACAAGCACCCTCAGATGTGACTGTTTTTGTGATTCATCGATCCATTGTTTCATAAAGCACAATACGACTAATGAATTGTCGTGCTGACCTACCCAATGCCTAAAAAGGCTTCACCAAAAATGGAAAAATCTGCTCAACAAGAACCTCTAATATGATCTCCTTTGAAGTTCGGATGTGTCACAGTACATTCCTCTCTACAAAACAAACACTCTGCCCTTATGAAAGTGCTGTTGTTCACATTTTTCTATCTAATACAATATGTACAATATATCTAATATAAGGATTGTGACTTAGGAACTAACAATAAAGAGTTGTGATGTTGACTTCATATGAAACCATCATTGTCATAACTATCATCGACCTTGGCAATGGCGGCGTATGTATAGATACAGCAACTGGTAGCTCCAGCGGACTTCGCTATATTTTTGTTTTCATTTGTTGTCTTTTCCTTTTACTGGAGTACGTATGGCATGTGGCAGAGATACACTCAACATTGGAGAAGGAAGAGTGAGGATTGGATAATCTACAGACCACCAAGCCAGACCAGCCGGACAAAACGCCACCGAAAGCATAGTCAACCGCCCCAGTAGAAGAGGGAAGAGAGCCGACATGGAAGCTAACCCAGCTAGGCCCTGAGGCTATTCCACTACCCAGCGTCCTTCGGGCTGTCTGATGTCCGGTCACAGGAAAATAAGATGGATGGAATAAGTCCTCAGGCTAACACAGCAACGGGAGGTGGGTGATGTTGTTCCATCATGGCATCCCGAAATCAAGCTGCACTTGAGGGGCGGACCGCAGCACAGAGCAGAGGACTCTGGTGGGACGAGAGGAGGTGGACTCCGTTTACAGCAATGACGGTTGGTGCTCAAACATGGTCAAAGTTGATGGACAACGTTTTTCAGATGTCAAATTTTTTATGTTAAGATGCCGGCCATATTATCAGATCAAAGAACATTCAAAGTACATTCCTCCTGATGCAAATAAAAAAACAGGAAAGGACTATTGTTTTAGTTTAGATTTGTCATGTTTTTCTTGAGGCTACACCTGCATTTCATTGAGCAAACATGTGCTGCATAATGACATTAAATATTCCTTGAATCTTTTAATTCTTGAATGATTGTGAAACAGGATGAAAACACATTATACATGATCAGCCAACTTTATTAAGATAATTAAATGATTTAAAAAAGACATTGCTCTCAAAAAAAAAGCTAAAAACAAAGTTCAACTGCACCATATCAATTTCAAAATGCCGTTTTCAGGACAGGGAGCATCCACTCACCTCCAATGGACCCCGTGCTAGATGCATCTCTCGCATGCACACACATGCATTAAAACAGTCTCAAGAATGAAAGGGGTTCACAAGGGGGGCACAAGGATGGACAATGAGGAGGACAAAGGTGATAGGAGGTGGTTGGTAGATCATTGTGTCTATCTGTGTGTGTGTGTTTGTGTGTGTGTGCAAGAGGATGAGGGTGCTCCTTGCTCACAACTCCCTTTGTCTTGGACTAATTCCACAATCTTGTCCAAAAGAAAAGGGCTCCCACTCACCCTGTTTACAAAGGGCCCCTGAAGCGTGACCCCTCATTATGTACGGCCCCTCCTCTTACAACCGACAGGGCCCCTCAGGGCATCAAGTAACAGAAAAAAAAAAAAATCACACAAACCACATTTGCATTTGATTTGATTATCCTTCATGGTTGATTCATGGTCCTCTGAGCTTCTGTTAGGGGACCATTTAGACAAGCCCACAGCCTGACACACTAACTTGCATATCACTTTTTTTTATCTCTTCTAATAAAACCAAATGCCTTCACTCTCAGCAAAGCAAAATGCTTTTCATCAGCAGGTACTTTTGAAAATAGTTTGATTTTACTCCTTTTTGCAAGAAAACAAGGAAAAGAAAATAAGATGAGATGCAAGAAACAAAAGTGCATCTGTTCCAGAAGACAACAGCACTGGGTTATCCTCAGTTCTTTCCTTTCCCCTTTAAACACTGAAACATTATACTGTGGTATTTTCTATCCACGTTCTAAGCTAAGTAGGTATGGACTGTGACATTTGAATATCTTTTCATTTTATCTAAGATTAAACAACAATTATTTCGATATGAGCTTAGCCAGTTATCTGAGCTACTCTTGCCTAAAATTGTACTTGGAGTACTTGTTGCTAGTTTCAAGTTCTGACCAACCTCTGACCCAGTGGATGTAGACTGCAGGGACAATCCTATTTTGCATTTTGCTTCGTTTGGTTATTCCCCTTGTTTGTTACTGTTAGTGTCTCAGAAAATTGGAAAGTTTGCCACCTAATAGACCATTATTGTACAAATGTTAGCGTGGTCTTACGTCAAATGAACCTCAGGAACATTTCCCCAATGTAAATATGTAAAACATTAAGCCTCAAAGTTCCATTGGTTAAAAAATTCCAGCAACCTTATGACATCAGAACCTCTGCCCTGGTCCATGATCAGTCAGAATTGCAATAGCAACATATTGGAGTTTATTGTGTTAGTTAGTCTAGGGGCCTACAGTTTTGTTGTGACTGACACAAGATGATTGAGTAAAGTTCTTCTTATAATACTCAGTTTGAATCATGTTGATGTGTTCAGCAGCCAAGGATATACACACATTCAAAAATACTGTTGATGACTGTGGGCAAAGTGAGGGACAAAGCCTGTTAAGTTTTGAACACAGCCCTAAAAAAAAAAAAAAGACGTTTTTCTCTACTGAGTGGAAAGTGTTCATCGCCATTTATGGTCCTTTGAAACTTGTCCCTTGAAACCAGTACAGTACAGTAAAAAGGTATCTAAAACACACAGGGATCAATAGGAACATAAACACTCTTGTTCTTTGCTGAAATATATGTTTATACAGATACAGGGTTTTTGCAAGACAACAGAAATGTAGTCATATGTTTCTGCTTCGAGGTTGTTCAAATGCTCTGCTCTCCTCTTCCTGTTTGCCTGGTGCATGGGAGTGTGTGTGTTTGTGTGTGTGTGTGTGTGTAAGTGCAAGCAAATGTCTGTAGGGCAGCTGTGTCCCTGACCCAGCTGTCACTAACCATACGTGGGAGGTCTCTCTGATAGCATGGAAATAAAATGTACGTTCATCTCACAGCAGGAACTGGCAGGGAATTGTCAGAAGTTAATATAAACAAATGAGTCTCTTCTGAGCACATCTCAACCCTAATTTCTCACATTATATCAGCGACTTTAATTGAGTATTCATGCGGCACTGGGGGAAGCAACAAAGCTTGCCTTTATACCTCTTTCTACATACAAAATGCCCTGCAATGAGGCCTGTTGGGTGAAACATAGTTGTACATGAAAGGTCAAAGCACTCATAGCAGTAACTCAGTAACATGTAAATGAGTGGCAATGAGGATGCTGTTCCATGTTATGAATAGAATAGACCCGTCATTGTGATTATTAAAGGTTGAAAGATCCAATGTGACTTGCTGTTGTGGTACTGTGTTCACTGCTAGATATTTTTGCTTTTGTCATTATTGTGTGACAAAAGTGACAGACTCTGTGTTTATGAAGTCATGTTGCAAAATGTGTTAATATTAGACATAAACACAATCAACCTAAGTGCAAGTCACACACTTTCTGACATAATCTATAGTCTGTTTCATACTTAATGTTGTAGAACTGCATAAATTGTATTCTCTATCTCTTTCCCCCATCTTCCACAGTGCACTGGACTTAAATATAATGCGGGCGAGCCCTTTAAAGCAAATGCGATCTGAAAGGCTGGCAAAGGCGAGGGGACGCAGCTGTCGGCGAAGCATGTCTTTTTTAAGGGCTGCCCCTAATGATTGGAGACAGTTGGCAATTACGTAAGTATTCACTTTTAGGCCACTGGGCTGTAGACTGTGCCGAGCCCCCCGGACCCTGGCACACATGCAAAATGGGAAGGAGGAGGAGGAAGGTGGGGGTGGGTGAACAAGAGCGAGAACAGAAGAGTGGGGGAGCTGGCCAAGAACCAACAGGGGAACAGCAATGCACGTGCCAACGTAGAGAGAGAGCAACATATACAGATGGACAGAAAGAGAGGGGGATGGAGGAATGGAACAAAGTAAAAAGAGAAGTGAGCAAGAACAAAGGAAGAGTAATCAAAGATGAAAAGGCCAACAAGAAGAGAGGGAAATAAAAGAAGAGGAAAAATGTAAGCAGAAAAAAATGATGTGGAAAAGCAAACTGCATTCTGGAACCTTTCGTGTATTGTGACCTGCAGGTAAAAGTTTGAAATCAGCTCAAGAGCTATCATTTCACAAGGCCACATTGCACATTCTCGACCTGTTTTGAACAAATATCAAAACATTTAGGCCTTGCGTTCAATGATAAAATAAGGTATAAATGACAGCAGATATTGCTGCAATTCTGTTGCTATACTTACATAAGTGTCACAAGCGTCAACATATGAGCAGGGTGTTGTATAACTATCAGCTTGTTTCAACAACTATTTGTTCAATATCAAAATACTTGCCGGGTAAAGTAGAGCAGAGAAGACAGCATCTGAAAAGGGGAAAAAAAAAGAGACTTTTGCAAGCAACAGCTGCATACAGTAGGACTGCAAGAGTTCTACTCGTGTGTAACGTGGCAGCAAATGAAATTTACAGTATACAAAACACACTAAATCACCGTATCAAACAATGTTTAGTGCATTATTAGCAACATGTCAGCTATTACATTGTTTTGGTGTTTCCTCCGAGCCAAGAGCTTGCATTTGGCCCCACCACCTGTTTCTCATTCAAACCTGGATGGTTAACAGCTGCCTGGGAAGAAGATTGAAGCGCACGCACACACACACACACACACACACACACACACACACACACACACACACACACACACACACACACACACACACACACACACACACACAATCCACAGGTTGACCATCAAAATCATATTTTATTTGCAGCAATGTGGTCCCAGGTGTAGCTGCAAACAGCTACAGTAGGAGATAATTTGATGGCCCAGCGTTCCTTACAAACGGTATAATTATTGAAAGCACAGTTGGTCATATCATTTGCCCTGTTATTGATTGTGTTGACTGGCTCACACACTCTGAACAGTCTCCCAGTAGCACTCCTCACTTGTTGATGGTGCGCATCGACACGCTGAGCAGTGCACACGCATGTATGTGTGTGTTGGTGCTGATATGTGTGGGTGTAGGTGTGTGTGTGGCTGAGTTTGCGCGAGGCAAGGGTGCCCACGAGTGTGTGCATCGACAGGGGTGCGCATGTTTTCACTGCTATCTCGGCCACTGGGTATCGAGTGCAGTCTTCGACACAGGAACCGTTTATGGCCTTTTGCTTTATTAGCAGATTTGACAGTGGTGCTTGGAGTGGCATCCCACAGAGCCCACTCATTTGTTGTCAAATATTTATAAATGTCACGGAGTTGAGGCCTCCAAACGATGCCAACGTATTCTGTCGCATCTACAATGAAGGTTTATTGAAACCCTTTACGGTGAGTGTGGCTATGAAAAACATTTCCAACCTACCTTGACCTTTTTTGCACATTCCCTTGTTATATACAATTAATTTAGCTGTATTTAATTAAAATTCATCTGAACTGATTAAGTGATTATCGTTATAGTATATCCTATATATAGTGTTTATTTTGCATGCAATAGGGATAACCAAATGTAAATGCTCATAATAGAGGACGATTTGGCCAAGTAGAGAATACGATGTATTCATCCTGATGATTCCTGCTCTTTTTTTTTTATGGAACTTAGAAAACCAAGTCTTCAATGTCTTTGCATTCATAAAAAGCTTCTTTTTTTTTACTTTGACTTATTTATACAACATCAGTTTTATTGACAAAAAGTGACATTTGAACAAAACCTCTAATAGAATAGTGTTTTGTGCACACTCGCAAACATTGTAATACAATTTGCAGTAAGAGGTGCCAGTGGTGACTAATATTCACTTGCATGCTTTGTTTGTCTGTTTAAAAACATGTACCAGTGAGGAAGCTGCTACAAAGGAGCTGTGTTTATTCCCTCAGACAGTCCTTGTCACATTCTGTTTGTTTGAGCACGAAGATTATCTTAATAGATTAAATCTTAGTCAAGCGAGAAAAGACGATGCAGAATGTTCAATGCGTTGCCGGTCCTGGTCATGAGCGGCTCTTTTTGCATTTCTCATGAACGCTTTCATTTACTAGGACTTTTACCATCACAACCCTCGTTAAATCTTTGACGAACACTTTAACATGCAGACACCGGTGGACATCAAGTTGAATGTTATTTTATTTAATTTTTTTATACGAGTCTATAAATTACATCGACCTATAGATATCTGAACAGTACCACACCATACCTTTAAAGAGCCTCCCATCAATTTACAATCAAAGATCATGTGTAATATTCATAAATCATAATATTTGTACTCCTAATGGGCCCCTGCAATGAAAGCCTCCATCCATCATAGGCAAACAATGCCAGAGAGCGGCAATCAAAAATACAGCTGCTTTAAAGCTTTGCAGACCTCATTTGCATATTCTACTTCCTGCCTCCTCGGTACTCTGTGACACGCTGGCGAGTTTGTCTCCTGTCTCATCACTCGTAAATTCCAAACGGATTACCCCCTGTCTCTGACATGCTAGTAAGAAACAGCTTCGATTTTCAAAAAAAATAAAAAAATAATAACTTGCAGGGCGGCTTGTCAAGCTGCGATTGCTAATCTATGAGGGAGGATTTGAATAAGTCCTCGGTGGCTCTGCGCTCTCTCTCCACACTCCTCAATCTCTCTCTCATCCCTCGCTCGGCGGCCGACTCAGAAGGAGGGCCCCTCTTCGAGAGCCCATCGCGCTAAGTGAGATTAATTTCAACATCATAAATAACTCGGAGCAGGTCGCCGCAGGGAGCTCGGAGACTGTGCCACGTTAGAGTAACAAATGTATTTGACTGTGGTTTACCATTTCAATCCATGCTCTTAATCCCGTTTTTGTTTTAGCAAAGCACTAAAACGCCATGATTGGACCTATCACAATGACATGCTGCATTGTCTCCAGTACGCTCATCTAAATGGGTTCTTCAGAAACGACTGACAGTGTTTAATGAATCGAGATCTCGTATATAACCAGCCCACCATTTTGACAATCACCATTATCCTTGCATGTGGCATAATTCAAACCAAGACACCTCGCCCAATAGAGACACGCCGTATATTTGTAGCGCTGAAAGGTGACAGAAGAATTAGACAAATGACTTGTAAAAATACTGTTTTGTCTCTAGCTTCGATTCAGCCTTTGTATTGTACGATTATGAAGACTTCTTGCAGTACAATACAACATTTAAATGTGACTCAAAATGATTTAGACTAACTTCTGTATACAAAATCCAACAATGGTACAGGCAACTAATTGTTCATGGTTCTGTAGTTTAGTTTTCATGACAATAATTATACCAGTTTTGTCATTAGGAGGCATGATTTTGTATTTCGTATTGAAATCTGCGTTGTGTATTTTAACTAACAGCTTTAGGTTATCACGTGATGTCACTAAGCATCACCTGATGGATCTGAGTCCAATCTTCACTCGCTTTTTAACTGTGTTCTTTTGTTAGATTCTCGACTTTCTTTACCAGCCAACCTTTTACTTAAGCTTTCTGACATTTTGTGCTGGATATAAACTCTGCTTGCATGAGTTTTTTTTTTTTTTTTTTCTGGAAACAGCTGCCAGTGGCTCTGACCGAACTCATTCAGTGAACAGTGGGAACCCCAATAGCTCTGGACATGCTGCCACCTCAATTTAGATGCATGTCAAATGAAAAGTTGAAGAGTTTGTTTGTTTTAACAGCTGCATGACCTACTTAAGAACACAGGATTCAGTCGTTGTAAGAGCTTCAATATGGTTAATGTAAGGTCAACTGACACAAGCTTTCAGTTTGTTGAGCAAGTCTTAAAATCCCCAGATTGACCCCAGCCAATAGATGAGTTAATACATAACAAAAAATAGACACTCTGACACGTGTATTTGACAAAACCAATACATGCCACATATGACCCATGAATTTAGATATAAAGTACGTTGTACCATGAAACCAAAATGCAGCTCTATTTATATGAGTGCATCCACTGTGCTGAATCCTTTGTACCCCACCAATCCAATCCAAACAAACACACACACACACACACACTTACTTCACCATAAAAACCAGCCCTACAACACAAGCAAACACAGTCACATTCATTACAACACAAGATTTCAGAATACATGAATACATGATTTGCCTCGCAGAAAAGCTCAACAAACAAAATGCGAAAAAAAAAGAATCGGCCCACGACCAATGTAATCTAAACAGGATTGACCTTAACTCAAACAACCCTCCTCGGTTTCCCGCTGCAGATGAATTTGTGTGTGTTGGTTTCCATTTATTTGAGGGTGTCAGGGCCTGTTCCGCCTTGTTTACCGTTAAGAGGATGAAAATGAACAGCCAAATAGTGCTCCATTTATAAGCCTGTTTATACATGCTAATACCGGAGGCTGTTTTGCACCCACAGCAGCACTGCTGGATGTGACTCAATCAACACAACGCTGCCCCCCCACACACGTCTTCATAACCAAGTATGTAAGTACGTCTAACAAGGTACAGCAAAAGGTTGATAGTGGCCGTGACTGACAAAACGGCTCATTGGCACTGAGGTGGAAATCAGCTGCAGTGACACTTTATTTGAAGACTTCAAGAATACACATACTATATCATTATTTTACATGGCCAGTTAGTAATACTCGTGTTCATGAACAACTATCTCCAATAGCCAGCTCCCACAAGTACCGTATGTCACTCCATCTTAAGTCTTTTAATCTGCTGCAGCAGCTTCAAAGGACAGACTTTTCTTTCTTGTAACATTTAAAGAAAATCACAGTGAAACTACTGTAAACTAAAGGACTATGTATTAGGTAAATATTGACTAAAAGAAATTAGCCCCCCCCAATATCATTTTATTTTCAGGCTTCTCCTCCGGACCACACGTTCAAGAAAAGCTTCAACAGATTTAGTTTGAAAACATCATCAAGGGCTTTGGTTCAACTTGTGGAACTCATTTGAACTTGAATGCTTGTGTTGACAAGAGGATTCAGTCCTAGCAATAAAAATAACAGTGAGAAGTGCTGTCGTGCCCCGACAATATTGCTGCTATAGTGCTGGTCATGTTGTAGAGAAGTGTAAGGAAAAGGAAGAGCTGAACGGAGACTGGGATTTTCTGTAAGAACTATATAACTGTCAGCAGAGGATAAATCTTTTCTGTGCATTGGGTGGCAGGATAAACTCTCCTGCCTTGTTAAAAAACTTTTCGAGACAGCAACCATTGGCAGCACGGAAACATAAAATGCTAATAAAATGGGAAACTGTTTGTAACCAGGATATTATAAGGATATTAGGTCCTGGTTTGAAGTCACAGTGAGGGGCGGCTTCAGCTTTCATTGTTGGAGCAAGCTGTTTCTATTACTATTCACTGTCAGAAACTTTAGCGGACGTTGGTGAGATCCAGATGGAACATCTTAAGGCATGGGAATACATCTGCATATTTCGGAGCTGAAATGTGGTCAAACTAAATCTCTTCTTGGCCAGTCAAACACGCTTTGCGGCTGACATCATTGACATGGACAGTGCTGATGTGTCCGATAGATGCTTTGGGTATCTGTGGTGTCTGAATGGGGAAAAACTCTCTGGCTTCCTCCACTGCTCTCACTCCCAGGGACACACAGAGACTATTCAACACCTCTTGACAAGAAGAACACAAGTTAAAGCAATGACAAAGTCAATGTTCCTACACCTGCCCTGAATCCCCTCCAGGAGATCTCAACACTTCAGTGACAAAGAAATGACAGAACGGGTTAGGCATACATTCACCTTTGCACTTTATGCAGTGCCTGATTTACTAGGGTGACAGTCTACAAGTGCGTGTTGAAATTCTTTGTCAGGGTAGATTATTGCCAGGATACTGTGGCTCAACGCGTCACAATTTAAGAAAACAAATAGCGCAAATAGAGAAACACGCTGCAAGAAGATAGACTGTGTCCAGGGGACACTAAAAAGTGATGTACATGGCCGGGACACACTTGTTGTTGCAATTCTTTGTGGGTATGAAGTTAGTGAAGTCGGCTATTCGTCAGAGGTGTTGCAAAATAACGTAAAATGTCATGTTTTCTTGGCTTATTTTAACATTGTGATCCCATGATTCAGATATTATAATAATAAGCAGAAGGCTAATGATTGGTTAACTGTAGATATCTGCAATAACATCTAAAAGAAATCCAAAAAATATCCATAAAGCTTAGGTAAAATCGTATGTAAATACTTTCCGAGTCAGTGACTATAAGTGAATAAAACCGACAAAATGCTTTATTTCCACCTCTAATATTGAGAAGAGCTTTAACAGATATACTTTAAGGTTGAAGAGTCAGGGTTGGTCACATTTTGTTTGCAGTACTTTGATATATCTGGTCCACCTGAACTTTATTTTGATAGGATAAGACCGCTGAGTTTAAAATAATATTAGGAAAACTGTGAAAAAAGCAATTGTATAGATCTTACATAAAAAAAAAGTTAGTTTTGGGGTTAATGTAAAGCTTAACTGGATATACAGCAAACACAACACTGATAATCAACCCGATGGTTCAATCGAATGGTTGAATATCAACATGTGACTGTGTCTCAAAAAACATTGTTTGACTCACCACTATCCGAATACGCACCGTAATTCTTTAACATCAAAAGTGACAAGAAATTTTCTTGGCCAAAGTTCTGGAAAGAGATTAATGCCATGAGTCAAAAAATAAACCGCTCACCCAGCATCAAATATATCATAACTTTACTTGAGTTATTAACTGTATTTTACTTGTTTTTCATACATCAGTAAAGTCTGAGTCATATTTGCTTGCAGTCATTTTTTCGCGCTTGAGAAATTTAAAGAAATAAATAAAATCCTGTCCCCTAAGGGGAGGTGACATATATAACATGGCTTAGTACTTCTTACCTCCACCAAACAAGGCCAATTTTGCGGTGTACATATTTAGAAATAGAACATTGTATTCCCTTCACTTGAATGAATTCTGTCTCATAATGTTACACACACCTCTAAGCAGCACAGTGCTCCAAACAAAGCAGCTTGTCCAAATTGAGAATAAATGCGGATGGATGGATGAAGCCAAATCTACAATACCTACAAAGCATGCATGTTGTCATTCTTTTTGTCATCCATCATGATTTGCTGCCGTCTTTCATTCGTACACAGTCACTGCATTCAACTGCTGATTGGTAGCGCTGATACTGTCCCTTTGGGAAAGATGGGGAGACGGACAGACAGACAGACAGACAGACAGACACTCTGTCTGTGTATCTTCAAGGACAGACAGGCAGAGTGTTCTGAGTTCAGAGTGTTCAAGGAGAAACAGCCCAGCAGCCGCCCACTGCACCCATTCATATTCATTATTTGTGCAGTTGCTCAGGATATTTCACAGCTGTGTTTACCTTGGACCCTGCAGTGAGTATTAGGTGGCAGGGCCCGGCATTGCAGATGTGATTATATTCACATATCCGCCACCTCTCCGTCCGCAGACCTCCTTCCCATTTTTTAATACGTCCTCTGACACGATAAATAAAAAAAAAAATAAAAAAATCACAATAGAGGTTTTCCTCGAGACCATAAAAGTCAAAGCTATATTTTAGGGGGATTTAACTGCAATGTCATGACAGTTCCCCAATTAGGTTGTCTCAAGGTGAAGTCATCATTAGTGGCCTTAGTCTACCGTAACTCTGGGAACGCTTCCAGTAATTCTCTGGATGGAAATATGGACAGGGTTTGGAGTTTATGTAGAGCCCTGCTGGTATTATATAGACTGGCTTTGTCTACTCAGTCAGGCCCATACGTTCAGAATACTGTATACAGGAAATAGGAACCATACCATACCAACCACACAGATGTCTTGGCATGTGGAGCCAGGCCTGAGGGAGGCTTTAGGTTTACTTGATTTTAGCGGGGTAATGTTTTAAAGTTAAAAACCTGTCTTGGTCTGTATCAACATTAGTGTTTTACAAATTATTTCTATTGGTTGTTTGTTTCCCCCTTCTTTCTAAAGTGTGTCAACCCATGACAGTCAACTGTGCATGTACACCTTTTCTCACAATTGCCCTGCGTCACACTAAGTGACACCCAATCTCACATCAGAATTGCCCGGCACAACCAGAGCCAGCCACTGACTAATGCCAGCCATTTGACATTCATCACTGTCATCATCGTTATCAGCTCAAGACGAACATCATCACATTTGTAAAACTGTCCCACTCCTTTTTTTTTCTTCTTGCTGCTTGTTTCTCATTCCTTCCGTTCTTTCCCTCCTCACTTTTAGATTGTCTATTACTGTATTTGAAAAGGCTGTGCTGTCTGTCAGTCTCCAAATAAATGTGCTGTTTCCAAAGCTGATCTCAGTGGAAGTATCAGCACAAGATTGAACAAAAATGCAATACTAATAACAGAGGACAACACATTTTGCCAATCTATTCCCTTTATTACTGCCTCCCTCTTCTGCCTCTCAGTTTCTTTCACCCTCTCTATTCAACACCTTCTTTAAAAGTATCTCTTAAACTGTCTGCCTACATCCTACCTTAACCCGTGTAAAGGACTCGGACTAACCCGGACTGATAAATGAAATAGTTAAATAAGAAGGCATCATGCCTACTCGTTCTAATGCTCTCAGTCATTCTCACATTATAAAACCCACTCCATAATGATCCAATTTTGTGCACTCACTCACTGAAATAATCTGTGCTGAAAGCAAATAGCCTGGAACTGGTGATTGCCTTTTCCAGACATTTTCTCATTAAACTCCCAGTGTATCAGGCAATTACCAATTCACATACATAGCATTTGTGGGTTAGGATAAACAGAGCAAGAGAGAGACGGAGAAAGAAGAGGCCAGTTGCAACCATGCTCTACCGTAAATTCACATTCTCGTCTAACATAAGTCGGCCCTTTTTATACTCACGCACTTAAGTCTGTGCCATATCGGACAGATAGTAATCCCTTATATATATATTATCTCTTGGCTAGCCCCATCCTGAGTAGCTCAACCCAAGATTTACAGCAAGCTAGAACCACTCCTGACATACCAGTGACATAAAATGTAACGTTCCCATGCCATGCCACCACAACTGGAGAGTTAAACAAAAATATTTATCATAGTATTAAAATAAATGTATCTGGTTCAGCTCTTGTACTGGACGCATTAAGGAGTTCTGCTCAAGGCCTATACAGGGTGGGGTGGAGAAGACCCAACGTCCATCCGATTAGGACATAACGTTGGACTGGATGTTGCCCATCTCCTCACGGTTCACATGTTTTACTCACACTCAGCTGCGTGTTAACTATGTAAATCACGTGTCAGTTCACATGCACAGGCAACGCCGAGCACATATGGATCCACTTTTACATGTTAATGAGGTCACGTTACAATAAAGCTGTAGTGGATAAAACATGGTTCCAGTGTCGGGTAGTGTTGATCATTCTGGTTCATTAGGTTACATCTTGGTCTTCATTTGCTAAAGAAGATGGCAGTATCACAGGACGTATGGCGTCACAAGAAGTACGACTGCAGAGAGTGCAGAGCGTGGTATGGAGCATAGACCACAGTAGGTTGTGTGTGATGGACTATGCATGCACACACTCATGCTCACACGTATGGAATGCCTATTCACAGGCATGCATAAACACTAATTCATACGCTTGAATGCACTGGAATGCACAAACACACTTTTAACTAAATACATTTGTTGTCAATTAAAGCTTGGTGGATGGTCATGCAAAGTTCATAATATCTTTGATCTGGTTTCTTGAACGTTTCTGTCAGAAAGGTCACAGACTGTTATTGAAACATGCAGCCTCTCCCACCAATGCCACAAAAACTTTGTTCTTAAAATTGGAAATATGCATTGTTAGATATTGGCATGTGTTATGTTCTGCTATACGGTTAAATACAGGGGTGAAGAGGTCTGGATAAATAATACACCCTATGTAATGTTGAAAACACAGAAGAAGAAAAAGCATAGTCACAAAGACAAGTCGGATATTTGCTGTTTAATTTGTTTAATGCTAACGGACAGAGCTCTTTGCAAATATTTGCTAAAATGGCACGCAGGCAGTGATTCTAACCGGGTCCTCCTGCTTCTTACATACAGTGCACGTGTGGCAGCATGAGTCACATTTACGACTCTAAAAAAAAAACAACCCTGGCACAGCAGCCTCAGTAAATCCAGCCCTTGTGTATGAATCTGAGATAAACAATGTCCGTAGATATTAGATGCGCCAAGAAAAGTGACATCCTTAACCCTTGCTCTGTGTTGGGCATTTTGCCTTTCCTCTTTCCTCTCACGTGGCTTTGTTTGAAATGTGCTTTTTCATTTCATCTCTTGTTGCTTTTCTACAGCCATAAATGTATCATGATGTGGCTCTCTTGACCCTGTCTCCTAGAATAGAAAGATGTCTTATCTCACTGGGGGTGCATGGTTAAATAAAGGTTAAATTAAAAGGAGTCAAATACGGAAAAACTCGGAATCGTACGGCCTCGGACATAGAGATCTGCATCATCCCTTGCCGTCTGTTGTCCGCATACCAAATCACAATCATCCTCTCAGGATCAAATCAGAAACCGGCTCAAGATGCAAACAGCGAAGGAGACTGTGGATCCAGCAGCCTGTCAGCTCCGCTCACATCTTTATCTTTTCCTCTGTCTTTCTACAGAGAAGACAAGTGGGAGAGGGCCCTGCCTGTGGCGTAATGAAGAAGGAAACGTCCATTCTAATATCCTGTCTGGGGCGTATACTCTCTCTGTCAGCCTCACGTCTATCTGTGGATCTGGCTGGATCTAGTGTGGGGAAGACGCAGCCGCACTGATATCTGATGTTCTCCTTGTTCTCTCTCTTTTTGCCTTCAGCATGGCAAGGACATGAAGCAAATTACTGGGGAAAGGAGACACACATCCTTTGTGGTTTATGTAGAAATAAAGTCACAGAAAGTGTTAGGGTGTATAGCAAAAGGAAGTGTTTGAAAAAGAATGAGCTACACTACATTTTTGAAACCACAAATGTCATGTAGAAATATGTCCACTTTATTACTTTAATATTACCCTAACCAGCTTTGTACACCACCTGTCAAAAGTCAAAGAAGCCAGTTACATGACCACTTCAATGCATAAACAGCCTCCACTATATAGATTTTATTCCACTTGCTCATCCAGTGGTGTAATCCTTCTTATTTCATTATTATCTATGGTTATTTCTATCAAATACAATCTATTGGCAATCATGAAAAGGGCAAAAACACAATGTTCAGTGATTCTAAAGAAATAAGAGAATCTGAGAAGTGATTTTGGAAGTGTGGTTTCTCAGAACCACAACATCTGTCACTGTTCTGAAGATGTATGACCTTGACGCCACGGACACATGAATTCAACACAGAATAACTAATTTGTCTCAAGGTCTCAGCACACTGAATCATTTGTATACTTTTGCCAGAGTCCTACTGTTGGCATACAGTAGCAACCACTGAAGCAATATTGACCCAGAATGGCAGTGAGCAAACACCACAGGTCCCATTTGTACATCTGTTTTTGGCAAAAAAAAAGATGATTGATTTAGTGAAGAGTCCAGAGGCCAACTTGCTGAAGACGAAATGATTTACTCCTGAAGAATTTGATATAGTATTGTACAATAAGTATTGTATTTTAACTTTCAAGGATTATAGCGCATACATTTTGTCCATTTTCAAAGCAGTAAATCCACACACGTGTAACATGGGGAGATGGGGAAGGAAGGGAGTAGAAAGACACCAGCAGACCCTGAAACAAACTGGAGGAAGTGAGGAAAGGAAACAGAGGGAGAAAAAGAGACAAAACGACAGCTCCACATGTGCCAGAACCTCATTCATGGCACCTCTCCATTTCGCCTTGCACGACCTTCTCTTAAAGTACAGGCTGTGAGGTTTTTCCCCGTGTAAAAATAGTCCCCGCTAAAGTTTACCAAATTATTTCGACAGTGAGGTATTTATTTTCTTTTTTCTTTCCCGCTAACACTGCCACTTTTACCTCACCATTCATTGCATATTGTATGACAGAGTGCCAGAAATATGCCCAAAGGTGAGTACAGAACCAACCACCTTGCGTGTTTACCCGTACCATGCTTTTGCGAGTGTGTCTGTGGCTTTACAAAATCTCCTTTCGTGCAAAAGCAAGCTTCGGCGAGTTCAAAGTTTTCTCTTCGAGATTTATTGTTACGCAAAGACACACGTAGGGAACTGGCTGAATGCTCGAAGACAAGGTGTGAAATTAATATTTTCACACACCTTCTTTTCTTATCAAGTTCCACTGTAGCATTGCTTGGGAAAAGAAATGCTGTCCAGCTGGAAACTGGCAACATGTACAAATAGCCAAACATAGTAGTTAGTAGTTTAGATGTATATTGTGCATAATTATTTTGGAAAAAGACAAGCAAAAGGAATCAGTGTTTAATTTAAATAAAATTATCCTCAATATAGAGAGGATACAGGCCGTCATGGTGTGTCAAAGTATAAACTATTACTATATGATAAATATGATTGCTATTTTTATTTTTATCTGGTGAGTAAAGTACAGTCTTTTGTGATAAAATTACTTTTGAAACAAATTGTATCTACATGGTAACCAGCCTGTCAACACCTCATTGAGATGAATCTTGCTGAAATTAATGTCTGCAAAATAACTGCATTCTGTATCCTCCTTTCCCTTTCCCCTGACTTATTGCTATTTAACTGTGTGAGAAAACTGCATATGTTTATTATTATTACAATACCGAGGCAGTGCTCTCACTAACACTAACATGGTTGCAACATCAATTCAACAAGCACAAACCATAACAAATAAAAAAAACAAATTAATACATCACAAACAGTTGGCATAGCAGTAACTGCTGCTGCTGCACTATGGGAATCCTCACAGATGGAACAACAACTGAAGCCTAGATTTCAACAACATGAATGTAATTAACCTGGTAAGTATTTGCATAAATACGAGCTGAACCATAACATTAACAAAAAACGAAATATCCGCTTTTGTTTCACCGAGTAGAGTTCCGTTATGTGTACTTATAATTGTATAATAATAATTAGTTGCGGCATGCCAATCAGGTTAAATATTTGTCTCTTCCTTTTGTCGTGTCTCGTCGGACTAAATTCTATGCCAAGCCCAGCCGTGGATGCCAAAATGTTCAGTTGACTCAGGTGAATGTAAGGTGCATTTATTTTTACATGACAGCACTGACAAATTGTAATTTAGGCATTCGAGTGTAAGTCACAAGTTTTTCACTGATTATAAAACGTCACATCTGAGCTTCCTCTTTGGGGAAAAAAATCAGGGGACGCAGTTCAAACGTGTGCTCAGTTTATATGCTACATGTAGCCCTCTTTGCCCCGCCGCTTTACAATGAGCGTTCCACTATGTCGTTTTTAGGGATGGATGGTGGGGAAGGAGGTGGGTGGGGGACGGGGTTTCTACCCGGGCCCCCAGTACAAAAAACAAAACAAAAAGAGAGCCCCAATCACCAGCTTGGGGTGCAAAGTGCAGCTGCCCTGCTAATGAGATTTTAAAATGGGCCATAATGCCCCCTT
Source organism: Pholis gunnellus (assembly GCF_910591455.1). Taxonomy (NCBI): domain Eukaryota; kingdom Metazoa; phylum Chordata; class Actinopteri; order Perciformes; family Pholidae; genus Pholis; species Pholis gunnellus. Next base: position 12,470,741 of record NC_136530.1, read on the forward strand.
AAACGGCCCCTACATGGAGAATTATATGCTTCATGTGTTGATTTATTCAAAGGGGAGGGGGATTCGGCATACGTATGTGTGCATCTGTGTGTTTGTGTGTGTCTTTCTATTAGACAACAATAGCCTGCAGCTAGGTCGACTGTCAGAGGGCTGCATGCTCAAAAGACAACTGTCCTTCATCTTCCCAATCTAACGGGCTGCACAATACGCACAATGAAAGAACACAATTGTAACTGAATGTCGACTATAAAACACATACATTACCTGATTTCAGTAACTGAATATATCCGAGACATTATTAAGCAGTTGCTATGCTTTTTAATGTAATCAATCATGTGGGGAATATAAGAGAGATATAGCCAAAGGGAACATTAAATACTAATCAGGACATTACGGTGCAAAAATCCACATAAAATGCAAACATATCACTGCTTCACTCATGCAGAACATGCTTATAATTGTAATCTGTTCCCAATACTAACAGATTCCCAAACCTCACTTATTTGGTTCAGTGCTTTTGCAAGCAAGCCGTACGCAGCACTAATTGCCGAGATAATGTTTTAATATATTGGCGCGTACTTGTGGCGCAAAGAACAAATCCAAGCTAATGCGTAAACGTTGTTGGTCGGAGGAGAAGGGAAGATAATGAGAGAGACAGAAAGAGACAGAATAAAAACGCCATTTATGTCTTGATTGGGCTTCTTTGTTAACATGCTGAGAGGATGTGGTTATTTGGGGATTGAACAAGGACGGCCAGCTGAGAGAGGAGAGTTAGAGCAATAGAGAGAGAAAGAAAGAACAAAGGAAAGAAAGCAAAAGATTGGTAGCGACAAATTTGGATATGGAAAGGCCTTTTTGTGCTCTAGTGTGTGTGTATACACATGAGAACCAGTGATAAGATCCACTTGCTCACATTCAGAAGGGCAACCAGCTGTGAGGATGAGTACAAGCGTGTGCATTTGTGCACTGTTTTTCTTTGTGAGTGTGTTAACGTATGCAGGGCCGTGTTTGCGTATACGTGCGAGTTTGTGTCTTGGATAGTCTGAGCATGAATCTCAATGCATCAGTGTGTCCATCAGACAAGAAATGACTGTATCTGGCCACTGAAATGGGACCCTGTCAGAGTGTGCGCAGTGGTTTTTGAGAGAGAGACAGAGACGGAGAGTTATGGGCCCGTCTGAAGCCATCTTTTGTATGAGCTATGTATGCTCTTTGTGGGGGGAAATTGAAAAACATTAGCATGATAAAGGCTGGCTAGGGCTGCCTCGCTGATCATGTGACACATTACTGAAAAAGAGCATAGATAGAAAATGACAGCCAGCTCATTCACGAACACAGAAACCAATGGGTGTGCCAATAATATCTAGGAGAGGCAGCATTCATGGCATTCAGCGGTATCAAGCGGCATCGCTATAAAAAAAAAAAAAGAACAACACTTGCTACTTGTCCTTTTTTGGTAGGGGTGTTGTAAATACACAAACTACTGCTTTCTGTTCTTTTCTTTGATCTCTTCTCTCTTTCTGTAATTTGCGTGTGTGTGTGTGTATTTGTGGTTTCTGTGTGTGTGTGTGTGTGTGTGTGTGTGTGTGTGTGTGTGTGTGTGTGTGTGGAGGGGAGGGGCGATGCAGGCATCTGTGGGCCTCTCTAATTAGAGAGTGTGGCTGGGCTAGGCTCTTGTTTTTAAGATCCCATTTCAAAGCTTGAGACATAGAAGGCTTATTTATGGGCCGGGAACGTGTTGGTTTATCCACAAACCTTAGTTGCTTGATGACTAACAAAACAGGTCGACACGGATGCAGCGGGAGTGATTTGCAAGCTAGAGTTTTGTTGCTAAATGGCGGGACTCAGACAAAAGGCCATGCTCTCATCTGCCGCTGTGTTACTCTTTAAATGCTGACAGTAACAGATTTGCTGTGACAGTTGTGTGAGTCTTTATTTAATGAAGCGATGATTTAGGGGCGGGGAATGTCACAAATTTCAAAACTGAGCTCAACATCGCCCCCCAGTGGAAGGACAGTGATCTGCACAGACAGCTCATTAATGCCATTATGCATTCAGGAATTAGGCCCGTTTCAAAATTAGGTCAGCTGAGATGAGATTTGAACCGTAATTGACGCAGCCTTCATGTGTTAGAGGTATTTGTTTCTTTGTGTCGATGCTTCAGTATAATTGCCCCTCTATGTTGTGTCTTGTGTGTAATGTAAATGATTTACTCTTTTTATAACCAACATACCTACATCATTATCACCCTGCTTTGTTTCTTTTGACATCAAAACCAGTCCTTCATGTTTGTGATCGTCAGTGTAAAGTAGCACAAAAGGATAATCACATCAGATGTCTGTGCATTCATAAAGGAAAACCTCCATAGCCAATACTTTCATCTCACCAACAATTAAAGAGTACAACCCATCATTAACATTTATTCTCACCGTGATTTTGTGAAATTATAGACAATTACCAGAACATCCGCCTCATGGCCGAGTGCCTGGGAACCTCTTTCATTACCATACGCTTGTGATTTTAAATGTTTTATTAGGGCTAGTAAGAAGTACAAGGGCTAGTAAAAAAATCCCTGCTGACTCATTCTAACCCACTCCAAGAAACATCATCAATGTGTTTGAAAAAAATAAAAATGCAGCATCTTTGGAATGGTGGCCCATGGATTGAGCATGTTTCTCTTTTCCCTTTTTTCAGTGGAAGCATTCACTCCTGCAGAAGACGAAAGCAATCCAATGGCATCTGACTGTAAGGGCGTTTCCTTTGGTCTGGTGAATGTTATTAAAGAGGAAGATGCTGTCCTCTAGTGAAAAATGTCATCATAGCAGCTTACATCTCAGTCAATTGGGAACAAATTCAATTTTGGAAAATATTGCAGCTCGACATGAATCAGTCAAGAGACCGTTTGGCAGATAGAGGTCTTAAGATGACTCATAACTTTGATAGGCAGACACAATATTCTTTTCTTGGAAGCTAAGGGTCGTCATTGTTTTAATTTAATGTATTTTCATCACCAATTATGAAATCCCCCATCTGAAAAACAATCACAGCTTCTGCCATAAAGCATTTGATAGCATAACAAACTCATGATAGTTTTGAAATTTCAAGACCAAAGAAAAAAAGGTCTTTAATGATCCCTTTGGGAAATTTAAGCGGTCAACGAAGTTAATTAATGATAAGGCTTTGAGGTGGAAGAAAGAAAGGGTAATAGAGGGACTGATTAATACGGGATGGAAATACCTTTTTTGCAACAAATAATCTGTTCTTAAACTTTGTGTTTGGAGTACTTGATTTGTTTTTAGTTTTGTTATCCAGTGATTTTTCACGCAATTGCTATGTCGCAAGCAGCACTAGAAACACACATTGATATACTTCCCAACAGGCTATCTGCTGGCAAAATGTCAAGAAAAACAAGGACATTAAGAAGACAATGATTTAAGAAATCTGGGCAAATATCCACAGGAAAAGAAAACAAGAAGCTGTTAATCTGTTGTTTTGAAGGGGAAATATCAAAGTTATTACCTTACTTCCTTAGCTTGTTTATATACTTACTTTTCAGTACTGCACATCACATTCCTAGTGCCTCTAGTACTATATTTTAGTAACATTTACATTAACATTACAGCAATAATTAGCATAATAATGAACTCTTCAATTGAATCCTGGGATATTTTATTATGTATTATATGTGTGTTGCTTTACCTTGAAGCCATAGTGCAAAGCAAATTCTAATTCACATCTAAAAGACAATTTGACAATAGACACAAAGGTCAGAAAATGCATTAGCAATCATTCATTTTAATTTTAAATATTCTGCATTGTCTCATATCTAGAAAAAAAATCTTCAAGTCTATTTTGTGACTGAGAAGATTAAAGCCACAGATGTAAACATGAACTGTTTTAATGTGTAATATGTTGTCTATGTGTTTGATGTTAATAACGGATTGCTTGCTTTTTATGGTGCTGCTCCCTGTGTTCGGTGAGACAAAGACAAATTCCCACCTTGGAGGCCAATAAAGATGTATTCTGTTCTATTCTACCGTAACTGAAAAGACGGCAGCCTCTCAGATCAGACAACATGTTCTGTAACTGACAGGTCTCAAGTTTGATCACCCAAAAACCCAGTGTGTCTGTCAGCACTAAAGTGTATTGTTATGGTTTTGCATATTAATTGTTAGGAATAGAGGCACAATATAATACCTAACATGTCAAGTTAGTGGTTTGATTCCAACAGCAGTCACGTGTGTTCTCACAGTCTCCTTGAGCAAGGCACTGAACCCCTACTCACTCATAGTAAGGAATAAGTCAATCAATAATGTGCCTCGAAGGTAAAATGGCATAGAACAATGCTCTGCGACGGGATAGATATACGCCACTGTAGCTGTAATATCTCCTCCTCCCACTCACCAGCCACCAGACAGCCAGCCATTGTCTATGATAGGTGGGGGTGGAGGGAGAGACAGATGAGAGCCAGGGCGCGCCACGTCACTTCACCTTCCCTCTCCTTCAGCCTGACAGGGCCTGAATTACAGTAAATGATAACTCCCCCTCGGCCACAAAGCGATTTGACCTGCCGCCATCTCTCTCCCTGCTCAACCCCACCCGCCCCAACCCCCCTAATGGGTCCCCAATGGGTGGCCAAGCTCCCTTAGGACCCGGCTGGCAGAGAGGGACAGTCTCTTTGGAGAAAAGAGAGATGGAGTTGAGTGGATTGAGAGGGAGGCCAGGGGATGAGTTGCAGGACTGTAGGAGAGCCGGCGCCGTTTGCAGGAAGCATACAGATATCAGCTGCACCGAAGAGTAACTAATATAGTCAGGGGATTTTCATCAACAATTCTACCTTCTAAACAACAAAAGTAAAACTATGTTACTGACAGAAGTATTACAAATGCAATAACTGTGTATATAGTGATATATACATATTTCAAACATGTGTTGTATTGGAACAGTTTGAAAAGGGTTACATTTTGATCTTAACAGTAAATGTAAAATAAATACTACTACTCAAAATACAGGTAGATGGGGATGAGCGGCGGCTGACATTGATGTTTTTATGAGCCCTTTGACATTTCTTTTTTATCACCTCATGACCTGTCTTTTTTTATTACTGCAGATCTACATTTAATCACAGTGCAAATAAAAATGGGTAGGATTTGATGAAAGGATTGAGGAGATGAGTGTGAAGAAGAGGACGGTCTAGTGAGTGGCTGACCTGCCAGCGACCCGTAACTCGGGGTCAGCTGTGTCACTTTTCTCATTTGTTGTCATTTGTGTGTGTACGTGTGTGTTTCGTGTCCCTGAGTGTTGGCCTGGTTAAATTCTTTATAAAAGCTAAAAAGCTTCACAGTGGCCAGGGACAATTGGTATGGGAGTTTGTTTGCATGCATGTTTCTCTATCATCTACTTTTGCCTGTGCATGCTTGTGTAGGCACACTCAGTGTACTTGTGTGTCCTTAAAATCTAGAATTTGCAAAAATAAAAGTATTGTGACTCATGAGACATAAAATGTAACGAGCGCATAACTTGCGTGGAAACATCCCGAAACTTAACATATTGCGTAAGTGATTATTTCCTGTAAATACACACAAAGCAAGACCATTTCTGTAAAACATATGCTGGGTATAGGGAAATAGGATGCAATTGAAAAAAAATGTCTCTCTGCTTACTTGCAGGATAATAACATGACATGCAGGTTGATTTTTGAAAACCCTAGTGTGTCGGATCCCTGAGGCCTGTGGTTGCCCTCTCCACACAGGGTCTGTATACCAGACAAGCTTTGAGCAGATCAGGAGGAGATCTACCTGATCTACCAGGCATCATTTGTGGGTTTTCAGCTTGTCATCTCTCTGCCAACTGCCCGAGCCTCCACCGCCTGGAACCCCTGCAGTCAACCAACCCGTCTCCCAGATGGTTTACCCTGCTAGCCTGAATGTTTAGCCAGCCAAACTGGATGGGTCAACAAAACATTGGATTTTAAACTGGGAGACAGCTGCTTATTTCCTGCAACAAAACAACAGTCAACATTTGTTTTTTGCATGACCACGATGGTTCCCATACCCCCAAAGTGTTTATTATGGTAACCATGAGGACAAAGGTCGCCTAACCGTAACCAAGTAGTCATTCTAACTCAACCGCTAAACCTAACCAAGTCGTTTTTGTGGCTCAACCTGACCGAACCTTAACCATAGCGCTGTCACATCATAAAACAAACTTTTTCAACAGTGATTTATCACGGTTTTGGGAAGCACTGACAAACAATGTCACCCTGCCAGTTGGGGAAGAAAATGCATCTATGTGTCGTTCTAGAGGACCTGGACAGGCGACAGTGGAACTGTAATTCAACCGACAGAGTGATGAGCAGCAATAGAAATCATGGCAAATAACAAGAATGGAACCAAATCCACAGAAATTCAAACTTCAATAACACAAAAAAATTAAATTGTAAAAAAAAAGCAGTGTTCTGACAGCTACTGAGGAGCTTTCATCTTTAAATACCATGGAATGGAGGAAGGATCAAGGTAGGAGAGGAGAGGAGAGGACATATGTGTGTGTGTGCGTGTGCGTGTGTGTGTGGGGGGGGGGGGGGGGGGGTGTTGTCAATTGGGATTACACTTGCCCTTCGTTAATAATAGCACGAACTGCACCACTGAGTCCCAAATGTGATCAAATAAATATAAAAGGGCCCAGCTGGTTCCCCTCTCAGGATTATATTTGGGGAAGAATCCCTTTTGTTGGCTGTGGGATCCGGGGAAAGACAAAGGAGGCTCCACTTTGAAATTTAAAGTAGCGATAAGTTCACCACAGTAAAGGTCATGCTGTAAGAATATGATTTTAAAATGGGAGAATTATGGCCTTTTGCATCAAAGGATTAGTTTTATATAAAAGGTCATCATGTCCAATGAATCTGCAGATACGCACCACTCCTGATATTTAAAACCTAACACCACTCTGATGTAATAATAAACCGGGATATGTCACTACTTTGATCATTTCAATTGGTTTAAGGTCACACTGTGTCTCATTTTAATGCCATGAGTTACTTCAACATTTTAGCTAAATACATAAATCTGGTTCACTTGTTTTGTATGGTGGGTGTGTCTCTGTGTAGGTGTGTGTGTGTGAATTTAGGTGTGTGAGTGAATTTGTGTATTATATTATGTGATGAAGGGTTTTGATAGCGCACATTTACAGTTACAATAAAGAATGCAGTATGTTTAAAATGTAAGAATAAAAGGTCTGAATATGAATAAAGGAAGACCTCCTCTTCAGAAACTTTTTGGAGAGTGGCGTACAATAACTCAGCAGGAAAGCGAATACTTTCATGCTATTATTTGGAAACGTGTCTACATTTTGTCATACCATCGACGTGATGAAAGAACATTTTTTACATGATCTTTTCCAAAATTGAAATGCCGTGCAGGGCATGCTGACCTCTGACCAACCAGAAGCCCCTTTGTGAGGAAAGCATCTGTCTTTGCCTCGAACATGTATGTGGTGTGAATGTGCATGTGTCTGAATTTAAATAGGAATAAAAACGTCCAATGTACATTATGTGGTCTATGTATGTATCTGCCATTAGATGGCAGTATTGTGTTGGTAAAGGACAGGCCCGCTATTGGTCCCTCTAACATCGCTTGCCTACGTGCTCATTATATTTTCTCTGGGTGTATGTCTCATAAATTAGAAAAACAATTTACTTCACTAAATTTGACTATAACCAAAGCAATACCAACTGTAGGGTTGAATGTTTTTGGATATGGATGGTTCTCCTATTCAAAAATTCAAGGCAACAGTGATGAAGGCCAGTTTTAGAGTCACAGTTATGAATTAAATGAACAGTTTTGTTTGTCTCTATCTACATTACAGATGTGTGTCTGATGATACAAAGTTGCAGCTTAAATCACAATACATCAGTTGTCGCGAACCACCTCCCCGTCTGTCTTCTCCTATAATGATCTTAAACAGTTTGTCGCGCTCAAGTGTATTTAAAGCATTCTAAATTGCAGAAATGCCATTGTTACTACATCTAAGTCAGTTAAACACTCAGCCCATAATTAGACTGTTAACACATACTTTGCTGTGGTGAGATGTGTATTAGGAAGCAGAAACTGTAAACTTGGCACCTAAAATGTAAACTTGTTTAAAAAGGTGTTTATCTTTTCTTGCAGTTGGATGGGTTTGTCTCTTATACTATATAGCAATTTACTGTAGCCTTTCAAAAGTTTGGTTTTATTTTATAACACTGACATACACTTTTTTCTCCAGACTTTTAAAATGTCCTTTACATTCATGCATTTTTTGTGACAGAAACACAATTCAGATTGCAAAAATAAGCTGTATTTCTGTCCTGCATGGCATACATCAGTTACCATACAAACAAACAGTGTTGCCTGTACCGAAACTAGCTGGATGTTGTTCTGTTGGTTTCTTTCTGTTGGGAGCCTTGGTGGCAACCAGCTCTAATAATTAGATGTTCATGTTCTTTTTGTTCCAGTGTGTAATCATCAAATGTTACAATATGCAAACAAGCACATCAGCCAGAGCAATGTTTTAATCAAACAAAATTGTTGCTGGTCATTATTCTATTTAAATGTTCTTAAAAGTTCAACAACATAGTAATAAAAGAGCAAATGTGTCCATAATCCCGGGTAGAGTTCTGTTTGAACATCGTTGTAATATAATCTGACCCGTGCAGCGCCACTGCGCCCTACAGTAGATCTATAGAACAGGTGTTTTACTCCACTTTTTTTTTACTGGTGACAGGGGAGACACAGGGCCTGGAAAGCAGTAAGTGAAGTCCCCAAAGCCCAAAGAGCCTGGGAGTGGACCTGAAGCCATATATTTGCCCCGGTTCACACAGGCCCCCTGCTGAGTGTGTGTGTGTGTGTGTGTGTGTGTGTATATATGAGAGAGAAAGGCTACCATCTACCTGCATTCACATTCTCTGTCTCAGTCTTTTTCTCACGCTTGCTCTGTACATGAATGTGGGATGTACGTATGTATTTTGTGTGTTCCAGTTGTCTCCTGTGGATAGCAATGAAACATATATTAATTAAGCTGAAGATTTTATCTTTTTTCAACCATTTAGCATTCATTCCAAATGAAACTGCTGCAATCTCAACATACAATTCATGTGATAATCATCTATGATGCTTTCCTAAAAAATATATAAAAAATAGTTTCATGACAGATCATATAAATTAATTAAGACACCAAATAATCTTTGGTGCAAATGGTTTCATCATTGGTGATCATCATGGTTTTCTTTCTCAAAATGGATAAACGGTGTGTACAAAATGAACTAATGACCATCAAGAATGAACGGCTGTTGTCTTAAAATAATGAGAAATAATAATTTTATGTAATTATATAATAATACTTAAAGGCACCAGTTGAAACAATACACTGTTCAGCATCATTCATAACAACTGAACTCGATCGGTCGGTGGATTAAGTGATTCTGACTGGACAATTACACCCAATTAAATCTTAATTTTCCTGTCAGGCTACACATTTTTTCCTGTCAATATTTCATGTTTTGCTAAGCTTGGGTGCACCGATGGATTCATTTCTCACTTAAATCAATCTTATCAGACAAAAAGTATCCTCATGGCCAGAATAAATGTTGTATGAATGTGTGTCAAAGTTGGGCACATGCTTCCTACTAGAGACCCAAATACTATTTGAATGTTGAAGACTTCATACTCAAGACAATGTGTGTCTGAAAAAAGTAAATCCTTTCGGTTACATTTATTGTTTCCACTTCACGTCTTCTAATCAATGGATATTTCATGTTACACTAAATGATTTCAGTAATTTCACAGAAGTCAAAGCCAATTATGGTACCAAGTAGTTCTGTTGCTCAATAACACCAGGACAAGGTTCAGGTTGGGATTCCGGTCAAACTAGAAAAAGAGGCGTCGGGCAGAACAGGAAGAAAAAGGGGAAAAAAAGAAAAAAAAACAGGAATGGTTAATATTTGACATCAGTCGTGGGAAAGAATTTCTGCAAACATTTGAGATGTTTTACAGCTGGATTGTATTCTCATTTCCAGCTAAATTAAAGGTTGTCAGGTTGGAGTGATTTTACAAAATGTGAAACTGAAGCCCAAAATTTGAATGATATGTTTTCATTGAAGCAATAATTAAATTGATCTGAAAATATATGTGTGGTTTCGAAGATGCTGGGTTTTCTTGCAGAATATTCAATGGTGTAGGCAAGAACTGTATATAATATAGCCCATGCAAATTGTTATGTTAATCCTGTGTGTGTGTGTGTGTGTCTGTGTGTGTAAATGCAGACATTTGTGCATCTGTCTGTCACTATAATTGTGTGTATGTGGGTTTTGTGTTTAGACATATGTATGTATAATAACATCTGTTTGCATGCGGCTGCATTGTGAAAATGTGCTGAACATGTGTGCGGTGCGTGTGGCTGTATTCAATGGAGAAGCACAGCTAGAAATAAAAGCATCTCCAATGCAACACACCAAATTTATTTTGCCACAAACAAGTCATTGCTTGTTTCAAGTGATTTTTTTGGAAATGTCAATAAACTACAATACGCTTAAGCATCAGTTTGAAAATAACTATTTTTGTTCAGCTTATTTAATGTGGAAATACTCTGAAATGTTTAGGCAGACTAAAATGGGTTAGGAAGCGGCTGAGGTTCTCTAGGTCCACCTTGGTCAAGTGTTCAAATGTCCTGGGGCTGCTGCTCTTTAGCAAAGCCTGACCTCTGACCTCAGAGAATTAAAATTAAAAAAACAAAATCAATTAACTGACTATCTAATTATTCTATTTGCTGTTTTTTGTTGCTGGTTTAAGTGTTTTGTAACACCTTAATATCATTCATTGTTGACTCGTATTCAGGCATGAGGACATATTGCCAATAAAGGTTTGAACATGTTTTTCTATGACAAAGAATAAAGTTTAGATGGATTGAAATCGTTAAGCGTTCATGAACACACAAAGGCAGGCAGTTTGTGTAATGTGTTTTTCTATCATTAGACTGCTTTCCAGTGCAGACTGAGGAACACTGACGCTGTGTGTGTGTGTGTGTGTGTGTGTGTGTGTGTGTGTGTGTGTGTGTGTGTGTGTGTAGTCTCGGTTGACAAAGTCAGATATATTACCAGAGATTTATATTTGATAAAAAAACTTTGGACACTGATTTATGTTTTCACTTCTATTGCATATATATATTAAAGCATGCACGCATACAGACATACATGCTTCCTTTGAAGTGAATTAGAGCATAAATCCATACTCTCCCATGTCTAGTCTGCTGAGCTGTTACAAGGCCCTTATTCACGCAACAATATTCCTCACTGCATCATTGCAATGTCTATACACTGAGGGTTGGAATTACTTTGAGTTTAATTACTCAAGATTGTGGATTTCCTTCTGAAACACTATCATAAATAGGCACTAATGTCTCAATCCATAATGGAAGAACAGGGAAGGAAGCTCTCACTCATTATGTGAACAGAAGTTTCCATTTATAATTTGGATTGATTGACCTGAATCACACAACAAATGTGATTGTGGCTGTACTGTGTGTGTGTGTGTGTGTGTGTGTGTGTGTGTGTGTGTGTGTACTTGAACAGCCATCTTTGTGAGGACCAGTTTGAGTTGTTAAACCTTTTTAGTGAGGACATTTTTGAAAAGTGAGGGACAAACCTGCAAAGGCCTGTTTAAGGGTTCAGATTTAGGGGCTAGGGAATGCATTAAGGCAATGACTGTCCTCACAAAGATATAGTAGAAGGTTGAGTGTACGTGTGGGTATTTCTGATATGTAACTAAAGGGTTTGACATACAGTATATAAAGGTTTATCAATACCAGTCAGGTAAACAAACCTTAACATAGTGAGATTTCAATAGCAGATTTAAAAATGTTCTATCATTTATCCCTATATTAAGAGACTTGTAATAGAGTATGGAAACGATAGCGGTGTGTTTTGAACTTGAGTTTTGGCGGAGAGACACTTGTTCGTGATCCCCCTTTTGCTAGTTTGATCAGATCAAACTTTGTGCACTAACTAGAATGATAGACACCTTACAATATGATCTTTGGGTCTGTAATATTAGAGCACATAAGATTCAGGTCTCTATCATTTCAGACAATATTGTGCTCACTACTATTGGTGATAGTAGGATAGCTAGTTTTTATTTTTCAAAGTGTACTCTTGCTCCTGAGAAGGAAATTGAGTCAGATTGGTCAAGATGGTATCTTTACTCTGTAAGTGAACGTGAATCTGCCATGTTATGCTTCATTTGATAATTGATAGAGCATGTTAATTGCCTTGATCAAAGGTCAGGTGATTTAGTATTCTGAGGTTAGGCTCTAGGATTTGAATTGGACACGTCAAATGTTTATAAGATGAAAACCTAATGCAGTCATGGGACTCTGGCCAATTAAGAACATTAAGAATGTTTTATTCTAATCGACAGTGATATTGGTTGCAGACATCCACATTAAGCCTGATGAATATTCATGAAATCTCTCCTCCAAGCCTGTCGAGTGCATATTAATTGCAGAAACGTGTGTCTGGAGTCCAGAGACGTGATCACATTTCCCACTAGCATCAATCCTAATATGCAGATGAATGCTCTTTTAAACCTAGCACGGGGCCACTGAGGTACATTTGATATTTCATTCATGTGAACGACTTAAAAAAAAGAAAGGAAAAGGAAATGGCTAAAGCAAACAAAAATACCCACAATGCCCCAGTGTGAACTCTCCAGAGGTTGTGCATAATTACCCTGCGGAGCACCTTACCTGCACACCTCTTGCCGCCTGTCAGCACTGCATAGAGACACACACACACACACACACACACACACACACACACACACACACACACACTCTTCTCCTCTCACATACACAGTACCTCAGACCCTCCCTTCTTTTTTTTTTCACACACACACACACACCCACACACTCACTAACATACACTTACACACAGACCAGCGCATCAGCAAAGAGCACTGCGGCTCTGCGGCCGACCACGGCTTACACGGGGGAGAAATCTTCAGCTCATTTCTGACCCGGACTGCCGAAGTGTTAATTGCCCTCCTGAGTTGGCAAAATTTTCAGGGTAAAAGGTGCTATCCTTGATGGATCAGCACTGTTGCCACCAGTGACTGATTCTTTCAACTTGGACATGTACCGTGCATATCCTTAATCTCATTAAAACAAACTGCAGGATGGAAAAAAAGAGGGGGTGTAAGGGGGGGGGCACTTCTTCTTTTATTTCTATTGCAAATCCAAACGCTACATATTCATCCGACTGTGAAGCACATTAAAAAGAACGTTGTAATCCGAACATTAAAATACAAGTTGAAGTGTGTTTACATCAGCAATAGTTCAATTAGCTGGAAAGGCAACAGACAGGAACCTGAGGAAGATATTTTTACATGACCGGACCTATAGAGACAAGCCTGCGCAGCCATAACCTACCCCCAACACTTTTTTTACCACCAGCTGTCAAAATTGTTCACTCTGTGTATTTTGCTCTCCCATGTCCTCTTCAGATACCTACGGACTACAGCACACACAGAAGACTACCTACAGCACACACAGAAGACTACCTACAGCACATCCTTGTAACTTGACCCCTAAATTCAATATGCTGCAAAATTGCTTGATGCCATGGTCTGTTGGGTCTCATATAGGCTACTGTTTTCAGCAGTTTGATTTAATGCAATGTGTTTTGCGAGTAATGTGAGTATGCACATAGTAAGTTATTAGTAGCAGAATTCCAGTGTCAAGGGTCTTGCGTTCTACATTTAAGAGACTTAGACTTGGACCTGTTGTGAATTTTTAAACAGAAAGAAGTCGGATCTTCACCATATTGGCCCACATGTGAAAACAGTCTACATCATAATATTAGATAAGGATCTGAGAGTGTAACCGCAGCTTCCGGCGCTGCACCCCTCTTGTTGGTTTTGGCCCTAATAAATAAAAACGAGAATATCTGTAGAGAGCTGTGTGTGTGTATGTTGGGGGGGGACATCCACTATGGCTCTCCTTTACAGACCAAAGCAAGTGGAGTCGCACTGGAGGACTAGGAAACCCGAGCCTTGGTTAGACAAACACATGCTACTTCCAAAATAACAATGGGCTTCTGTGACAGCGACCAGAGCTCTCTTGACAGACATGAGGCATCATGACAGTAAATTGTGCAGTGGGGGGGGGGGGGGTTGCATTACCAAGAACTTGCAGTGTTAACCACCAAAAAATGAAATACAGGGGGAGCAGGGGAAGACTAAAGATAGTGGGATTGTTTCCTTGCAACTGATACCTATAAATGATGAGGGTTTGTTGTCCTGGTGCATCTTCATAATGTGGTTTAACTGCAGGACAAACCAGTTATTGACTATGGCAGCTAGAAATACAACAAGCTGTCAGCTACGGTAGAGTGGCTGCAAATACTTTAGTGACATACTCAGGCTTACATTTTGTCTGTCCTATTTTTGTCTGTAATAACTCAATCTTTTACTGACCCAGTTGACATTTTTCTGTTGGTTTAAAAAAAAATAAAAAATACTTCAACTCAACCTAATTAAAGATATAAATATAAATCCATACTTATATTTGAAGGGAGGACAAATGATCAGTCCCAGGAGGACAAAGTGCATCATTTTTGTGCACCTGAAGATTTTCTAAAATCTTTCATGGGAATCACAGTTGGGTTTTCTGTCTTGACAGGACGGGTAGCTGTTGTGTGACAGAATTAACACAGGTCTAATGCAGCAACAACAGCGACTGTCTGTGCATTTGTTAAGTGAATCTGGATACAGTGTGTCAGCTTAATGTGACTTGAACGTTTGTTGGAGGAGGAAGAGTTCTGCCGGCTCAGAGCAGGTATCTGTCAGCAGCCTGTATCCTTTTAGGTTGCAGGAGGAGGAAGCAGCCTTGACCAGGCCTTTCTGCCCCGCACCGCCACCCAGCTGCCGTGGGGGGCTTGGGCAGTAAATCCACACTGGCAGTACACACACACACACACACACACGCACACACACAAACACACAGCTGGATTACACACACATTAGGCTGCACCTGCATTCGCATGAAGTGTTATCCTGTGAGGTGCTGATTGAAATATATCAACAATTGTGTCACAGTGGCAGTGTTACTACTTTAACAGTGTGTTTCATGTGAACAGCTGTTTGTACTGTTAAAATTGACACATCAATTTCTACATTGGTATTTCAAGCTAAGGATATATTGACTCTGATCGGCTCTGATTAGATTTAGACTAGGCAGGTAGAGGAGAAGTGTGATTACATCCTTCCAAGTACAATAATACAAATGTGTGTCTGTGTGTTTGCTAAGCAGCAGGGGCAGTGGAGAGCTGGCTGAGCAGCTTAACTCCTTCCTCTTCCACTCCCCCCCCCCCCCCCCCCCCCCCCCCCCTGCTCCCAAACTTTTTCCAGCTGCACAGATTTACAGGTGCCACTGACCTTTTCATCATAGGAAGTCTCCACAACCGCCTGGGCCTCCCTCCATCGACTCTCATCCATCTATCTATCGCTCACCACCACCCCACCCCGCCTCAAACACCCAACCCACCCTCCTTCTTCTTACAGCCAAAAAATACCCCTCGGCTGGAAAGACAGGAGTCTTCCGAAATGACTCCATCTTGCCAGCTACAATTACAAAGGAGAGCTGCGCTGACTGGCCTCTGTGTCACTAGCTTGCATCTGTCTTGCATAACCCCACACTGTGTCTGCACTGGGAATAGAAGTTAACGGGAGGTGGTTGAGACGTTTACGGAACATAACACCTGCTCTTCGGTGGACATTTATTTCCAAGTTTATTATTATACCATGGATTCTTGCATTTATTTTATAAAAGTGTGAGCTCAGACCCTGTCAGTGCCAACCAACAGAGGAATGAGTATGACTAATGAGCACTCAGTGGACCTCGACCCATTCTCCTATTTACAAAGCTGCAACCACTGTATAACGTCACGCCTGATTATTTCAATATGTTTTGTAGCAGTCAATTTGAGCGGCCAAAGCTGGATGTTTCAGATTTATTTCATTATTACTCCTGTAACTTTCTGTAATAACTTGGTCCAAAGGATACCCAGACTTCAGCCAAATCTGTTTATAACATCCCACTTCTATAATTGGAGAGCAGTTTGTGTATGTTTGCTTGTGTGTGTGTCTGCGTGCCACTGCTTCTCCACTCCTTTTTCTCCAATCCCCCCAAACTAGTCCCCAAATAAGTTCAGGGGCCCGACCTTTGCATAGTTTGTTATCAGTGTTTTTATAAATTCCAGCTATTGAGTATATGTTGGTCGCAAAGCTTTTTTTCTTACTCTTTTCACCAAAAAAAATGCAGTTGGTCACTTGTAAAAATATTTTTGGTATATAATTCTACTATTCCTGCTTAAATGAATTGTATTTATCATTATGTACATTAATAAAGAGGAAAACAAGTATATTTGCTATTTTAGTGAGTGCACGTGAGCTAGCCCCACTGGTTAGCTCACAACAGCAGCTCGGCAGTGCTCTCATATGGCGGTTACAGATGATTATCCCATCCCGACCAACAACGGCATTGCAAAAGCATAGCACCAACCCTCCGACTTCCGCTCAGGCAAACACCGTTAGCACTGTCAACACACTTTTGCCTTAGTTTGCACTGTTAGCACCTTTAGCTGTGAGTCGCCGGCTGGTCCTCACCATGTTGAGAGCAGTTGAAAGTCAATCGAAATGCTCCCAATCTCGGATCTTGCATCTTTAACATGTCATTAAACCCTTGGTTTTACAGTATATCTGGTTAATGTGCTTATTGAGTGACTTGATAGCTCCAAAACCGCAGGAGCACAGAGCAAAGTTGGCTCACACTGTGCTATTCAAAGTGGCCGTTAACATCTCCCCACCAAATAGATTAGTGCAAATAGCCTCTTATATGCCTAAAAGCCAATTACACCTCCATTCTTGTAATAATGAACTCATGAACCCAGCTTTATTGGAAAAGGTTGAGAGATCGGAATCAATACGAATGGACTGGAGAGGCAAGGGGCGCAGTGAGCTAGATTCACTGCCCAGTCTGAAAAGCTTCCCCAAACTTGAATTTATTTGGATGTCAATGGGTAGCGTACAAAATCCATCTAGCTCGCCTGCTCAGCCTGTATTGTTTATTTGCAGGGAGTGATAGAAGTAGTTGAGGTGGACAAATTCAGCTGCTTAAGATGGATATTTACACATTGGTATAATAGTATGTCATGGTAATGACACAACAATTAATCTGCGTTACAGGTCCAACTTGAAATTGTGCATAATATAGCGATTAGTTTCTGTGGATTGAACCCAGGGGAATCATTCATGGGTCCTGGGAAGAGAAGTGAATTTGCCTGGCAGAATTTGACAGTCTGACATACACACACACACAAACACACAATTCAGGGCCTCAGCAAGCTAAATGGAATCCTTCCAGCCTTTAGCCCAGATGGGATCAAAGTCCATTGACCCCATGTACCCCATTAAGGTGAATTAATTTGCCTGCATATCAAAACACTATTAAAAGACTGAGGTCAGAGTCAATTAAAGGGCCAAAATGCTATTGATTTCCGAGGTCAGATACACACTCAGAGAAAAGGAATTCAGTGCAAATACATTTACTGGACATTGCTATATTACCTCACTATAAGATTGGATCCCTCAGGAGGAGATGGACACAAACAAATGGTGCCAGTGGCAGAGCCAACTGAGCCATATATCTGTGCTGTAACAATAGACAAATAAAACGTTATTGTATTCTTGGGCTCACCAGTTTTATTGCAATGTTTGATACCAATTTTTATATCACTAAGTTTTTGTTGCTTTCTTGTTTAATAGAATTTACATGTTTTACATTGTAATGCATCTCTTACATAATGCCTCAATATTTTCAAATTTATTACAATCTTGACACTTTAATAACAGAATTATTTAACATACTCAGAATTTGTTTGTTTATTTTATAGTAAATCTTTTATTTTTTTATTATGTCTTATACTATTGCACTGTGTTTATTGTTATGCACCAATCACCAAGCAAAATTCCTTGTATGTGCAAAATGTACTTTGCAAAAAACATATTCTGATTCTGATCCTATCACTTAAAGTGCTAATAGTTTTGGATTGTAAATATTTTGATATATACAGAATATAGTAAATATTTTGATATACACAGAATATAGTAAATATTTTGATATACACAGAATATAGTAAATATTTTGATATACACAGAATATAGTAAATATTTTGATATATACAGAATATAGTAAATATTTTGATATATACAGAATATAGTAAATATTTTGATATATACAGAATATAGTAAATATTCTGCCCTTGGACTGTTGAGTTTGATTTCAACTGTTTACAACAGTTGTGTGTCACTCTTTCTCACCCTGATAGATCCTCACAGATAGAAATAACAGATTGTCAGTAGATTTTTGAGCAATGTCTAATCATCAAGTAAAATAAATTCAAACACAGGTAAAGATGGAGGAAGAGAGAGGGAGTGTCTGCAGAAAGAGCAGGTGAGAGAGACATCTGTACCCAAAACCTTGGGGATTTATCTGCTGACCAACCAGCGGGGATGCACACGTTTAGCATTTGACCTCCAAAAACACAAACTGCTCATTATACCCAGTAGAGTATGATGATTAAATGTTCATAGTTGCTTTATTACCGTTTTACATTAAACAGCTACACACAGGTGCTGTGACTTTAACACACATACTTGCACTTCCCAAATAGAGTAACCCCATTTTAATGAGAAGTAGAGTTGAATGCCAAGATATACAAGGCTTTTTCCTGAAACATGACGATATCTGCCTGCATTTATCTCTGATTCAGAATAGGAATACTATAATATAGACTGTAAGAGGGAAAAAACTTGCAGTATTTTACAATCAGAGCATCCTTCCAGTTGCATGTATGTGTGTTTGTTCCACAAAGACCGGAACAGAAAAAAATGGAGTGCAGTTTATAGGTGTCTTACAACTGTGTGTTTTCCTTTTTATTTTTTTTGTCTTGGCTGTAAACGCATCCTGCCAATTCTTGGAAACCTAATGACGTCACCTCGCCTACTTGAAGGCACTCAAACACTGCAGTCCTGAGTTTTAAGTTTGATCTCTGGGCCATTTAAGGCTTACATTGTGTTTTGTACAGTAGCATTATGAGATAAGGAAAAGGTTCCTTTGTATACACACAAAGTCTGTGTTTAACAAGATGGCCCCTGGCCACAGAGTTCCTTCTGATGTGGACGTTTTGTGTGGTTTGTCCCCTTTCCTGGTAAACAGTGCTGTACCTGACGCCTTTCCCTAACATGGGGATAGTGGCACGGGATCCTCAGGATGGGACGTAACGGCTCTCAGCACTTCCTTGCGTCACCCTCCTCCCTCTGAAGTGCAACTCTTGCGTGTTTTATTGCCAGGCCTGGGTGAGTATGAAAACAAACGGGGGCACGACTCAAAAGCTTTGATCTCCCGTTTCCTGGTCTATTATTTACGTCTGTTTCTCACGATGCATTTTTTTTTTTTTTTCTCTTTCACTTGATTATTATGCGCTTCCTCACACATTTTCAGCTTGACCCCCAGACAATGTGCTCCACTTTAATGTTTTCTTCTTGCAGGAAGCTATAAAGGACTTTCGAGTTATTGTCTTTTTTTTTGTTTTTTGTTCATCCGACGAACCAGCCAGAGTAATAAGAAAATACAAAAAAGTATAGGTTCATAAACAAGTAAATCATTACGTTTAATGAAAATTGCAGACTTGATGGTATGGTATGCTAAATTTTGAACTACTACTTAGCAATAGGTGTGAATCCATTATGTCAAATTTAATATTTATCATGCCAATTGAAATACTGAAGAAAATTAAGAAAAACAGATGAAGTCACCGGGGCAAGCAGAGGGTTTACTGCTTCCCTCAGTGGTGAGTATCTTCTGAATTCTTCTAAAATACCTTGTCATTTATTAAGAAATGCACTTACACTACTTAAACATTTCAGGATGGTTAATTATTTCACAACAAACTGGCATTATTAAAGTAAAAAAATCCTGTATATGAAATTCAAGACTTCCAACATACAGTACGTTTTCCTATCTTAAACACTGTGTGGACAAAAAATATTACTTGAACCTGCATTGTCCAAGTTTGTGGTTTGAAGTTTGCTTCCAGACCACCTCTGAGTTCGACGCAGCAATATATGAGGGGGGGAAAACAAAAGTTTGATGAAATGACCAAAAACTGAAAAGATAAAACATGGAGTCAGTTGCAATTAACTGGAGTTCATCGCAGGTCTGACCGGTGGGCTGAACAGCAGGTCTCTCACCCTGACCCACAAGCTCCACCAGCTCAGCAGATAGATCAAAAAGGCCTGTCCTCAGTGGAAACCACTGCCCTGTTTGAGCCAAGCTGGTGGATATCATTAAGGACCCTGCCACTGAGGGTCACCGCAGGGCCCAGTTTGTGTCCTGGGCTGAATTTGATGTATGATCCAGGAGTTTTTTGGGCAATGTTGCACATAAACACACAGTTTCCCCACTGCTGTGCTGTGCAGTGTACTATTCCGTGTGTACCCCTGTTGAACTGATGCCGACTGTAAATCATATTTTTTTTGAAAGAGCATTTTTGAGCATTTTTATGTCTTTATTGATATCTGTCAGTATAAATGGTACAAAGTAATGTTAATGTTGTTTTTCATCTTTGGTGTAAAGCACTCTGCACACAAGAAATAATTTGTCGATCATCCAGTATGCACTGTGATGTCCATCTCTTTGATTGCTTGAGCTTGAGTTTCAGGTGATGACACACTTTCCTTTATTCATCTAGCCATGGTACATAAATATTACTGTACTGAGAATGCCAGGAAAAACTAAGACAAACCTGAGATCTCTCAGTGACTAAGTGATACAACAGTGTGCTAAAGCTAAGGAGCTGGAGTCAGTTTCAAAACAAACCAACAGAATGGTTTTGCTTTAATGAGCTGTTTTATAGTTTTCACCAATCAGCCAGTCATCTGTCATTATGTCTTTCCTTGCATCCGCCAGTCAGGTTCCAATATCAGAAGCACTTTAAAGCACCAACGGAGAGATCGGAGTCATGCCCCTCACTAGCCACGAACACGTCACGGGTGAAATAATTGGAACTTGTTTGGGGGTATTTAAGCCGACAAGGAAAGATCCTGTCCAGGGAGGGGGGTAGACATAAAAGGGCTGAGGGGGCGAAAGTAACGAAGAGCTGGGCAGATAGAGAGAGCAAGATGGGGAAGTGAGTCTGGCCATCGCGTGTATGAAAGCAGCAGTTGGGACACTGATGACAGAGTGGTCTTTGGGAATTTAAGAGCAAGGGCTCAGAAGTGGGCGTTTCCCCCCGCAGAGGACTGGGTCAGGAAGGAAGGCTTTGGCTTTCAAAGCGTCCACAGCTTTATTTATATTACATATTTTCATCGCCAGGACTCTTTCAAAGGGAGCAGAGGGCTGTTTTCCGATTTCCACTATGCTTTGGTCTCTGTCTTTTACTTCCCTACTCCGTCTCTGACAATGTATTTGTTTCCGGAGCGACGTTCGCCCCGGGGCCTGCATGTGAGGACTGTGTTTACTACTGAAAGATGCAGTCAGAGTGTTATTGTTGAATGTGGAGAGAGTGATGGGACGTTGCGTGATTGTTTTGCCTCACCTGTTTTCCAGTGGGGTTCACAACCAGAGAGGGATACCTAAAGAACAATGGCACAGAGGCCTTGGAACAACTGCATGATGAAAGGTATGGTCTCCACACCACGGAGACATCAAGTCCTTTTGTTGAAAATAGCCTTTCTTTTCTTTTACTCATTAAAACTGTACTCACTGACTCAAATTACTAACAATGAAAGATATGGCTGTATTGTTGTTTTGTATTACAATTATGGTGTCAACAGATATATACTGTATAAATACTTGGGCATCAATGGTTCACAAGGGAGAATATATATGTGCAAATCAAAATAAATCCTCAATGGAAAATTTTCACTGAGTATTGCATCCACTTTTTTTCGCATGTGCAGAGCCATATGCAGCACATTTGATGCTAACACCTTAAACATCATACTTTAAATTCCAAGGAATGTTCTGCAAAATGTAACATTTTCACCAAGTTATTATTGTAATATTCCACTCGATTTACTGGGCAAAAATCTAAAAAGGACTATAAAGTTGAAAGCTTCCCCTTTGACAGTTAACCCCGGCTGAGCCACCAGTGTCATCATTAACCATCATTAAGCCAAGACAGCTACTGATAAATTAGTCATCCATCAAAGGCTCCCATATCATATGGAGTCTCCTGATCATTATTGGAGGTAAACAATGGTGTCACGTGGTACGTCGCCAACCTGCTGCCTACTCCGATCTCGGTCCCCCCTTGAGAATGGACCACCCCCACAGCCAATCAGCATCCTTGCCTTGAGGGAATATAAAAATCAAAGAGAGTGCCGCTTTTTACCGCTACCTGTGAGGGAGCCAAGCTGTCGAGCTCCTGTCCAAAATCCAGGTAACTCTGTGGATGGCATCACCCTGCTCTTTCTCTTCCCTTGCAGGGTGTTATGCTGGCTGAGATTCTGTATGTGAAACATCCTCCAAGGTCTTTAGGATTGCTTAGAAAGTCTGAGTTTGAGTCACAGGGAGCTAAAAGTAAAAGGAGGTAAAAATGTTCTTTGACCTTGTGGTTGTTATTGTCATACACAGAAAAATACCAAAGATACAGAAAAAAAGATACGATTAAAGATACAATTATATTTAAATTTAAAAAGTTGAATTAAACTATTCACCCTAGCAACTTGAGAATAATTACAATTATTTTTCATATATTGTTATTTCAAAATCTTCTTTGATGAATAATAACATAATTGTTCCATAATAATTAAATCATTATGTTTTATAATGATTTTTTTGCAACTGCAAATTTTACTGCTCACTGTTCACAGCCTGTTGTGAACTGCACACTGACTGTGACTGTTGTTACAGTTGTTGACATAAAAATGTAAAAAAATACTGTAAAATATATACTATAATATAGTATCATTTAGTCTTTGAGCAAATATGTTGTATAAGAGAAGTCTTATACTAAAAGGTGACTTCAGGTGAAGACACTGTGCCCGCGCCTCTGCAAAACGCTCCTGAGACACCACCCTGCCGGCACAATGCTTAATTAATTAAGAAGGGGCTGCCAATCGCCCCAAGGACCCTGGGGTAATCATACAGGGCAAATTACAGCATGTTGAGTTGTGGGCTGGAGGGGAGCCGCTGATGCTGTTGTCATTGTTGATTAATTTCTCCGTATAGATCCTGACACCGCAGTGCATGTGTAACCTGTCACTGAGCACCCATGTGTCTATTCATCACTGCCTGGGAGGTATGCGTGTGCGTGTGTGTGTGTGTGTGTGTGTGTGTGTGTGTGTGTGTGTGTGTGTGTGTGTGTGTGTGTGTGTGACTTTGCTACGTGGTGTCTTCGTATATGTGTGTACAAGCATGTACTGTAGGTAGCAGGTGGTCACTGTTTGTGTTTGAATGTGTGTATATGAGCATTTGGTAGCAGTAATATGTATGTTTGAGTGTGTAAAGGAAGGTGAATGTATGTGTGCCTGCTGTATATGGTGGGCAGCACCACCATTTAAACAAGATGGTGATGCCTGATAAGAACAAGTGAGGTTCCTGATGACAAACGACTGATGACATCTTGGGACGGGGCGGGTGGGGAGGACTGTGAGGAAGTGTATTGATTAGCCTTATTACCCAAAGCATCCGTCTTGGGAACGAGTGAGGGGAAGGAGGAGGGGTGGGAAATTAGCCGGTCCCCACCGCCGCTGACGGACTGATTGCTCCGGGGCCCCTGAGGAGAACAAATGGCCCCCGCCTGTCTACACATACACTCTCACACACAGACACTTATCATGGAGCATTTCTTCCCTTGCTCATTTTCACAATCTTTTATTCCTACTGTTTTTAAAGTGAGGCATTTTCACAAACACTCATAGAAGAACACATAGGCATAAACAGGAAGTCCCACACTCACCACACTTTTGCACTTTTTGTTGGTTGTGTTTGTTAAAAGAAGTAATTCCTTCCAATTGAATACTGTAAAGATGGCATGAATATGAAGAATGTGGTTGAATTTAAAATCTAAAACTCCTTTGTTTAACTCCTCGTTAAATTTAGAGTCAAAAAAATGATTTCCAGCACTGTAATCCCCTCACATTGCCTTTACTGCTCAATTTGTCTGTGTCAATTTTGCGCACCTTTCAACCGGATGTTGTGACGTCCTTTGACGGAAAGAGTGATGCAAGTAAAATAGTCCGTGGGGCAGAAAAGATATCTGCCGGCTGGGATTGGTTGTTCCTGGTAACAAGACATGCGGTGCAGCGTTCCAAACATTTAATGGGTACAGCCGTCGCACCCCCCAAAAATTGGCTTTTGGGATTGGGATCGCTTGAGACTGTATGGCTCTTGCTTTTGAGCGCACCTTCTGCCCGTCTACATTGACAACATTGGATATAAGTGCGCAAAAGACGCAGCATGTGAACAGCCCCTTACTGACATTATTAAACCCACCATTTTGTCAAATCTACGACCAAACAAATATTGTTTCAATTTAATATTGTAGCAAGGGACGGAGAACGACCTGTACTCAAGCATGCCATTTGGTGCTGTAACAATTAACATTGTAGAGAGCGTCAGACAGAAAGCTGTACGCAACACCTCTCACACTTCACAGTTTATTCATAATGCACCAATAAATATGTCCGATCTCAAGCGCTCGCACTCAACACTGCACTTCCTTGGGTCCTCAGCAACACATCTGCCATGGGAAGTCGATCAGATGAACATTTTTTAAGAAAACTGAGGGACAGACATACACACATACAGACTCCTTCCATTTTCGATAAGTTGGAAGTGTGTCTAGCATGCTGTATAGCTGTGAACCTTCACACGGACAGAGGGCAGAAGATTTACTTGCTAACTGGGGTATCAGGTGAAAAATGAACCACAAAAGGCATCTATGCAGCACATGCAACATATTTCAAGTCCATTGCTCTTTCTTAGGCAGCACTGGCAAATCTAAAGTTACCATCAGTACTCTCATAATTTTGAATCAAGAGTAAATTTGTTCTAATTATGAAGTCCCTATATGCCTCTGCACACTACCCAACAATTTCTGTGTTAATCACATTTCACTGTAATGATCTTCTTTACCAGGCTTATTGATGAAACAGCTTCAATTACTTAGCTCAATATTTCCCACATTAGTCAGCCTTAGAAGCGTTTCACACGTCCATTTATCTGCATGGGTTTTTAAAGGGCATAAAATCGGCTTCAAAGTGCATTCATATTTTATTCTATTGAGATATTGCTTGGCTGATGGGCTGCCGGTAATTCATAACCCTAAGTAGGCGTAATACCCCGATGAGCATGGACTTTCCTGATAGCAAAGCTGTTTCCAATGGAAAGGGTTGCTCTTCCACTGCTGAGCTAAAAGATTAATCCGTTCAATCACCAGTTTCCCTGTCAAGCAGCTATGAAATATGGTGGTTGTTTTCCTACAGAGTGAAGAAAGATAATGAAAAGCTTTTCTTTTTTTTTTTCAGTTTGAAGACATTCTTTTACAGATTCTGCATTATCACTTCCTGTTTGTGACCTGCGAGTGAAAATTACTTCTGTGAAGTGCTGAGTTCTGTGATGCTAAGGTCGGTCTGGGTCGCGATAGGTGTGTCCATTTTAGTGCCGTAAAAGTGAGGTCATTTTCTTTTCTGCTGTTTCAACAAATTTCCTCAAAAGGTCAGATCAGAAGATCTAGAGACGTCAAGCTTCTGAAACCCCCTATCATCTTGTTTTCTATGTGCTCTTAAAAAGTAATTCAGTAGTTGTCTTCAAAATACACATTTTCAAAAATAAATGAACATATACTCATTTTGCATTGTTTTGTTTTTTTTCCTCATACCTTGGTTTTACACTGACATAATACAGGGTTACCATCACTAATACACATCAGATACCAATTACCGGCCCCTGACATCCTCCTTACAGCAAGCTAATTCATATTCCAAGTCCTTCCCCACTTAGCTCAGGGTAAAAATCATTATGTTTTCTTCTGTTTTCTGATTGCATTATTCTTGGTTAAGAAAAGCCCCTGGTTCATTAAGGCATTCCACATTGAGTGAGGGAGGGAGAGGGCTGCTGTGTTAGTGGGATCAATCAATAGCCATCTTCCCCTTGCCTTACTGTAAACGTGCTAAAGTATTTATGAATTAATTGACTTCCTTCATCCAAATAATAGGAGCCTACTAACGTCTCCTGAGCTGTGGTGTGGAGGTCACAGGCACTCTTGGTAATAAATAGAAAGGGTCTCTTTTATAATGACAGTGGAACTTGACCTGTTAGTGTAGGCATTCTGTGCATAAGGACAGCTTTAGCACCCGTGAAAATTAGATAAAGATTATAGAAACTCATGGTTTTATACGTAAACCACTCAGGAAAATCTGGGTAGAATTGGTCTTTTATTCAGTATCGGTCAGCCACATCGGCTGTTATCATTTATGTGTATTTTTCAGTCCTCCTATAAAGAACTAAAGTTTATTTTAGCACAGTGTTCAGGATGCATCTATAGTCTGAAAGCTGTTTCAATTGCTTCCGAGGCTTCCACACAAAGAAATGTATTCAGGGGTAATTGTTGGCGTAACAATGGACAAACTCCATGTTTGTTGTTTCTGGGATGGCTACGTTTAAGTACAAGTCTGTTGTAATTTGTTTAGATCGTAAAATTCTTAACCTGGAGAATATATGTATGTGTAGTTAATATATTTGTACACACATCTATACATTTGCTAGTGAAAAATGTGTTCACCACAGGGTAGGTTTCTATTATTTTTTTGTATGTAATAGTGAGGTGATATGCTTGATGAGCTTGATGATGGCAAAGCCTGGTGATTTTGTGGATAGATTGGTATCTATGTGTCATACAGATCCATTGTGTTTTGGTGAAGGTCAGTCCCATTGTGGCCAAGACTGTAATACCTTGCAGTGACAGATTGGATTGTTGAGGAGGGGTGCATATTTAATGTCTACATTGTAACGTCATTAACAGTAGTAGTGCACTGTATGTGGCTTCATAGGCTTGTCTACAGAAATGACCATGTGTTTGTCTACCTAGGTTGGACACGTGTCAAAATCCTAACCCATCATCCAGAGTCAGCAAGTAGAGGAGCTGCAGAGGGAGAAGGATGAAGTGTTCCACCCGTACTCAAAGAAAATGAATTAATCCTTCAAGCTTTAAAATGTTGGAACCATAAACCTCTACAATAGACAAATCGTGAGGCTACACGCCAACAGTACAGAATGACCCTGCAAAGTTGAAGTCCACCTTCCAAAACCATTGTCCAGAATAGACAAAAGTCCTATTTTAACTCACATAGTACCAACAATCACCAACCAATATCCACCCCTGAGGTACCAAGGCAAATCCATGAAGCTCAAGCATATTTCATCTGAAGAACCTTGCTCTTCTGTGTATTTAAATGCTTGTACTTCTCGTCTTGTGGAACAATGTTCTTCTTCTGTGGTAGGATACTTCTAATACATCCCAGATCACGGACCACCACAGTCTGTATTTGAAGCAGTCTAAATCACGCAACGTAACAAGATTCATTTTGCCTACCCCCACTTGGCATAGGAGGCTCCCGAACACTTGGGTGGTATTGGAGAAGGAGGGAGTGCGCAGACATTTTTTTTTAAAACGGGAAACATGTTGAACAAGCTTCTTCCCCTGCCATGGTCTAGCAACCGCGGGAGGAGAACAGTGTAACCAACCGCCATGAGAAAACATTGTGGTTCGACCACCACTTATGGCGCTGGACTGGATTTGAAGAGATGTCAGGGTGTGAGTGGGGGGGGGGGGATTCTCAAAGGACAAAGAGAGGGTAGGTTTGCCTGCAAGCAAACAGTCTCCATATATCCATATGAAAAGTTGGGTCTCTCCTAAAAAGCTGTCAGAAAACACACATCACTATTGTCCAAGCGAGTGAAAAATACAGGATCAGTTTTTTCCTCTTTATTGGGGAGAGATTCTGTTTCTGTTTGGGCACTAACCACAAGGTTCGCCACCTTCCAGCTGTGATATTAACTATTTTCTTTAAGGTGCGACCACACGTGAAGCGCTCTCACCTCAGACAAGGGAAACCAACAGTATTTTTAGCGGAAAAACTCCTCCAGTTTTATTTTTCATTTAGAGATTTATGATCCCCTCTCTCAAGGCAAATAAAAAAATAACACATGAATGAACTAAGAATACCAGCCACCTACATAGAAAATGATACTGGAAGATATTTGTATCTTTCCTGTTTAATAGAGCGTCACACACAAAACTAGGGCGTTTCCCCACCTTTTTTAACCTCTTATCTTTGCATTCTGATTTACCAAAGCAGCCGGTGTTAAGATTTTAAAATATCAACTGTATGTGTTTTGTCATTTGAACAAATTCAGAAATTAATTTATAAGTGTTTGGGTTGAGAGGAAATAGAAAGACGAGGCAGATCTTGTCTGTGCGTGTACAGAGTGTGTATGTGTATGTGTGTCTCAGTTAACTATTTCGGACTAACATTGTGATGCAGGATATAGATGACAGCCAGTCTGAACTGCACAACACACATTACCTCACTTCCTGACCTGGGTTTGATGCAGGTTGGACACTGGCCAGCTATGATATGAAGGATTGTTTAATATTGAATTTTTACATTTACCGATGGATAATTATGGTATTAGCCCTTGTATATATTGGCTTTGGTAACTTTGGCAATTATAACCCACCATGATGTACAGTAATATCGCCCTGATGGAGTCTCAAAAAGTTTGAGAACCACTGAACTATACTAACTGGTCTTGTTTGAACAGCGACAATGAAGGATCTACATGTGACAGCAGTCTTTTATGAACAAGTAAAACTTGCATACTGTGTTATTATCCTGCATCACACATGGGGTTTGTGTGTAACAGAGTGATATAATGTCAGAGTAAGGGGAGGGGGCGGACATATTTGTACTGAGGTGCTACCTGAAACATTTCCTTTATCTTTCATTATCATTTCATTGTTGGACTGTAGCCCAAGTATTATATTTCAGATGCAGGTGTGTGTTTGTATGATCGCGTGTGAGTGTGGTCATTGTCTGCACAGTAATGAGGCATATGTCAACACGACCCAACCACAATGTAGCTTCACGCATTATTTTTGCTGTATGTTGGAGCACTTGTAAAAGTGTGTGCGTGTGCGTGTGTGTGTGTGTGTGTGAGTGTGTGAGTTGACACCCCTATCTGCATCCTCCTTGGGTTCGGTCCCATTTCCGTCTGGACAGTTCCAAAATAACTGCTCCCCTTTCCCTCCACACACCCTGCACACTCACACACTCACAAACACACATTCACACACATGTTACTTCCTCTTAACACAGGAGCACATCGATCTTGACTGGACCTGGACTTTATATCTCTTCCTGCGATAGCCAGGAGGAACACATGCCGGCACATACACAAACACATACACACGCTTAGACATGCACACTCACTCAAAGACAAAAACACAAGAACATTTCTAAATTCATAATTTCTAAAAAAACAAAACATTGTTGGACACGATTGTTGGCATTTATGCACAAACAAATTCAAATTGATACCATAGAGTCACACTTTTGTATCCAAACTGATCCGCACACAGATACCAAAGAGACAACGTACATTTTTTGATTATGCTCATTTACACCCACACACAAAGACATAAATAGACTAATACACTACAGCAACACACATTTCAGTCTTTCTGTGTTGTTGGTGGTTTCCTGTTTCCCGGCTGTTTGCATTGTTTGATCAGCACAAGAAGTTTCTCCAACCACTGAGTCATTTACCTGCTTTGGCTTCATAACCCGTCTCACAGTAAACAACCACCCGTCAACAAGGAAAACTCAGCTTGTTTTCCTCAATAGCAACACCTAGAAACGAGGAAGTGCTTGGCTACGAGTGAGGATATTGAGAAAAGATTATGAGTCCTTTGTCTAATTATTGTAAACAAATGAGTCTCAGGTCACGACAACTGGTAGCCTTTTTTAAATGCAATACTGTTGCATAATGTTATAAAGAGGATCTTACTGTCGACTGAGGAGGATTATGTGAGCATTGTGTGTGTGTCCTTGAGGCCTAATACATATATATTGAATGCCTTTCCCTCTGCAAAAAACATTTAAAGAATTTGAAACATCCACCATCCATGTGTGCTTGTTAGCAGTCTTTGTTGCCTGTATTTGTTGGAGCATTAGTATATTACTTTGTAAGTGGAAAAGTGTGAAACCAGTGGCAGGACTATGCTTTGCATCACTCGCATGCATGGGAGTCTAACTGCACATGCATGGGATACTGACAAAACGGGCACCAACTCTTAAAGGTATTGCTCCATAGCACTACCAGTGGTCAAATACTTAACAGAGTACCTTTAATATCAAATTCTTCCATCACCTCCCATGATCAGAAACTCTAAAAGCTCTGCTTTAGTTTACACTGGAAAACAATGCAGAACAAAGTAAATAAAAGCAGCCAAAGTGAAGAAATACTCTGTTAAAAGTAACAAAAGTATTAGGCATCAAAAGGTATTCTTAAGAGTACCAAAAGTTGCTTCATGCAAAATGCAGAATATTATATCATTGAACTCAAATATTGATGGAAATGTATCACTTTAATACACACTTCTGACAAACACCATCTCCAAGACACTGTCGAGGGCAAGACAATTATTCTATATTTCATCTTTCATTTTCTAAAAGTCCGATTCCCCACTTTAATATTGAGGTTCCTCTCACAGAAGAAATTGTCACCTGCTTTTCTTCAAGAGTAACTCCCCATCATTTTTTTTTACTCTGAAAAAAACATGATTTTATCCCAGAATTAAAAATGCAAATACAGAATGCTTCCTTTACAATTGGTACTGTATGCCCCCATACGAGGATATTTCCACATATATATATATATATATGCTAGTGTCAGTGGACTGTATGTACGTATGTGTGAGCTTGTTTCTACAGACATCCTGTTTCGCTCCTCTGTGATGAAGTTTGAAACATGGAAATCCAAACATAAGTTCCTATTCTATCCCTTTGCGATCAGTATGCACACACACAAACACACAAATGCACACCACTCCCCGTATCTACAGTACATAAACATACACACACGTTAACAGATGGACTTGCTGTAGGATGCTGTTAGACTCTGGAGAGCTGTACATGAGGGTTTTTTTGGAGGCTTGAGCCTTTTTCCTCTGTTTCCTTCACATAATAATTATGAAGTCTCTATTTCAAGGGGGAAATACTTAATAAACTATTCAAATACTTCCTGGAAAACACTGCCATCGTGGCAAAGTACACTACCAGATAATGGGGAATAGTCTAGACACTCTTTAGATTAAGTAAGTCTTTTTAATTACACCAGGAGCAGTGGGTCTCACATCATTTGAAATGGAAACAAATAATTTTCAAACATTTATTGTTCAGTGTCTCTAAATTTAAATAAACTCTATAATGAGATTCTCATTTTGTCAACCAAGAGTTTCCGTTACCTTCCTTAAATGTTCAGTTATTATTTATTTTGTAAGACGAAACACTGTAACCGGTGGGGGAAAAATGAAGTTTGGAATGAAACGTGTCCCATTCCAGAGACTAAAACACACATGAAATAAAAAAAGATTACTAGTCGTGTGGCATAATAAACACTTCATTTAAACAGAAATGGACGTTGTAACCATCCCATCTGAAGGTTTTACGGTTTATTTTGTTTCATTGGTAATTAGCCAAGCATAGCAAGCAGGGTACTTTTCTGTGTTGGGAAGCATTCCTCTATGCTCAGGATCAAGCTGCATGTATGCGCTATTTGAAAGAATGCTCAGAATATGTAAATAACTTGCGTTTCATAAAATATCTCTTCCTAATTTTTTTAAAGTTTACTTGTGCTGTTTTGAGTGAGTTTAATGACCCCTGTACATATTAAAACACAGTTGTTCAATGTCAGATTGTATGGACGTCAGTAAAAAATCTGTACCCTCAATACGTTCATGACATTGTGGTTTTACTGTACAACCCAACTTTTTTTTTCCTTTTAAAATAGGCCCACTGGCCCAAAAGTTAACCAGGAAAATATGTTGGAAAGAATTTAAGTGCTTCTTTTGTCTAATTTATTTACACCACTCAGCACCTAAAGTATATACACCTTGCATGACAACAACTTCAAAGCCCTGTCATGTTGGAGCTCTTCAGTCTACCTCACACCCGTCTCTAACCCAGGAAGGGAGTCTTTTCCTGGGGCTGCTCTAAGCTCTTAGCCCCGCTCTCACCCCCATCCCCCCCACCTCCTCCCTGGCTGCTCACAGCCGGCAGGGCTCCCAGTACTAGACCCACTAGCCTCCACAGATATTTCCTGAGGAAAACATATCACCTCAGGCTAGACCGGTCGGCTGATATGCTGAGGCAGCAGCAGCCCCAGCCCGCAATCCACCACAGGCCTCAACCTCACTCTCCCTCCCTTTTCTTACTCTTGTTTTCAGTTTCTCTTTTCTCTCTATCAGTTTGTCTTTCTATCTTTCCCTGTTTCTGTCAGTTTTTGTTTATTTCTCTACCTCTCTTTCGCTAACGTACTGCCGGAGAACAGAAACTCGTTACAGCCAATGGGTAGAAATCAATACACTTAATTGTTTTTACAATATGAAAACACTTTAAAGAAAAGAAATCCATCAAAATCATCTCCTACTCGTTAACAAGTCTGAGAGGGAATAATGTGCTGTAAAATTCATCGGAGGAATTTACCCTGGAAACGTACTGAAATTGCCTGTTGAAACAGGTGTTTGTGGCAGAGAAGTGTGATGCTTTTGATATTTCAAAGACTGATTAGTTAGATTTGAATTTTGTTCATGTTTTTTTTAAATGTATTTCTCTGTAGTAAACTGCTGTGTACTCTTGTTTGATAGACGTGTGAAGTGCAGCATAAAAACAATTATGTAGTGTTTCAACATGTTTTTTTCATTGTCGTACTTACTGTGACGCAACAGTATTACACCCTGAAAAGAAAAAGATGGTGTTTGGCAGAAATATATGGCTTTAGGCATTCAAGAAACAAGAGGTTACATGTTAGACACCCCAAGATGTGTTCATCCTTTATACCACTAAAATGTCATGAACCCTACCTGAAAAGACCCCCTACTGAAAACATGTCTGTAGAACAATAAGTAGAATAAAAAAACAACCTGTTTTCACTCCCAACTCGTCAAATACTCACGCTTTCTCCGTGCTCCTCGGCATTTGATACCTATGCTCCGAGGCGTCCTTTAGTGTCTGTATAAGATGCACCAGGGTTTCTCTACTGAAAACACATTTGTATCATTATTAGACACTGCAGAGCAAGGCGGAGTGGATGGATGGGTCAAACAAACACACAACTTTCACCCAGGAGGCCACGACCTATGTGAAATCAAAAGTCATCCATGACCTATTTGTTGGATAATTACATTGCAGCACCTGCTAAGATGTGTGTGTGCCTCTTGGAAAGTGCATCAATACGCACACTGTCTCTGTTTTCCATTGCTTTCTCAGGCTTTCAGTCAGAGGTATAGACATGACTTTGGTAACAATCTTCAAAAAACTCCTTCCTGCTTGCTCCTTTTAAGTCACATTGGATAAAATGTTACTGCAATAAAACAATTACCTTACTTGTCATAGCCGCGTGGTCATTGTGGTGGTTCTTTTCTCCTCTCGTTTGTCTCAAACATGACGCAGGTTAAGGAGAAGATAAGACTTAGCTTTTGGCAACCATCCCCATCCTTGAGTCCAAACCAACATCCGTCAACATCTTTGGAAGCTGCCGTGCACAGGAAGGACTCGATGATGTGTTTTATGTGGGGAAGGAGGGTGGGAACCCAGTGGTGCGATAGTAAAACAGAGAGGACATGCTAAACGTATTGATACCATAACCTCAGGAAATCCCTTTCAGCCCATGTGTTCTCATCTCCCTATCACTCTCTTTCTGTCCGTCTGTTCCCCTGTCCCCTCATGGAGGAATTTTAAGACCACGGCCTGCCTTCTTTGTCCTCCCACTATTCCCACTGGATATTTCTCGAACAAATTGCTGTAACTGGATACAAAAACTATAAATCCACTTAAAGCTACAATTTAGTTTTGGATGGATATGTTAAGTTGATGGAAGAACTCAACTATAACATATTCCGGGTCTGCTGTAATGCCCTTGGCCATCCACAAGTTATTGTGAGGCATGACAGTAAACCAGGCGCTGTTCTGAAGGGTATACAGATGGAATCTTGTCTCGCATGCTGAGGTTCTGACTGTATAAATAATAGTAAACTTAATTTCCTTTTTCCCTTTGGTAGTGTTTTTGTGGTTCTATTCAAGGTGATGAGTGTCAAAATCTAAATAGTAAGTCAGTGTGATAAAACATTATCATGTGTATCACAAGGGCAGCAAAACAGTTGTCTACAGTGAATACTATTTCCCTTTGTATAATAAAAATGACAAAGTGCTTAGACAATGAAGACAAGACACACTGTCATAAAATTATAGTCAATAGTGGTATTAAAAACTTTAAAAAGTTGATACGTTAATAAATGGGTTGGCGCATCATTCCTTATTTGGAAATGTGTTTTTTCTGAAGCTTTCTTTCTTAAAACATTTCCACAAACTGTGACCAGGCTGTCACTATCAACGAGAATTAGTGGAAAATGTAGATCATCAATTGAAAGAAGTATACTTGGTAAGTAACCAGGCGAATGCTTTTATGTAGAAAAAAAGAATAGGCCTGAAATTGATCCATGAGGAACCCCACAAGAGTATGTTTAAAAAAGGACATAACAGAGATTATATTGAGAGAGCTGAACATGATGTGATGGATATTTAGCCTATAGTTTTATTGTGTTTTATTATTATTGGTATCAAGATCAATACAAAAAATGGATCAGTTCATATAGCGACATGCAATTCTTAAACTAATAGAGTTTGTGAACAATATATAGTTTTTACAAAAGAGCCAAAGTTGAAGTTACTTGAACAACGTTAAGGGTACAATTTCTTATATTGTACTGTTTGTATACTGTAAGGATGGTACATGTAGGACCAGATACGGCATCCTATGACTCTGACATTGCAGACAAAGTAAGAGCAAGAAAGTAGTTACAAGCGGTCCTCAAGTTTGCTTAAAAGTGATTTCCTGAATGTAGCTGATGGTTAGATATATCCGACAGTGCTGACGCAAACTCTCAGCAAGTCAACACAAGCAACCGTGTCTAAGTTGTATGCATATGCAGCTAATTTACATTGACAACTTTGAAGATATTTTATATTATTATCGTATTAATATATCAGAATGTATATATACTCTACACTTTACCTAACACCAAAACATGTGACTACATTGTTTTTTTAGGTATAGTAGAATAGTTATATGCAGGCATGAGTCAATAGAGTGATTTAAGGTGGTTCAATTTAAAATATTGAATACATCCGTACACAGTGTTACCTGCTAGACATGTTTTATTGCTCAGCAAACTTTCCTTTTTATTATTTATTTTATTTATTCATTGTTGATGGAATGACTTCCCTGCTCTCAAACTGCTGGCATCACCTCAGTTGCCAGGACAAATGGTTTTAAGTGTTATGAATATGTCCTGTTTACTTTTCTTTTCCAATATGAAAAGTTAACACTACAGCTTTAAAAATGAAAGGACATTTTAAGATGTGTGCCATTAATCATTTTTTAATTTTAAAATGTCAGCTATTTCACTTTGGATAAAAACTATTCAGCCGCTGTTTGACCCAGGTCTGCTCTCCACCCTACACTGTCGCTGAGGCCACAGGAAGTCAAGGCAAAGAGGTCCATTACACCTCGAGCTCTATCTCAGCCTGCGTCAGGACAATCCCACTTAGCATGAAGGATGATTCTATCTGTCCGCTGTCTCGTTTTGCCTGTCCGAATGCCCCCACTGGCCTGAGCCTACCTGCCCATCGACCGCTGTGATTTGTCGGGACCCGATCCCAGGAATGATAATTGATTTAATTGGTGGTGATGAATGAAGAGGTTTTATGGAGCATGGATCATAAGTTGGTGACAGTCTGGGGGATAATGGAGAAAGTTTATGGGTCAAAAGGCAGAATGGTCTTGTTGTGGGTTTGATAAGTCATAGCTGAAGCAGTTTATTTGGTGCATGCTGGAATTTTCTATTGAAATGCTTCTTCCAGGCAGCATTTTGTCAGCAAGTGATGCATTTCAGAGGTTCAGTTCAAGTTCTTCTGAGCCTTCAACTTGCAACATGTGTATGCGCGCGTGTGTGTGTGTGTGTGTGTGTGTGTGTGTGTGTGTGTGTGTGTGTGTGTGTGTGTGTGTGTGTGTGTGTAGGTGTGTGTGTGTAGGTGTGTGTGTGTGTGTGTGTGTGTGTCTGTGTGTGCGCGCAGGCAGGGACAGAGACCGACATTTACACAAATATAGTATTCAAAATATGCATGTATGTGTGTCACTCGGTCTGTATTGTTTTGCTATATTTGTGTATGAATAACTGTAGAAACATAATTGAATGATGCAGCCATAGTGGGGACACTGAAAGGTTTGATGAGTATCAAAATCATGTTAATCACATCCTGTGGCCTTCACAATCACAAGATCACCAACTGGTCATCTATGGGAGATTTGCCACCACCATCGTCAATACACCATATGGGGCAATAAGGTGAATGACCGATGGTGGTCCATTCTTCCAAAACACTATAATCTTTTTGTTTTGTTGTCCAATCCATGTCACTATGAGTATCTTTCTGTATGTGCTAGTTCGTACATATTTATGTTTGCAAACTATAGCAGTGTGTACATTAGTGTTTTACCTTTTTACTATCTCATAAGACATAGTGTCAGTGTACACATATACACAATGCTGGAAAAAAACAGGAAAAGCCCCAATGAGGTCCTGTTTGATGGATAGGTTCCCATCGCTGCTGCACGGGTTACACATGGCATGTTAAAGTGTGTAATTGGTAAGATACGGTACAGACAATCTGAGAGGAATACTTTAACTAAAAAAACAGTATATATGTGCATCCCTTATTATTTAACCTGCAAGATTTTTCAACTATAATTACTCCAAAATAGACTTGATAGGTGTAGATGCAGGATGAAATCCCACACAATTTTTGTCTCTTTCTGCACTGCTCTCTCTACGTCTGCATTCGTCCTTATCTCAATGTAAAATGCACCTACTACCCCCCCCCCCCCTCTCTCTCTCTCTCTCTCTCTCTCTCTCTCTCTCTCTCTCTCTCTCTCTCTCTCTCTCTCTCTCTCTCTCTCTCTCTCTCTCTCTCTCTCTCTCTCTCTCTCTCTCTCTCTCTCTCTCTCTCTCTCTCTCTCTCTCTCTCCCTCCCTTAAGGAACATTGTAGAGTTATAGAGAAAGAGAAAGAAAGAAACCAAGAGTTAGTAGGGTGTGGGCTGCCAGGATCCGATTTCCACATTCTTCCTATCGCCACACCTAAATCCTTAATTGTGTGGCCACAGACAAAGTACTGCATGAGACCACAGCACTCCTGCTAGCTGGCGTTTAGCTGCCGAAAACCTCGCTGTTTAAATTGGTCGGCGACCCAGTCTGCATGCGACTGGGCTTTTGGAGCGAGCGAAAGAGAGAAAAAAGAAACGAAAAATAATACCAGGAAAAGAAAGAACGGACAAATGAGAGAAAATCCTTTTCGGAATCGGAGCTTGGCGAGGGCAACTGAGAAAATAAATATGCACATTTCTGCAAATCAAACAGCCACCACACCATCAGTATGTCAAATGTTTTATGGAAGGAGATTGGCGCCTAACATTCTTATTAATCAAATCGTGTAGCAGCGAAAGTATTATGCTTGAAGGTAGTTTGTCTGCTCAAGTTGCAGTATTTTGGTTAGGTACTTTGGCCAAATGATAAGATGATATTAAAACATAAGGTAGGAGTCTGGATCGGCCATGATGGATCAGCCATGA
This sequence comes from Pholis gunnellus, assembly GCF_910591455.1. Classification (NCBI taxonomy): domain Eukaryota; kingdom Metazoa; phylum Chordata; class Actinopteri; order Perciformes; family Pholidae; genus Pholis; species Pholis gunnellus. The sequence continues at coordinate 12,508,803 of NC_136530.1, forward strand.
CATTTACATGATATAGATTTGATATTTATGGGAGAATAGGATGTGTTCATGACTAGTTAAATACAGTAATAAGCCAAATGTTTAAACAAGGTGAATTAGGATCCGATTTTCATTTAATTCCTTTAACTGAGTTTATGATGCCACATTGACTGAATACTGGTTGATTAGCCAGGTTACTGAACTGTTACAGTTACTGAACAGCTGGCATTTCTGTGGTGAGCTATGCGGGTTGCTCTGTATCCGAGTATTCACTTCCTCAAAAGTCTGTAGCCAAACAACAATTTCCCAAATTTCCCATTTTTCACTGTGGAAGTTTTCACTTACCGCCATACAATGCAGCACCCTGAATGACCACAAGAAAAATAACAAAGATGGATGCACAAATATCCCCATTTGACCTCACCTTTAACACAAACAAACATCTGAAACAAGCGCTGCCGTGTCTCTATGTGGCCGCAGCCTAAAGGCCTCCTCATTATTCATCCATCTATTCAAAAAACACTCTGCTCGTGTGTGTGTGTGTGTTGGCAGCAAACCGGACAGGGAGGTGAGGTACTCGGAGTGTGTGTGGGAGGGTGGGGGTTTGGTTGTCTATGAAATAGAAAACTCAGAGAGCACATCATTTTCCTGGAGGTCGACGGGCCTCAAACACCCCACCCCCTAACCACTCCACCCGGACAAGCTGTGTCTGATCAATAAACCTCTATTTTCTACCCCACACAAGGTTTCCCATTCAATACAGCTGCCACTGGCTTTAAAAACATAGAAGCATGATCCATTTATTATTGGCTGTTACTATGATCTATCTGCTCACCCCACCCTCGCCACCACCCCACCTCTCTTTATGTTGCTGCCTATTGGGGAAAAGGGGGTGGGGGGGGGGGGGGGGTCTCTTTATTTCCTGCCCATGCTGCGTATTGACAGGCCATCACTGAAGCCCATCAGTCATCACACACTGTACATGAATGTGGAGGTATACAGTATGACATATTGTTTTGAAATGTATGCGATTCAGATGGTTTGCTTTAGGCTCATGCATAAATTCTGAATTTGTAAAGCCTCTGTATTTCACTTTACTGCACATTGTGAAGAAGAAAACACAGGTAAAAGTTCACTTTTAAAAATGATGCATTTAGTTGACGCTCCTGTTGAGGAAGAACAACAGTGATGGTAGAATAAGCTCCACACCGGGCACCACACGAAGTTCATATATTTATTTTTATTTAAAATGTGTGAAGCTGTTTTATCTCCCTCACTGACAACAACCATAAATACATCAAATCATGGTAAAAATAGAAAATCTAAATGTATTTTCTCATCAAGTTCTTGGTTTGCAATAGATCGATCTGACACCTATGCTGCAAATACTAACCTTTAAATGAAGTGTTTGACGCAACATCTAAGGGCCATTTGCCACTTGACATTTCAAGTGTCGGTGATTCTGATAAAGAACAATTGAGATTTGCATCTCCACATATAAACTATTTCTTTTGGCCTTACAACCATCCATAAACTTAACACAAACATATGGATGACACGTATTTCTGAACTATGCACGAGACGTTGTTCATCATCTTCACAGGCCTTCACCCACATTGCTCTTACACCCACACAGATCATTCAGTGAGGTTGTTTGAGTAATTGAATTTCAATCCATCTTGAATGCCTCTTGAATGCACACTTAGCCTTGTTGAAATGGCACAGGTATCCAATCTGTCCAAGACACAATAAAAGTGTAAATTCTTGTCGGTCACATGTAAGAATGTACACAGGATCTTAACTTCTCTCTTAAGGTCTTTTCATTCTTCTCAAAACTACTTCCCTCACTTTCCATGTGTACAACTGATTGCAACACCCATGGTTGCCTCTGAGGAGAAACTGTCTCGCCCTCTTATCTCCATTTGTACAATTTACGGTCCCTTGCGCAGCTCTACAACAGCAGGCCTAATGAGACCTTCAACAAGCGTAACTATGAAGGGTTTGAATTGTCAGTGTTTAATTTAGTCCACATTAATTTGTTTGTATGTGTGTCCGAGACTGGGCCGGGTTTTTGCATTTGTCCGTTTTGAGCACGTGTGTGACAGCAACAACGTTGTCTGTGGCTTTATATTTGTGTTCCCTTGAGAAATTGCACCCAGGTTTACATTTATCTGTATGATCTCTTTTTCTCTATATTAATATACAGAATGAACAATTCCCACACACACAGTCTTGCCAAACCCAAACTGGCTCACCATTTTCTCCAGAGGACCAAGCTGTCAGCTTTCTGGCCGCCACAGACCCAACTCTACCTGACCGCTCCAACTGGAGGTCCTCATTAATGTGGTCCACGGCATGCCAACTTGTAATAGCTACACACGACTGTACAACGTTGGATGATGGGGCCCGCTGCTGTATATAAAAAAATAATAATTAAGAACGACCAGAGAAGCCGCCTCACCACATTTTTTTAAATACCACACACGACTTCTCTTACTCTCATGACTTAATGTTATTCCCATTCATGGTGTGTTCTTAAATTCTGATGCCGTGGGAGAAGACGCAACAGCCGACCTATCTGCTCTGTGCTAGATGAAAACATGGAGCTAGTGTGTTCTTTTTCATTCAAAAAGGGCAAACAAGGAAATGTTTCTAATATTGATGAGGCCAAAGGAAAGGTAGCAAGCAAGAGAAAAAGAAAGCCGATGACACACACACTTAAACGTCACCTTAAAACTTGCTTACCACAGGATGTTTTGGCAAGTCAGCGGAAAAGGACGAAGGCGACCATTTTGTCCAGATGATGAATGGTCTGGGCTGACAGGTCACTTCTCTCTCCCTTTTGCTCTCTTTCTCTCGTTCCCTCCAGCCTCTCCTCTTCCTCCTACCTCTCCACCCTGCCACCAACCCAAAGCTACAATTTGTTTCCTCCGACTGGCGGCCCAGAGACGGATTCTACCAGGTGACAGATTTATCGGCATCGGCGTGAGGTAAAACGCCTCCAACTCTCGGTAACACCCGAAGAACCACTGCCAGGGGGACGAGATTGAAGCGCCATTTATATCTGCTGGGGTCCCAGCAAAGGGCAGTTCCTATATATCTCCACAACAGGGGACTATGTCCGCATTTCTCAGAAAATTGCTCTCACTTCCCTTTCCAGCTGGAAAGCAAGAACTTTCTCATTCCTTAAAACATATCTGGATTTCTTTCTTGATGTTTCTTCGCTTTAGGACGAATGAGTATATGGACCATATGTGTGAGATTTCCCCCTCGGGCCTGAAGGAAGGAAAGCTGGGAGTCATTTTCATCCTGGCCAACATACCTACCGCCCCATGTCAGGGAGCTGGCTTGAGGTTTGCAGTGACGGAGTTCACAGGTGTAACAACCCCATTCCTTCCCCCCAACCTGCCACAAAACCACTTCTTACGGGGACCATAATGAATCCAGGTCCAGGCCTCACCCAGAGACTATTTAGGCCTATGGGTGGTCCACAACCAAGTACACACTGACACACAAATGCACACACTGTACTGAATGTATATGCTGTGCAGTTTTTTACATTGAATATACTACTTGTTTCCTCTTTTTCTGTCTTTCTAGCACACACACGCATGCACACACATCTGCCTGTACAGCTCTGAAAATATACAAAAGGTCGACTTGCTGTTTTGGAATGTGCCAGATGGACTGACTGATGACAGACTTACCAATTCAACAACTAGTTGACTAAATAGCTGACATTACGATTGACTGACTGACTGTACAAGTGGTGGGATAACCCGACTTATTCATTGTCTCACAAACAGAACACTTACTCGCCACCATAAGCTAAAGCCTGGCAGTAGCCTGGCTAGCTATCTGGACAACTGGCTAAGGGGTTGTCTCCCCAAATCCTTCTCTGGTTGGCTGAATGACTGAATCTTGATAGCTGGACTGGCTAATCAACTGACAGACAAACTGTGAATTCAGTGGCAGCCTCACCAACTGGCTGGCTGACTGACTGTCTGGCTGACTAAATGATTCAATGCAGAAGGGACTCCATCCAGATAAAATTAACTCACATCTCAACTCTCCTTCTGTCCAAACTTCTGTCAAAAAAAAACTTGCTGGCCAACCTCCTTTCTACATTTCTCATGTCAGCAAAGGCTGCAAAATGACTGCTTTAGTTTCAGTGAGGAACACAGCATTTGTCAGCAGGGGAAGATCCACAAAGATGTTCAAAAACAGTTCAACAAGACATACAGCGTGGCTGTTGTTTGGACGCAGTGACTCTACAAGGATCAAACTGGTGATCTTTAGGTTACAGGGGATTCTTCTGCAGCCAGACCAGAAAGCTTGAATATGAAGAATGTTTTAGTTAAATATCATGTAACATCTCTTAAATCATGGGGATCCAGTCCAGAGAGGCATTGTCAATGTGTCAGTTGATTGTTTAAATGACTTAATGTGCTTCAAAAGTACCAACATTTGGTTTTATTGTAATTTTTTTACACTTTCATTTATCTAGAACACACGGCAATCTCACTTCTTTCAAATGGCTCGTGTGGTTTCAAAAGGTCCTTTCTACCAGAGATATAAAAGATCTTTGTCACCAAGAAGCTGTCTCCAAATAAAGTAAAGTGCCCCTGATGGTATGATACTCTGATACAGAGTAACTTCTCCAATGTCTGTATACGTCTATAATGTTTTTTCTGGTACTTTTGTTTGGTGTGACTCAATTCATCAGTGATGGATTAAGGTCAATCACAGTGCTGCCCCGTCTCTCTAACATGTTAAGCTCCCATGTGACCTCTTGGTTCGGTTGTGGAGGATTGGAAATGAACAAAAGAGCATAAATTTCCAGGACCAAATTCCTTCAGTCAAAGAGAGGAACTGTCCATAGATAATGTTTCCTAGTGTCACCATGACCAAACATTATGGCACAGTTAATGGTTGGAATCTTTGTATTTACTCTCCATTAAGTCTAAGCACATACAGCAACACACACAAGCTGTCATAGTGACCAAGTGACCTGCACATCACCCACTTCCTCAGCCTCTCACTTAGAGGTAAGCAAACACACACAGACACACACGCACGTCACCAAAAATTATACCTTCAGGCCTCCACAGAAAGGTAAGTAAACATACACGCACAGAGATGGGAGCAGGGCTTTATCATGGGAGAACAATGCCCACCCCCACCCCCTCTTTTAAAACCCATAAAGCAGCTCTCTCTGCCTCTTCACCTGCCTGACTTTATGGATCTTTGCGCTGCAATTAGGCTTTATTAGCCATTCTCTGAATGACACAGCACAATAGTTGCCCTAATTGAATAGCAACACATTGATTAGAGGTGTAAGCCCTTCAAACTGGGCAGCAGTGGAGGATTTAGATCAGAAATGTTCACATCATGAGAACAGTAAAGGTGCTGGGAGGATTTGTCTTTGTGGTGATTGTCAGGGCAATATGGTGGTAATCGTTAAACTCCTTTTTCTTTTTGTATTATCTCAGTCAATGTGAGCAGTGTACAAGAATGCATCAGCTTGCAGGAAAAGTAAAACCTCAAATATCCTGACAATATATATGAATGAATACATATTATCAGCTTGTTCCTTTCATCATACCTCTTTTGAGTACACTTTTTCCAGTAGTGAAAATGTTCACTGTTTTAAGTATATCATTTGCAGAAAAGATGTGATCGGTTCAACATTAAACTGTCCGAGTTTGTCTGCATTGTGCCAGTTCAATTTGTAATCTCTCTGATTCAGCCCTCCATTCAGAAAAAAATGTTTTTCTCACCTCACCTTTTTCTCACCTCAACATTGAGCTCCTCCAAAAGGGTCTCCACCGTGTATGCATCTTAAAATGCTGGCTTTGAGTTTAAGTGTGTACAGGGAAACCTGAGCTTTTGCAAAAGCCCATGTGCGGGTTGGGGACTGTGTGGCAGTAAAGTTAAGATGACAATTCTCTCTGTGATCACTCAATTTAAATGTTGATATTGCAGATCACACAGCTGGTGTCATTAACCTTTATTTATGTTGATGACGTATATCATAAAAAAGTGATTTGGTCCGCCGGGCTGTGTCTTTCCTGCTTTCAACCATATATTGGCAGTAGTGTTGTTTTACAGCTGACAAGAGATCGTTAATAAAATGACCTGGAAAAACAGTTGTGGACACATGTCCCTTTCTCACAAAATTAGATGGCATGGTGTAGACTTGGTAAAATGGAGGATTTGGAGAGAAACGGTTATTTAAATCAGACAGACACCAAAAAACAATATCTCCCCAAGTTGTTTTAATAGTTAGTCTGACAATTAAATGGGCTCTCAAACTGCAAGGTTGCTAATACAACTGTTAGTTTTCAGAGTGAATTTCTCTTTGAAAACCGAATAGAGTTGTCATAAAATGGCCTTCAAAAGCAACGTAACATGCCCACTCATACCTTAAAGGACATCTGAAATGCACCGCAAGATGTGATAACTACTCGCTAGATTCTACAGTAGCCCTCTATAATTTAAAGGATTTCAAACAGAAGCTGAGACTTTGTCTGTTTATTCTAATGTGTAAAAATGTAAATGTGAGTTAATGTTGTGCATTTTGGCAGAAGTGGAGTTGTGTATGTGGCTTTATAGCGGTTCTGAGCCATTAGCACAGTGGTGAATGGCATGGCAGGTTTGTAGAAAGGGACATGGGTTGGATAAAGGAAGGATTGAAAGGTCCATTGGGCACAGTTGCGTATGTATATGTGTGTGTGTTTGTGTGTGTGTGTGTGTGGCTAAGGGTCAGCCAGAGGGGATACGATGTGTCTGTCACAACTGACCGCTCTGCGACCACAGACACCAGTCGACCAGCCATTACTATTTGTGAGTGTGTGTGTGTGTGTCTGTCATGCAGAGAGAGTAAGACCAGTCCATCCTCTTTACACACTTTTTCACTATCCAGGCTGTTACAGCCAACCGCACACTGACCCCAGGGTCTTTGTGAGTATGTGTGTGTATGTAAATGTGTGTGTGTGTGTCTCAGACAGAAGAATAAAGCAGTTAACAACCCACCCAATCACCCAGGATTCACCTAGACTAACAGCAATGTGAATAGAGAATAGATTGTTAAAGAGCCAGGTGTGTGTGTGTGTGTGTGTGTATGTGTGTGTGTGTGTGTGTGTGTGTGTGTGCGGGTAAGCAAACCTCTGTCATGAATGACCGCACACTCACCTGGCTGAAACTGCCCCAGTGAGAGGATTTTGTCCTTGTTGTATTCAAATCATGAATGTGAACGATGGGGTTGATGGAAAAATCCATCCAAAGATTCTCTGTTTCATATAATTTCTCTGACATGCTTGTTCCATCACTATTCCATGATATATGTGGCGATAAAGTGCTGTCGTTTACTCCTGTGTTTACCCGCTTTGCCTCAGCCTGCTGCTTCTACTTGAGTTAGTGAGAGTGACAAGAAAAATAAATAATTCTGGAAAAGTCAGAAAACAATTATCATTTTAAGTTTTTCGTTTCTCTTTCTTATCCTGTTAATCATCTTGCTAGCAATAGTAATGGAAACCAAGTGTATTTATTTGTCGTATTTTCTCAGTTGGAGAAAAGTTCGACTCAGCCTTATGGCTGGGACAAAGCTGGGTTTAAAAACTCTGAAACTGTGTGGCAGATTCTATTCATTGCAATGAATTCAGAGATGATCTGAAGATCTGCTCGGGGCGGCGAAATGAACCCACAAAGTTCAACCTTAGTGAACTCTGACACGCAGAGTTGCATAGTTGACCAATACCAAGCCATCTTTACAGCGCTGACCTTTAAGGGGACTTTAAGAGCAAAATAGAGGAAGCTATCGTAGCTTGTTATCTGTACTATTGTACCATTCACTTTTATGTATCCTCCTGTGTTGGAGTAAAAACTGTTGCACAAATGGTCTAGCTCGCCGACCATTATGAGACAGAAGACGATGGTACAAATCCATCTTTTAAATAAACTGTGTGAACTCATTGTCTCATTAGCAACCGAGCTAAGCTAACAGGTTTGCTAACTGACCACAAACAAGCTCGTAAGCTTTTCCCTGTTCACATTTAGCAGGCGTCCACTAACTTTCTCAGTTGTGCCTTGGCCACACTTCCGCTGTGGAGTAAAGAGTCACACAGCTGACACTTGCTCCGCAGCTGTTTTTGACGTTCAAACTCCCTTATGGGAACCTCATAACAACCTTAGAGCAGGCTATCCTTGGAAGTTCACCTGATGATGATATCACTACATGCTGTAAACAAACATCAATGAATAAGACAGTGCAAGGGCTGATAGGGTATGTAGTTATTAACCCTTGCATGCATAACAACATAAACACACACACAATATTGTATTCTGATAAAAGACCTCACCCTATGGTTTGTTTGGATTTTCTTACGACCCAGACAGCTGACAGTGTTGGCGTGTACTATTGTTCTTCCTGCTGGCTCTTGAAAATAGAAGCTTAGACGAAGCAATGAACAATGACTGTTACATGACCTGCTAATGGATCTAGCAGTTGCTCTGTGCTGGTGCGTGTGTGTGTGTGTGTGTGTGTGCGCGCTTGTGTTTTTGTGTGTGTTTAGAGAGCAAGAGAGATAGACAAGCACGACAGAAAGGATGTGTGTGTGTGTGTGTATGTGTGTGTACATTGTTTATGGGGTCACATGCGTGCATGTTAATGTATATGCATGGTTTTTAAAGCACCATCAGACGCATTAAAAACAACATATGGTCTTTTAAGCGACACATCAGCTCTCGGGTTACATCATACAGTACATTCCTTTTACGAAAGGACATAACCTGAAATGGACCATAGTGTCTGGTATTTGTATTGCGAACAGGAAAATGCTTTCATATCCTCATTTTCCGATTTGACATTTTAGGCATTGGCCTGACACTCCTTTACAAATCCATTTAAAGGGTGTCCAACAGTAGTTTCTTCTAAATGGCCCACATTAACGAAACAAGTAGTAAGGAAGTCTAGGGTCAGAGCTGCAGCAGTCTGACAGTAGATATAACAATTAAACCTCTGTTCCTAAAGAAGTGCTTGGGAAAGATCCAAGAAGCAGGCAGATTAATTATAATGTTGGACATCCCGGAGTGTGTATGTGTGTAGAGACGACGGAGAAGTGGTTAGGTTGTGTGAGTCAGAGTTACCACAGCATATATTCCTGGACATTCTCCGAGCATAATGTTTATACTAGGGTGAATTGTATGTGTGTATTGTGTGTGTGCTGTCTCACACTTCCCTCTCAACCCTTTCCATATTTAACTCCAACCCTAATTGTTTCTTTCCCTTCTCGTCTAATCTTGTCTTGCACTCTGTCTCTCTGCTCTTTAACTTTTAGCCTTGTTCCAAGCTTTGCCAAATGCATTGCAATGTCAAGAATGCAAATGAAGCACAAAAAGTTAACAATGAGGCCTTGTCCACACGTACACGGGCATTTTTGTAAATGTAGCTTTTTCAATGCACTTTGGGGTTTCGTCCACACCCAAAAGGCATTTTAGGGAACCGAAAAGCAAGGTCGAAGATTTTTAGAAACTCCATTTTCAGTGATGATGGGGGTAAAAGGTAGTTTTGGGGATTGTAATCTCAGTGTGTGCCGTTATCCCCTCTGTGAGGCGTCACTAATGAAGAGACAATGTCGTGCAACAGCGTCATGATCTATGAACAGCGGATGCGGCAAAATAACCTAACGGGAGTTTACACATAAATGTGAGGAACAGAGGCGTCAGAATGGGCTATGGAGGTCACTGCTACATTATCCAATGCAGCACCTCCATGACACAGACCCTGTCGGTAAAGTGCTGAAAAAAAGTTGAGACCAGTTCACCTTTAAATTTGTGGCGTCACACCTGTCACACAGCGACAACCAGCCTCTGTTTGTTTCTTCACGTCTCCTTCTTCCATTGACAATGACTTGAAACCTGTTGCTGTACCGCTTGAGTGTGAACACAGCATTATTGTCGCTCTCAGGTTTATCTGATAATGGAAGTGGAGAGACTAGTTGTAATTATAAAGACAATGGGGAAGAAAATGATTTTGCCTGGCAAGCCATAGCTCTGGAGATTGTCTCTTCAGGAGACAAATACATTTTAAGTGGTGGGTGTCCACATGTGATTTTAAGCTAATGCAGAGGTGGAAGAAGTATTCAGATCTTGTACTGTAGTAAAGGTACTAAGAACTTCTGGTGACCCGCTACAGCGCAGCGCTTAGTATCGGTGCTATATGTATACATATATATATGTATATATATATACATATATACATATATATATGTATACATATATATATGTATATATATATACATATATACATATATATATGTATATATATATACATGTATATATATATACATATATACATATATATATGTATATATATATACATATATATATATATATGTGACACTATGCGGCTTACGTGTTCAACTGGTTTGAGGTCTGGTCACTGCGAAGGCCATTAATAACACTCACATTACTCATCAACCCATTCAGTGACTTCTTGTGTCCCGTATGAAAACACGGGCATTCGTTATGTTACTCCACTTTATTTAAATTCACATATTTCTCAAAATAAAGTGATTTTCAGTTGAAATCTGTGCCATCTCTCTCTCCTGGGTTTGGACAGGTCAGTGGACTCTTAACCAGTGGCCTCCTCTCTCCTCTTACTTCTGCTCTTGCCTTGTATTCTAACCCTCCCCTGCCTTCTCCCGTCCTTCTGTCAGAGATGTTTGTGGGACATTGAGCTATGTGTAGATCTCCTTCTTTCTTCCTCCTCTCCTCTCCCCTCCTTCTGTCAGAAACATTAAACTGGTAGCCCTCTATCCCCTCCCTCCCTCCCGCTGATGCGCTCCTTTCTCCATCCACGTTTTCTTTACCATCCTTATTACCATCCCTCACGCCAATGTGATTGACACTTCATCAGGGCTGAGGAAGGGCCAAGCCTTGACCTGCTCTATGTCACAGTAGCCCGCAGTATTTTTTTATTAACCTCTTATTTCCTGCCTGCATTATTACACTCCATTACAGCTGCTATGTGAAGCATATGTTAAAGATTATTACATCATTGTCAAATTAATTGTGATACCTCTCTACAAGTACCATAGACAAATAAGACTAAAAGTTACAATTGATTATCTGGGTGCTGGTACCTTAAGTGCTGACATTAACGATTTTGAACCACATTTCCTGTAAAAAAACCTCTCTTCTTGCTACTTTTCCTCAGAGAGACATCGGGGATGGTGAGAAGGGATATTTCTTTTCTCTTTGGCGTTACTCAGGAAGATAAACATATTGCCCATTCCGCAATCAACCATTGCGAGAAATAACTGGAAGGACAGCACCTTGTTTCTGTTTGTGTCACAACAAAACAACCAATATTTTGAAATGTAAAGCATCAGCAGAGGCTGTTCCTCTCATTGATATTTTCATTTCTTTCAACTACTGACGTGGTAATGACATCTCAAAATGTAAATGCATAGTATTCAGTAGGATCTTTAAAATATTGTCCTGTCCTGCAGTGTTTGTTTCAAAAGAATGTTCTCCTATCATGCGATGGTCTAGTGTGTGTTTCTGTGAGACTTCACATTTAAGCACACAGGTGCCCTCTCAGGCCTGAAAATATTCTAGATAGAGATTTATCATTATGTATTTTAAATCATTAAAAGGTGTGCCCTCAGACAATATCAGCATCCTTCCACATAAGGTTGTCGGCAGCAAACTTGCAACACTGAAACCTCTTTACATAAACATTCATGCAGACACACACACACACACACACACACACACAAACACCCACACTCCACTCTTCAGTCAAAAGGACCAGTCTTTGTTTGATCCCTTGTGAGGTTTATCTCCTAAGCCCAAATGTCAACACTTGCTGTTGACCGACTAGGTTTCCTCCAATAATCCAGTGACTGTCCACAGCCTAAGACCCGGAGACCAGCAGGTAACAGCAGTTGACCTATAGGGCACAATAGAAAGTCAAAGGGATATGAGATATACTGAGGAATTAGGAAGGGACAATCAGAAAAGAGGCAAAAGCGCCATGCAGGATTTATGCCCACACGGAGCTAAATTTGAATATGCATCGTTGTCTTTCTATTTTGACCATCTGTTCACAGAAAGTCGGTTTTCACAACCAACAGAAATTCTCTTTGAGAAATCTAAATGCCACTATGAGGCAGCATGAGGTACTGTTAAGCAGATAACCTTTGGTCACCACTATCTGACCACTTATCTTTAATGTAAGTATAGTTGGACGCACTACCCTGTAGCGACAGCGTTGGACGTGTTAGGGACGGTGTGTTAATATATGCTTGTTAGGTTTCGGCAATAAATCCACTTAGTTATGTTTTGAAAAAGAGTGTGGTTGACGTTGACTTCACTGACGAACGATTGACGTGACAAAATGTTAATGTTTACCTTAACAACAGTCTCCTCGACGAAATTCTTGTCCTCGCGCCTGCCCTGTGTGGACAATCCTGCACTTTATATTACATCAGTATGTGTGTGTTTACATTGGAGTTAGTTGCAAGCCTGGTGCGTCGCATACAAAAGCCAAAGAGTGCCTCAGTGCGCCGGTGTCAGACACCGTGAGGCCCTGATGAAGCTGCGGTATTTGACGCAATGGGAGTGAGAACTGGTTGACAGGAGAGGAAGAGGATGGTGGACAAAATCCACAGTCTTTATGCTTGCAAAAATACATTCCAAAGATCAACTGGATGTTTTTCCGCAGTAAGAAATTACTTCCCAACATGTTTTCTACATGTCAATGTGGTGTTTACAAAAAAATCTGATAATGCAGTTTTCCATTTCGTTTGATTATATACTTTTGGTTCACAAAATCATAGCTTTCTTTTTCCTCCACTACCTTTACCTGAATCTACTTCTTATAGTTTAAGAACTCTGCTGATCCTTTCATCATTTTCATGTTCATCAGTCATGCTATGTTTGTGTCACAACGCCGCCGTCTTTGTTTTGTTTTATGCATCGTTGCTCTGTACGTCGGGTCCCGTAATATCTTTTACATTATGTCTCCAATAAAGAAAACAGAGATAGGTGGGGGGAGAGGTGTGCATGCATGTGTGTGTGTGTGTGTGTTTCAGGGTGGTGGGGCTGGATAGGTGATTTCCTGAGTACGAATATAATTTAATGACATTAGTGTGTGTTACAATTCCCAGGCTATTGTTATTTGATTAGAACAGATCAGTCATACATGCAGACATACTAAACTCATTCATGAACACAAATGAGCACACACAAACACACACATACTCAGACTTCCATGCAAACAGTACAAGCATAGAAATGCTGCACATGTCCCACCAGGTATCCACATGGTAATATACACATAGAGACACACACACACACAGACACAACAATGCACAATAGTTCCCCATTAAGTTGAAAATCATAGACAATTAGTTGTGTGCTTTAATAAATCAGTGCATCTAAAGATATTTGTTGTACAGCCTTGCATATTGTATCTGAAAGTATAGTCAGCGTGTGTGTGTGTATGTGTGTGTGCGTGAGAGCCATTCAGAAAAATCCAAACTTGGAAGTGAAACGTGGCTGAGAATTAGTCCAAAGTTTGAGTAACAGGGTCGGCATGACTTTTTATTTATGTTACTTTTACCACCTCAAACTGTAAACTGTAGATAAAGTGTCACTTAAGAACCTCTCTCTCTCTCTCTCTCTCTCTCTCTCTCTCTCTCTCTCTCTCTCTCTCTCTCTCTCTCTCTCTCTCTCTCTCTCTCTCTCTCTCTCTCTCTCTCTCTCTCTCTCTCTCTCTCTCTATATATATATATATATATATATATATACAGTTTCAGGTGTCAATGATTTTATTGTAGTTGTGAATAATAAACAAGCCTAGCGCTCTCCATACTGTTCGTTTGTCTGTTGTCTGTCTTTTCATGTTTGAACCTTATGACCGGTCTTTCATAGATTCCTTTTTCCCGTGCCCCTCATTTCATTTCACCACAGTCCCCCCCTCCCCTCTCCTCTCCTCTCCCCTCTCCCCTCTCTCCTGCTCTCTCTCTCTCTTCTCTCTCTCTCTCTCCATACAGGTTAATCATTCCAGTGTGGCTATTTCGCCAGAGCAGGTCTTATCAGTCTGTGTCATTTTATAACCTAACCTGCATCCCCCCTCTGAGCCTCCTGCCCCTACTTGTCCTCCCTCTTGTCATCCCCCTACTCCGCCCCCCACTACTGCAAGTAACCCATCTTTAACCAATCACACCACAGCATTAAGAGCATGCTGCTGATTGGTGGAAGCTTCTGCACCTTGTCCAAATTGTGGTTGATGTGCTGGTCACTCAATGATGACAAGAAGAATCTGTATCAGTGTTTATTTTTGAAGGGAGGTTGAGTAGTTACTGGTACTGGAATAGGAGGAGAATTCAATTATTTTCATTGTATTTGAGTCCACAGCAAGTTTACTAATCTGTTATTTTATTTTGTTGTTATAATGTATTGTCATTAAATGGCTTGTAACCCACTTGTTTGGCCTTACTGTTATAGGTGAAATTGTGAAGGAAATCATTGCACTGGGGTGAAATTGCATTTTTCTAGGGAGACATTAATGAAGCTGGGAACTGACTGAAAACAAAGAGTGGTAAACTATGACAACAGGATCAGGTTAGCTCCACAGTGGACATAATCAGGTCAGGTACGCCTGTTTTATATGTGCTGACCATGTTTGAGCTTTTATGTAAAACAGTATTTGCAGCACAAGCACATTACAACATTTCTTTTGGATATAACCAATAATTTCCCGTTGCCAATGTTGCCAAAGTCAAACTTTTGACATTTTTTATTGAAAAGACTGAAATACAATCCGGATCACATATCATGATATCTAAAAAAAAAAAAACAGTATGCACACATAAATCATATGTATTTATATATAATTACCTGCAATTTAATTTAAAATGAAATGCAACAGGTCGGGCTGTGTCTAGACAAAGCCTGTTATTTTTCTACCTGAGCTTAAATAATGTGGTTCTATTTGTCCTGCTTTTCAATAGCTTCAAAAGATGATGCTTGCTTGTGCATAGGTCTTACAGATACATTAATTAAACGAAACTGTTTCAGTAAACATTTCCCTTAGAATTTAAATTGTATGCTTACAAATTATAGAAATAGTAAAAAAGAAGAGAAAGTGCGTTGAGGAATGTAACAGTGGTTTGTTCCCCTTACTGTGCTCGGTGGTGATTTTCCATCCAAATAATACCAACATTTTATAGGTCGATAAGACTAATAAATGATCATATATACTATCATAATTATCTCTGCTGGTTGCCCTTGTTATACTGGACGCGACTACAAGTGTGTGCGTGGAGCGTGCCCTCTGCGACCCTTCAGGTGTGTCTGGCGGTCTGCCCCGGGACTTTTCCGCGTCTGCCCCTGCTCGTCCTCCCCGAGATATTGTGTCTCTGTAAAGTAAAATAAGTGTGTATGTGTTTGTATGTGGAGCGCGTGGAGAGGGTTGAGGGGACGAATAATCAAAATATTAACAAAATAATTTCTTGTCTTAGTGTAATTCATTTGGAATAGACGAAACAGCCTGCGCTTGACGTCAGATCACTAATTGATCCCTGCTCAGCCAATTACTGATACTTATTCAGAAGCAACGGCATAATTTATTGCGTAATACCCGAAAATAAAGGCCGTTATAAGCCTGAGGCTGGGCCTGCTCACGTTTTCTATAATTGAGCAAACAAACCCAAAAGCTACTCGGTTATATTACTTTTTGTAATAGCTTTTGGGCAGAATTTTGATTTATAAAATGAGATACCCCTTTCAGAAAGAAAGAAAATGGTAAGTACATTTTATTTAATTATATTTTATCACGTTCTAATGATCAGTGGGACCGTTACTATGATCACAGAAGCAGAGGACATGATGCTAAAATTGATTATTGAGATAAACTAAACATTGCATTAAATTGCTACAGATACAAAAATATATAGAATGTCATAAAAAACAATAACTTTACGTTTTAGAATTATGCGTACCGGCGTGCATGTGTGCATGAGTGCGTTGCAGACCCTGTTATAACACGCTCCAACCCACGTACCTCGCGCGCTGCCTTTGCGCTCCGTGCGCTCGTGAGTCTGCTCTCACATGCAGTTGCATCACCTTGCTTGATTTCCTTGTTCTCCTTCCACTTTTAAAGTCCATCATTATCGGGATTAAACAGCTGAGATTTCTGAGAGACGGAACTGGAGGGTTTGTGGCGATGTTTCCCGGTCTCCCAGCCTGATTGGATCAGGGAAGGATGATGTCAGAGGACCGCATGAGCCCCGGATTGGAGGGAGAGGAGTAAACAAAGCCGCGAGGAGGAGGAGGAGGAGAGGTCTCCACATCTCCAGACAGTCCGACCGGCACACCGAATCCGATTTTACGCACAGAAGGGGGCGGCCCCGGTGGCGCATACTCGTCTGCTAAAGCCTGAAAGTTGCATTGAAGGTCCCACTTTCATGGGTGACGCGCTAAAAAAAGACTTTTGGAAAAGCTAAAGGGAAACCATCGTATTTCAATCCGGACGCTGTGCAGTTTTCTCATTTGAGTAAGAGACCGATTCCCTAAGTCAGCACGCAACTATTCCTGAATAACAATCGAAAGAATCACTCGTGTCTGCACTGCGTTAGTATTGCTCTTCCGTGCGAAAATGCAATTTTGAGAAATTACATAAATCAAGCTAAATCATACGCACCGGCTATGCAACCCGGGCGTTTGAAGCCAGTCTGAATCGTTCGAATCAGACTTCGGATTCGGAGCATGGTCCGATAAGTGGACGACAGAAAAGAGACAAAAAGTAAGAAATAAAGAGCTTAATAGAGATTTGGAACACTTTCAGTTGTTTGTGGGGACATCTGCCTCTCACGTCCAGGTGTCCCGCCGAGCGGTGCGGAGTCTCCAGCTCAGGCCGGCAGCGCTGACATGCTGCCCAAAGTCGATACTGAATCACTGGGACTCTCTCGATCGTATGGAGAACAAGGGCGCATGCCAAGGAATATGCAAGGTAAGAGCTGTCATTCATTTTCATCTCGTAAGACTACAACGTGTCTTCATACACTTCCACTTTCCAGAACGTTATCGGAATGGAAGTCCTCAGCGCGTATGTCACCAAAAGTTTTGAATACGCGTGTATCCAACACATTTTCTGCGTAGGACAAAGTAGGAAAATGAATAATGATAAGACAATGTAGGCTATTATTGTATGATGAACGTGTAAAGTTATCAGGTATTTGGAGCTCATTCGTTTTTGAGATTTTGGGAATTTCTCTTATCATGGTTTGGGGATAGGTGTTGTTTTCTCTGAATCTTTACTACGATACTATCTTTACTGTGATAACAATTAGAAAGCATGAATGCAGATCAAACCTGGACACACTTTTCAATGGTTTGGCCGGTGATCAAACAATGATTATACCCAGTCACTCATGCTGGAAGTGTGCGTGCGCCTGGTGCGTAAAAACGGCGAAACAGAGCAGAGGGGACCTGTGTATTTAACTTTTTAATATCTGCAGTATTGGAATGAACTTAGTGTGAAGTGTCTTAGTATAATGTTCAGAATTTAGTCTCGAGTTTGTCTGTATACAAACATTAGTTAAGACAAAGCTTTTGCCAATTTATCAAAAAGAACGAAAAAAAAGCAGAGCACAGGTTTCATTTAGTGATTTGCCCCCTTCCAATATTTGACCTAGGGACAGTGAACTTTAGTCTAAGAACCCTGGTCTAATGTATAGCCATTGTAAAATGGTTATAATTGTGTGACAAATTAAGCTAAACTAATTGATATTTTTTAACACATTTCTATTCTGTAATTTATGGAAAAATGCCTAAAAGTTAATGCAATTTTAAAATTAGGTTTCACTAAATTCAAAGGGGGCACCAAATATCGCTTTTACGATGCAAGTATTTATTTTATTTTTTTAACATCTCACAAATGAACGTAAATCTTTTAGTTGCTTTTGATCTTTGAATGTGCGAAATTAGGTTTATGATTTAAAAAAATGTGCAGCTCTGATTGAGGGGGAAACAAATCAGATTGGGCATATATATAAAACTTCCATACGGCATATATAATAATATTTTTCTTGATCTGTTTCTAAAATAAAAAACACATAAAGCAGCGTGAATTAAAAAAAAGGGGATGACTCCTCTGCCAAGATAAACTCACGTATCCCCCTAATTCCCCTCACGTCATTTCACAGCAATATAAACTGGCAGTCAATTAGCCCGGTCTTGGTTTACGAGACGCTGATAACATACACTCACAAGTCAAGGAGTGTCTTGTTAGAGAGCCCGTTATCTACTTTTGCGCAGAGCTAAAAACAAGGTAGCTCGGACTGGAAGAGGTTTTCCTTTGGAATAAGCAGCATTTTCTACAAATGTTCTAGCTTTTTGCAAATTTGAGCAAGTGGCCGTCAAGGTGAGAGCCAGCAGGTGAGAGACCGTGTTGTCCCGGTATGTTTCTGCACCTTCTAAAGCAATGTAACCTGCACACACTGTGCGCACCTCCGCGCGTTTGAAGCAGGGCTGCAGGAGGGTTCAACTAAACTCAATTTGGCCAAATATTTCCATCAAATAAATTATGTTTATCTTGAGCGATACAGACATAACCCAGTTTATTGCGCTTTTATAATTCATTGAAATAGCAGAAGCATTGATTATTAGCTGGAGAAAATATCTGGCTTTTTCTGGAAATATTCTTTATTTGTGGCATTAGTACAATGTCCAACAAGAGCTACCAATGTATTTTCCTTTGCCACGGCCTCGTCCACTGCGTAACTGCCACCAGTGCGCCGGTTATGTTAATCTTCTTTATTAAAATGTGTCCAAATCTGCAGCCTGATAACAGCCCAAATGTTCTCCTTTATGCGCTCATAGGCAGAAGAAAGTTCGGAGTTTTCTTTGAGATTCTGTGGAAAAACCGGCAGCTCGGTGGAACTTGTTGCTTCAGCTGGAATATGCAGCGCGGATCCCAGCAGGGCAACGCGTTAACAAACCAGAAATCATGTCTAATTAAAAGGTCTCGGTTAGCAGATGAGTGCATTTTGAAGTAGAGCAGTGGGCTAATATATGTGGAGGCATTGGAAGGCGTCTAGATGACTAAATATTTCCACTTTTACAGCCACATCCACTGAGGCTTTCCTGTTTGATCCTGGCTGCTTTTTATGATTACAACCATAAATGCTTTTGTAACTGTTGTAAATGTCAGCCTAGCTGTTTGCTTAGCGCTGTCACACACCGTCTTATCAATGCAAGTATTTCTAATACGCAAGGCAAAGGGGAGTACAACAAATACACTGCAATTATAATCAAATCGAAGTGTAATCAGTCTTAAATCATGATAAAATAAATGGCAAAATGTGCCAATGTTGCTGAGTTTCAATTATTTCTAAATTGATTTTCAAATTACAGTAATTGATTATAAATAGAAACAACCATGTCAAATTATATTGACGAGCTGTTAAATTGACTATTTTTTTCCCCAGCACACGCAGAAAGTCGCATTAAACGGTTGCCTCGGCTTTTGCATCACCAGAACACATAAAAGCAGCAATTGGCCTTTAGCATTGCAAGATTCTAAGACAGGAAAATAATGTTGGCTCAAGTTGGTTTTGCATGTTTTTCTCCTCGCCTGCAGAGATAAGGGCTTCTCTGTGTGTCTTCATTTGTCTGTGGGCGGTAACATATTCTCCTCCAATCCTTAACTCTAATATCTCACCATTTCCCCCAGTGATTTCACGACTTAGATGCATGCATATTTATGAGACTCGCTTTTTTTTATTTGTTGGCTTCTGTCCGCAACGCATGCAGAAAAGAGGGCGGCAACAAGGCGAAATAAATGGTTGCGTCCTTTCAACTCACTCCAAAACCGACTATTCACCGTCTTCCCCCCTACTCGAATTAAACCTCTACAAGTCCAACAGAACTTAAACAAAATCTCATCCAGTTGCGTCGCGTGGTTTCCCGCG
Organism: Pholis gunnellus; assembly: GCF_910591455.1. Lineage (NCBI taxonomy): Eukaryota > Metazoa > Chordata > Actinopteri > Perciformes > Pholidae > Pholis > Pholis gunnellus. The sequence continues at coordinate 12,528,767 of NC_136530.1, forward strand.
GTTCATCTTGACGGATGGAAGTGGGCTTTGGGAAAAGAGATTTCTCAGCACTGACTGCTGTCTGTGTGTCCGTGTCTCATCCTCAGCCCACCAGTTCAAAATGATGGACTACACCTATGACGAAGACTTGGACGAGATGTGTCCCGTTTGCGGAGACAAGGTTTCAGGGTATCACTACGGACTACTGACCTGCGAGAGCTGCAAGGTTAGTGCCCTCATTCCCCACTCCCCAGTGGAAAAGCATTACACTATTGCAATAATATTGTGATCATGGGGGCCTTCCTGTATCTGCTTTGATATCTACAATATGCCAGTGTCTAAATTAGTTTTTGGCAGTGAGGTTTCTAATTATTGGTGTTATTATAAAGTTCCTGTAGAGCATGGAAGCCTGTCAGTATAGGTTTACAGTGGCTGAGCATGGTTTGATTGCCGCCTGTGTGTATTCAGTGAAGCTGTGATGTGTTTATGTGCTGTTTGGCATTTTCATTCACTTTTATTTTACTTGAATACTCAAACAGCCATGTTTACTATGCAATTTTAAAATACAATCTATACATAGTAATACTATGGATCTTAAATATTTTTTTACTTTAGTGTATTAATCTCTCTGTTCATCTGTGAAGATGTATTTTTGCGGTTATATTTTTGCACGCTTGGCATTTAGCATTTAACATTCTTGTCCAGAGTGACCTGCAAACAAGTGTGGCCGTACAGTAAAGATTCAGTTCCTCGTCATTAACATTAAAGAGAAAAAAGCTAAACAGATGTAAAAAGGCCAAGGTTCAAATATTGTTGTGACAATTGATGTAACAAACTTTTCCTGTGAGTGTTGGAGGATTTTGTAAAGCGGTAAACGGAAAAAAGCGGAAAGAAACACGGGTTCAAAAGTAGGCAAAGTGTGTGTTTTTTTTTTTTTGTTGCAATTTTGGCAACCACCAAAAACAGGAGGTGGGGGAGGAGGTTTTAACCCAGGAAGCAGAGTACACAATAATGCCGTCTCTGTTTGGACTCGCCTGGATCCTACTGTCTAAACTCTCATCACAAGTTCATTAAGAGAACAGCAACATTGTCTGGCTGCAAAATGTTTCCAGGTTAATAATGAGGCTATACCGCAAAGTAAACTGTTGCTGCTATTATTTTGAGTTCTATCAACAACCTATTTGTCCCTTCCTGCCTATTTCCACTGTTCTCCTCAACACTGAGCTATTAGGCTTTGCCCAAGTTCTTTGGTTAGCCCAGTAAAGCTGTCAGCACAAAATTAAGCAAAGACAACTGTCTCTGTGTTAACACTATTCGCTGTAAAAGTGCCGCTCACAGTATTGATGCCGCGGCGCACATTTCTTGCCTATGTGGTCATTATTCAAAGCAGATGTTATAGATTTTATCCCATATTATGACCTTGAGATGCTAAGCACTTGCTTGAAGGGAGACGTCAGTGGCATCTCTGCTGCTTTTCAGACTCAGCACAAGCTGGTGTCGGAGAGCCAATCCACAAACACATTTCCCAGTTTAGTTGAAACGCTCTGGTGTGTTGGTGCGCGTGTGTGCGCACTCATGCAGGATGTAGATGAAGGGTTTTAAAAAGTGCTGCATATCCTTGTTGAAACATGAATGATATTGATAATTACCTGAAGCACATCATTGATTATCTCTAGAATGCAGGCATGAAATTGTCGGAGCTGGACTGATATATCAGTATGTTGACATGTCGCAGGCTCTTATTGGTATTAAATACTCGTTATCAGTTAGGCAGTACAATCCATCTCCAGTGTAATAATGGAGGTTCCTCAGCTCCACGAAAAAAGCTACATTTAATTCTTAGTTTTCTATTAACATAAAAAATACCTTTGTTTGAGTTTGTGTAATGCGCTACCGGAGTAAGTTTCAGTTTATCATTTTGTGAATTTCCTCTACCCCGTCCTCTTACCATTTAAACCCAGTCAAAATGTGTTGGTGCTTTGGTTGTGTTGCCAGTTTTGAAACGCAAGATTCTTTAACCTCATGATCCTACCACCTCATACACACCAGACAGTGTTAGTTCACTCTACTACACACATAAAGTAAACATGGTACCGCATACCTGCTGGAATACCAATAACAAGCCGAAACGGGCTTCATGGACCTCATTGTACACAAACAGGTCATTCCCAGCGTGCTTCATTTTGGTAGACTGAGACTGAGAGAGCAACAGCAGAATAATCCTAAAATGCTCGCATTACAAGCAACTAGTAAGAAGGTCAAGGTCAGAGCTAAAGTGCACAGTGGACATATCAAACATATATTTAAGATCTGCAGAAGTTTAAGGAAAATAAATATGAGCAAAGCCAGGGATTTTGTCTTTATTTCAAAGCTAGACAGAACACATATTACAGCAAGTGAAGAGCATGGGAGACAGGGATCAGGGGAGATAAAGTGGTGATGTGAATCATGTTTCTACTGCTTCTTTGTTGGGTTAGGTAAAAGCTGTTTCTTGGTTGCTGTATTTGTGCAGAGAGTGCAGTATTTGAGGATGGAATTCCAAGGTCAGGAATACCCAATTACTCAGATTATTTTGCCAAATTAAAATTAGACTTTACTTTTCTGAATAATAATTGCAGACAACCATTTCAGATTATTGTGATGATTTCAGACTGTATTTTAATTTGTGTCACATGTTTGGGTGAATGAGACGGGTTGCTATTTGTAATGACAAGACAAATATGCAAAAGTTGCTTGCAGCAATCCCATTACAAAAACAGAAATGGGCCTTTTTGAGTGCCTTTTCTTGGTTTGAACTGGCGGTCAAATGAAAGCTTTTCAGGGATGTTGTCCGCTTAATCTCCAGGCGTGATGTTGTGTGGTTTTTAGAGCACGTTAGAATCCAGTTTGGTTCAGATATTTATAGCGCATGCTGTGCACTAAATGGAAAATTGGAGAGAAAGTTCTCTTTGAAGCATGGATTTTTTAGCACTGAGAAGTCGATAATCCAAAAACGAGCGCAGCAGATTTTTTCTTTTTGGAGGGATCAGGCAATGCAGATTGTCAATTAAATTTGGGTTTGGTGAGATATTGACAGCAGCACATTCTTTTTATTTTTTAGGACCAGGTTTAAGGATTCTCCTCCTTGGTTATAGATCGGGAATACTTTAATACCATCTTCCCCTCGTTTGATTTTCACTGCTGCTGCCTATAATTAATTACATGCTGCAGGTATGAATCTCTGTAATCCCGGAACTGTGAATTATGGATATAATTTATTGGATTTTTTGGACTCCTGTGCTCATGTTTTTCAATAATTAAGTGGAGAGTTAAAAAAGATGCTTTCCCCGTAAATTCTGGAGTCGCTGCCTGAATATGATGAGATATTAATAATACTGAGAAAAGTAATGTCACTTTGACAGGACACAAATGAGATTTTGTACACTTTATAAAGCAGTATAATAATGCTGTGAAAACACTAAGTGAGGCAGGTATTTCTGTTTTGCTTATTTGTTAGAACCTAATTTAAATAAAAAGGTATGGTGTAAATATGCAAATTCATAAATAATTTCCTTGACTTTCCGTGACTTTAAGTTTTCCACATCATTGTGAAAAAAATGTTGTTTGTTTCATTTGTAAGACGTGCGTATTCATGCTCTGCTTTATTCTGCATGTGCATGTCCGTAAAGCATCCCAACATCAATTGGAGTGTAGCTTTCTAAACTTCCCCCTATGTGTGTGTGTGTGTGTGTGTATCCATTAAGCCTGTCCTCTCCATCTGTCTGGGAGTGTGAATGGGCCAATTACCATCGCATTGCAGGGGTCAAGCGGGTTGACGTCTTAATTGGTTCTCTCCGCAGGGCTTCTTCAAGCGCACCGTCCAGAACAACAAGCGCTACACATGTATAGAGAACCAGAGCTGCCAGATTGACAAGACCCAGAGGAAGCGCTGCCCGTACTGCCGCTTCCAAAAGTGCCTCACCGTCGGCATGAAGCTAGAAGGTACGGCAACATGTTTACTTTTCTACAGTTCAGGTGTTTGGCTCATGGCTCAATGACTTTCGAAACTTCAGTTTTGCCTCTGTAATTCAACGTGTTTCCAGTTTAAACATGAGGTAAACAATGAGCTATAACCTAGGGAGAAATGTTCAACAGTGTTTCAAAGTGCAGCAATGACTGGTAGATAATGTGCGACTGTCAAAAGTTTGGGATTCTTCTAAATAGATAAATAGGACACAGTTGTTGCATAACAGAGAAAGGGGTTTCATGTCTAAACTACCTGTGATGATGACAGACTCGCCACTAGGATTGCAATGTGTTGCTCAAAGGCTCTCAGACAGAACAGATGGCTGTTAATAGTACTTAACATGCAACGTACCGTAACCAGTGCTGGAGGAAGTACTCATATTGTTTGCTTGAGTAAAAGTATCAACATTATAGATTTTAAATTACCCATTATGAATCAAACACGCTAAAAGTATCAAAAGCTAAAGTAATTATAATACAGAAAAATGTCCCATGTGAGTGATAATATGGATGTACTATTTTACTGTTGTAAGAGTTGGAGCTGATTTCAAATATGTTATATAGGCTACTGTTGGGTAGTTTCATCTTTAAAAGTGCAATATATTGTAAATGCTTATCAAATTATATGTAAAGTAACAATTTTAGTAACTAAAGCGGTCAGATAAATGTAGTGGAGTAAAAACTACTATATTTTTCTCTGAACTGCAGCAGTGTAGAAGGATAAAGTACAATAAAATGGAAATACTCAAATGAAGTACCTCAAGTGTGTACTTAAGTACAGGAGAATATTTGTTTTTTAAAGTGCACATTCATGATACTGTTTTGTTTTTTTATATTTTATATATTTTTTTATATTCTGGGCTATTACACCAAACACCAATCACAAAAATATGATCTAGAATTTACAGTATGCATTTGCAGGAGTGGAAAAGCAGATCCAGTTATTGCATTCTGTGTGCTGCATTATATATCTTTTTATATGATGCCTGTTTGCAATTACTGTTGCTGATAGTTTGGGAGGGAAAATATAGTTGGAGGTTGATTGCTTCTGGATTTCCACAGAGGTGCTTTAACAGTCTGAGTGAAATGACAGAGTTAGCCTTTTCCTTTGATCCACAATTGAACACAGTTAATCACAGCACATTCACCTATTAGGACTTTTTTGGTGAAAATATTCTTCCCATGATCAATTTGCATGTGAATAGTTTCCTTCTAAATAGACATGACCACCATTTAGGAAAGGTTGATACCTGCTCTGACATAATGATTGCCTGTATGGAGGGAGAATATTATATTTATTTAAACATTTAACAATGAACATCTCAGTAATATCTGTTCTCGCTCTCGTTCTACCTAGAACTTTGTGAAGTGAAACCTTTCATTACTACCAAAGCGTTGAAATCCAGCATTGCTTATTAGTATTTTAGATGGGGTCAGGGGGAGTTAGGGGGTATCTTGTAGCTGCTGTGCACTTAAACTTGCCAGACAGAGTAATAGATAAAATATTAAACTTGGCGGCAGGGCGAGAATGGTAATGATGATACTTTTGGCCGGCCGTTTCGAGGCCTCTTTGTTTAATTTGAACGCGGCTCAGAAGCTTGTTCAAACACGGCTATCCAGAAGTGACAGGACGGCAGGGCAAGAAACATTCTTCCAATGGTCAAAGATAATATTTAAAATTTTATAGGTTTTCCACACATGAGTTGACAAGTTTTATTCTGAAATCGCAAATTTTGGAGTGAATAAAGCAACCCGAAGGTCATCTTTCAATACGTGTAAAATAGGGGATTCAAAAAGCTAAAGATAATCATTTTTATTCCGTTAACCATGAAGCTGTTCCAATACTGTCTTCTAAAAAAATACTGCAATTTCTTTTTCTTTGTGTAGTCTTTAGGAGTAGGTGTTGTTATTCATACAGTTTCAGTCTGATACTGAAACAAAATTCTTCACACATTTGTAATTCAAGCCAAATTAAAAATCCCTAGGCTCCTGGAATGATCACATACAATTGAGAAAAGTGAATGTAATAAATAAGTAAGACCCTGGGAGGGTGAAAGTAGAGCAAAGACAGCCTAGCTAAAATCTTTCCGGAGGCTTTTTCCCTTTTGCTGCCTTTTGTGGTGTAATTAATTGCTGTTAATTGTGAATGGCCGCTGGGCAGAATGTCCCGGCCTGTCATTTTCCAGCTGACACGGGTGGGGAGTGGGTAGCGTTTGATTTGTTTCGCTGGTGGTAGCTTTCAGCTCGGGGGCAAGATGGGCCCTGCAGCACTCTGTCAGGGGCCAGAAGCTCCAGTGGGCGACTCCTGCCACAACCAGTAAAGACGTCCGATACAGAAAGGCTGACAACCCTCCCCTCAGCACACACACACACACACACACACACACACACACACACACACACATACAGCTCGCCCTGGTAAACACATACATATATTCATGAGAAGCCCAAAAAGGTGTTCAGAAGGCCACGGGCAAGAGGAAGAAGCTGTCATTTGACCTAAAAAAAAGTGTGTACAATAGCGGTGAAAGAGGAAAGGAGGTTTGGGGTCATGTGCCTTGTTATTGCAATCTTTTCATACCATTACACAGCAGCTTGCAGCAACATGTGAATTCAAGATATCGAGACCAAATGTGGACAAAAAAAATGTGAGGAAAACTTTCAAGTTGACTAAAAGTGTTTTTTTTCACTGTTTACTTTTGCCTTTCTGGTGTTGCTCTATGTCCTTCCTGTTTGTTGATAAGTCTGCCCACCCATGGGGCGGTCTGTGCAGTTTGCTGTGGGGGTTTTAGCAGTAAAGAAGTGTGTGTCTGTGCGTGTGTTGATGTCTCAAAAGTTGTGGGAAGGCAGCGAAACAAGGTGATATGGCAGACGGGCTCATATCAGAGTGATATACAGTAAACAATGGCGTGAATGTGTCTATCACCCCATCCCAGCATTAAGAGATCAGTCGTATTATCTTGAGTTGACAACAGAAATTGTTAAACTTGACGCCTGTCTTTGCGTAACGAAGGAATGCTTCAGAGGCATATCATATCCTCCTCTGTGTGCCACAGGATAAACGACTTACCTCTGACCTAGTGTTTTCCAAAATAAAATAAAAAAAACTCTTTCCAGTTACTGCATTGACTTTGAGAGTCTAAGAAGGCACAGGTGTATCCCCAAAATGAACACTCTTTAACCTATAGCATCAATTAAACTACATGCCATCAGTTTTAACATTTGCCAGTTTTATTTTACTTTTTTTTATCGTTATCATGAAATTATAAAAAGTTAAATATACGACTATATTTGGTATTAATATTTGTCTATAAAAACTTGTTTAACCTGCTAATTTATCTTTTCCAGTTACTGTCTGGAGCACACACACACACTCTCTCTCTTTCATATACAGACACACAATGATGACTGACCCTGGCGGCCACGCTCTCATTTCACCACACAAACACACACACACACACGCTTTGGTGCTGTAAGAAACTCTTGCATCTTGATATGCACTGTAGCGTCTCAGCTCTCACTGTTGACTCATTGAGGAAAAAAAGAAAAAAAAGCCACATCCCACTAAGGTTTGACCCATTAGCACGTCATTCACTAAAGCTGATGAAGCGTGACGATTCTGAACTGCTCCCACTGGCATGATTTTCTTTTTATGCTCGCTAGAAGTTGCCTCGCATCACATGCTTCACTGAGCTGCCTAATATTTTCCTTCACTTGTGTATCATCTGAAAGACAGAGCGGAACAGTGGTATCAGTACACTCTGGTTCCACTGTGCGCTATTCAACCAAGCAGAAGTTAAATCATTGTTTTCTTAATAACCATTGAAAATGTAAGTTGAGGGCACAACGTGAAAAATGGTAATGATTACAATATTCAAACAACAACAAAGAACTAAATGCTTATTGTTCTACGCTCTGGTTCCTTTACAGTTTTGAGATGCTGCATTTCAGATATTTTGTGTGTTCTCATGCAGTTAACCCATCATCAAATCTAAAGTAATCAATTACTATAAATGCAAAACCATTCAGTACAAATTATCGACACCATCTGAGTGTTTGTATATTCTTCACTGTGTCTCTCTCCCTCTGCGTCCACTTTTTATTTCCTCCCTGTCTCCATCTTTCTTACTCTGATTTGTCTTCCATCAGCCTCCCAGTACCTGCAGTAGAAGCCAGGGAGCTGTCCCATTACTTATGCATAGGTATCATAGGTATTCATGTGTGTGCATGGGATAGGGCGCATCCGGAGCAGGGGCCGGGGCCCCGACATGACAAACAGGGTGTCAGCAAGGCTCCGCGGGACCCATTAATATGCTGGCGGTCGACAGGGATCCTCACCTACGCGCGCTTAATATTCCTGTATATTAAACAACCATAAATCAGAGGATATAAGCGCTGAGGAAGGTTGTGTGTGTGATGTGTTTCAGTGTGTTAAGGGTGATGTGTGCAGAGAAAGTGTGTGTGTGTGTGTGTGTGTGTGGTTGTTTGTGTTCGTACATGTTTGAGATGGTGTGTACACGGGGTACTGGATACTTTTGGGAAAGAGGAACAAGATTTTTTTGGTTGGGTCAGTTTCTGAATTTATGAATGTGTGTGTGTGCCCGAGTATGTTTTTGTGTGGACGTGCTCTCCGACAGTAAGTCGGGGGAATTCAGAGTGGAAGACAGCGTCAGCCTTTTAGCATTTCAGCCTGGCTTAAGCCCCAAAGCCTCACTGCTAACCCACAGTATCCCCAAACCAAATCATTTTCACACAAATAAAAGTTTATTCTCATATATTCAAACTTTTTCCTTTGGGATTTTATCCGTTCATATATATATATATATATATATATATATATATATATAAATAAATAAATAAATGTGTCCTTTTTTTCTTTTGGCCTTTTTGCGCTGAGCTAAGTACTCCTTGCTGCACTTTCCAGACAACTCCTGTCAATCAAGCCGAGTGTGCAGCACTGTAGTCTTTTTTGCTTGCTGTTGATGAAGTTTGTTTCATTTGTGTAGTTGGCTGTGTTTCTTGTTTGCCTGTTCAGCAGTGGTGGCCGTCATTGCCAAGCTAACTATTCAGTTTGTGTTGTTTGTGCCAGACAAACCACAAACATCAAACACAAAACTGTCTTGGCACCACAGAAACCTACCAGTGAGTTTAAGAAGTGGAACAGACACAAGATTTTATGAAAGGGAAATTCAATTACTGCCGTTATAACATGTAAAATGTTTTCTCTTTTCATGCATGAAAACATTTACAAATGACTACCATACTACTAATTTGTTTTAACCTTGTAACCTTCTTAAGCTGCAGTGTCATATGGCAACTTTGTCATCATCAGCTAAAGCTGCAGCATCTATCTAACTCATTAACATGTCTCCACCTCAGTCAAACGCACACATTCATCTTCTCCCCCAACACTCACGCATACACCGTGCTGCTCCCCTCTTCCCCTCCCCCGTCCATATTAATCTGTGTTACATGCATGCAAATCACCTTGTTTAATTAGAGACAAAGAATCTGTGTGTGTTTGTGTGATATTCATGATGATGTGGGTCCCCGGGTCCGAGGCAGGCATGCAGGCAGTCGGGGCCTAATTTTGTTTTCCCAGTAGGGCCAACTATTAGTTTCTCAGCTCATTAATTACAGTACGCTGTTGTGGAGAAATCATTAATAGTTAAAGTCGCCCTACAATAATGTATAATGGATATATTTGACGGCTCCTGATTCCTTATTCTTTCCTTTGATATGTGATCAATTTTTTAATGGTCATGACAATCTCCGGGCCTCGTTGAGTGGGCAGTGGAGTTGACCTCAAGCATGTGGGGAAATGGTTGTGTGTGTGTGTGTGTGTGTGTGTGTATGAATTGCATTCCATTTGAGTCGTCGGGGGCTCTCAGAGGTGGCCAAGCGTCTGGTCTGCTACTATCTCTCGCTGTGTGATCTGTAACAGTGTGTGATGCTTCCTGTGTGTGTGTGTGTGTGTGTGTGTGTGTGTGTGTGCGTGTGTGTGTGTGTGTGTGTGTGCGTTTTCTCTAAGAATGTCCGAGAAAGAGTCAGCATGTGGGTGTGAGTGCGTGCGTGTTTGCATGCGTGTGTCTCCACTCTCGGCTCAGATCAATGGCAGACACTTTTGTGACGGAGGTCATTAAAATCACTCCCAAGGCAGCTCGGAGAGTGTGAGTGTGTGAGTGTGGTGTGTGTGTGTGTGCCCCTCCTCACCCCCAAACTCTGACCCCCCCCCCTCCCTCTACACATCTCTTCAATTTTCTTCTTCTGTTGTTTCATTCATAAGTCAAGACATCGTGAGCTGCAGTGGACTCAGGCTGACTTGTCATGTTATCTGACTATTTACTATGTATGATCACGGCAAACATTTGCACATGTACTTGCATATTCAGTTAAATATGTGGCTTTCTTTATATTGAATACAATGAAAATAATATCTAATAGTCTACAGTATTGGTATTAGGGAGATTTTTTTCTGTTGCATAGCCTCCCAGACGACGGTTAGCTCGTTTCACGCTGGGCTCGGCGAGCCTCGTCAGAGTAAGAGGTAATTAAGTATGAATAATTAACACCAGGGCCCCCCGACTGGGAGACAGCAGAGCAGCTTCCCCGTGGCAGCAGTCGGCCAGATCACACATGGCCCTCGTAGCAGTCCACTGTGTGCCCATCTCGTTCATTAGAAATACCCACGACACAGACTCGTTGTGATCCTCACCACAGGATCCTGCACTGAGGGGGGGGGGGGGGGCAGGGGGCATCATGTTTGGTTCATCAGAAAAAAAAAACAATTTGCTTATTGTCATTCTTTTCAGCCTTTGAGGTTTTTGTATAGAAAAAGGTTTTCTGCTAATGGACAGTGACATTTCAAAGTTTTTAGATATTACAAAATCAGATAACAGTTGAAAATAAGTCTTTTTAAATTTATGAAAGAGAGCTTTCTTTGAGTCCATACAAATATCTAGCTTTTGAGGTGTGCGTTTCCTGAGTGGTAGACAGAGATAGCCAGCTGTACAATGATCACTTAGCTGAGCGGTTCATAGAAGCTTGAGTCTCTGGTCAATGAGTAACGACACTATCTGTTAGACCTGTGGGGTTTACGAGTCAACAGGTAAATGTCAAGTGTAATCACCACAGGTAAACCTTTGCCCTACATACAAGTTACTTCCATAACGCCATGCTTGTACATACATGGACACATCTCACAGCATCGCTATAGTACAGAGGATTTGATACGTAAAAGCATTTTTAGCATTTTCCTGTCAGTCACCTGCAATCCTCGACAAACACATTTTGAATTTTTTCAGGTTATGAAACCTTTTGTATACATGTCATTCCGTATAAAACGCTAACTTGCTTAGTAATAATCGTGCGTTCTTGTGCATGAACACTGTCAATAATGAGTGCATTCAAGACAAAAGATGTACCTACTACAGAGCTAATATTGTCTTCTTCCTTCTCGTCTCCTTTTTCATCTCTCTTTCCATCTGTCTGTCAGCTGTGCGGGCGGATCGCATGCGAGGCGGTCGCAACAAGTTTGGCCCGATGTACAAACGCGACCGGGCCCTCAAGCAGCAAAAGAAGGCGCTGATCCGAGCCAACGGCCTGAAGATTGAGGCCATGACTCAGGTGATGCAAGCCGTGCCCACCGACCTCACCATCTCCTCAGCCATCCAGAACATCCACTCGGCCGCATCCAAGGGCCTTCCACTGAGCCACCACCCGGGCCACCACGCAGGCCACCACCATCACCACCACCATCATCATCACGCAACCGCCCTGCCCCCCACAGACTACGACCGCAGTCCATTTGTTACTTCGCCGGTCAGCATGGCAATGCCACCACACGCCGGCAGCCTGCAGGGCTACCAGGCGGCCTATGGACACTTCCAGGGCACGCGCACCATCAAGTCCGAGTACCCAGACCCGTATACCAGCTCGCCGGAGTCCATCATGGGCTACGCCTACGTCGATGCCTACCAGACAGGCTCGCCGCCCAGCTTCCCTCACTTGATCGTGGAGCTGCTCAAGTGTGAGCCAGACGAGCCACAGGTTCAGGCCAAGATCATGGCCTACCTGCAGCAGGAGCAGGCCAGCCGAAACAAACACGAGAAGCTCAACACCTTCGGCCTCATGTGCAAGATGGCCGACCAGACGCTCTTCTCCATCGTGGAGTGGGCACGCAGCAGCATCTTCTTCCGTGAACTCAAGGTAGGTTCGCACGATCCGTGTGATGAGAGGGATTACATTTGTAAGTGAGGAGAAATATTCATGAATTTTCTTATTTTCATGGTTCTGGCAATCCTTCCTATTAATTATGAGCATGCTACTATTTAATCTTTAATAATATTTGCAGATGCTCTGCAGGCCTTCAATAAGTCATCCTGCATTTTGTTTCAATGATAAAACTTTCACCACGTTGTCATCCATAATTGACAGTACTTTACACAGTTCATGAACATCATGTGCTCAATCCTTTATCTTCAATAGGCCTTTAATCTTCCTCTTTTATGCACTGGCTCAACACTAATGCAGAGTACACAGGGCTGTGTGTAGGTGTGTGTGTGCGTGTGTGTGCGTGTGTGTGGGGGGGGGGTTGCTCGTAGCTGCCACCTCTCTCTGTCCCACTGCCTGATCAAAATACAGCAGCCAGCCACATTTACCCTGTGTGTGACACATTTTGGCTAGGGGTTGTGAAAACTGACTACAAGCTTCAGGCACTTTTCATACTAACAGGGTCCTATAGTCTGAGGGCTTTATGTGAACTGCATACTGCCCATCTCCCCTTGAAATATCCCTCAGATCTAAGTGGGCACACACTCTGTGATGATAAGAGACGTAACATCTGACTGAGAGCTGACGAAATCACGCAGAGAATAGTGTCACAATGACAACGAATTGTCTATTGGTTTAATTTTAAGATTTTTTTTTTTAACCTTCAGTTATTTGTGATGGACGTTCTTTTAAAGGCATTTTCATTTGGTACGTGTCATCTGCAAAGTCTATTAAGACAACAAAATCTGAGCTTGGTAAACACTGTGTTCTCCGTCAAACCCAACTGACCAATAGTAACCGTCCGCTAACGCCTCACTGTAAAACTGTGATAATTCCCGCTTATTCATCACAGAGCCCAAGGGAGAGTTTGTGTGCTCGCAGCTTCATTTGCTCTGAATGAAGGTTAATGTTCGGAGCGACATGAAAGGTGTTTGATTAGTCTGTGCTTCACCTGTTTTTCTTCCCGTTCTCTGACTCCTTTGTCTGTTTGTTTCACACGTGCATCGCCAAAGGCTCGGCTGCATATTCATGGGCACGGGCCTGTTTGCAAAATTCCCTCCAAAGATTTCATAGTATTTTGTTTTTAGAGGGGAAAATAACAAATGAGATAAATGTAATATTAAAAACAGAGCTAATTACAACACTGAAAAGAGTCCTTGAAAAACACATGTTGACATTTAGCATACGCCGTGTCCCCGCTATTGACATTTTCGAGATCTGTATTTGCATTCAACTGGGGTGCGCAGTACTTCACACGTGTATATATATATATATATATATATATATATATATACACACACACACACACACACATGCACACACACACATGTCCGTAAGGTGTGGCCACAGCTAATAATTGTGTGTGGTTTGCCCATTAACTTTGAACGATCATTTTTGCTCCACTCTGAACTCTCTATTTCTCACACCCTTGTCCTAATTCAATTATCTCTCCCACTTGTGTTCGTCACTCCCTGATTTGCTGCTGAATGAAATGTCATTATGTTTGCCTAATGAATAGTAATTGGGCTGGGTGCCCGTATACAAAGGTAGAAAATGACCTGAGCTCAATGCAGTTGCGGTTGCACAGTCCTCATAGGTTTAGGGAAGGTGGGAGCGCATTTCACTTGAACAAGGGAGATAATTGAACTGAACCCTCCTGCAGTATTTTTAAAGAGCCACCTACGTAAAGCACAAGGGGGATTGATAAAGTCCTTCCTTGCTCGTTTCTCATTAGTAAATACTGGGAGAACTGCTGAGCAAGGCTGAGTGTTGGTGATGGGAGTAAGCAAAACGTGAGCAGGCCAGACTGATATTGAACACATTTTAACTAGCATTGTTGTGATAGACTTCTGGTTTTGAAACATCTCCCTCAAATTGTTTGCCTTAGAGGATTTATCTTCAGCTGAGCTTTAAGGTTTAATTTGTTTATCGATCATAATTGAGTGTTGAGTGTGTGTAAATGTGTTGCTCGTCTGTTCTGCTGCCAGCTTTTATGCGTTTGCTACTGCAGTTCAACACTAAATTACAAAGAAAAACCCGCCCAGGACCACTGCCATCTCCACTTCATCTCCCTGCGAATACGTCTCCTTTTGTTTATGTGTGTGTTCATAGGAGCACATGCAGGCTAATGGTCTTGTACTGTTCAAGCATTACAAAACATTGCCAATGTTAGAGGATTTATTTCCTTTAATACTAAAAATGTATACACTTTTCTTACCATATGGTGTTAAGGATACAACTACCTACTGCAAATGGTGTGTGTCCCGTTGTTTTAAGATGTCATGCTTTTGAATCCGCCAGACCTTCGACATCTCCTTTTAACATGGATCTGACTAATAAATGTGAGATCGAGCCTGGGACCAGAGAGACAGGATTCAGAGCAGAATTGAAGGTTTGTCACAGGAGTAGTGTGGCGCTGTAGGAAGCTATGAATACACTTTCATCTCACGCACACACATATACCCACATTAAGACACAGACACCGCTCACACATAACACACAGCCCCTCTCACTATTATTAGCGCCGTAAGAACAAAAGAATTTCTCTGGTAATAGAGCCAAGCTGGGAGGGTGCGTGCGGGGCGTCTGCCAAAAAAAGTGTTTAAAGATTTAGTTTCCATAAGTTGGCGTCGGTCACAGGACTCATAAATATTTAGCCATTAGGAGAACCTTCTAAAAAGCTCTCCCCATTCTTTTCCAACGCAGCACGTCGCCTCTCTCTTTCTCCCCCTCTTTCTGGAAACGAGGTATGAGGTACTTGAGGGACGTTTATTTCTAACACCTTGGATCTGAGAAGATGGGGTGGGCTCCTAAGTTACCGCCAACCTACCCCAGTTTTGATTGGTTTAACACATCGCAATTCAGGTCTGGTGCACTGGTTTTGAAATCAGAGGCAAAGTGGCGTGATGAGAGAAGGTTTTGGCAGGGTTGAGGTCACGATCAATTTGTTTTAATAAAATTTGGAACAGGTGTGTATTGTATGTTTATATGAGAGTTTATGTCTATAACTTTATGTATGTCTAGGTTTGCACTTGCACCAAAGCCTATTTTTTTTCAATGCACCTGCTAAGTTTACCGAGCCTTAGTTTGCGTTTTTAATCAGAGTTTGAGTATGTTTTCCTACAGACTTAGGTCAGTTGTTAATGTATGGATTGTATTTTTTTTTACGAAAGATTGGATTGTTGTTGTTAATTAATTTAGGGCATTTTTAATTATTTATTTTCCTTTTAGTTTTTTTCAAATATACCGATGACTTTGGAAAAATTACAATTTTAAAACCTTATCTTTGAACAACTTACATTTTGCAGATGATCGGCTTCCTCAAAACGTAATTTTAAAATGACGATGCACGGATACATATTAATCAGCAGGTATTTTTAAATGTGTGGACGTGTTTCGTAGTTTGTATTCTGCATATGAAAGTATATTAGCAGGGCTTGAACCAGTAGATGAGTGTGTGAGTTGTTTACACTGCATCAGTATTTGAGTGTGTTCTAAGGAGGTTTGTCTCGCAGTGACATTTGCTAGCGCAGGGTACTCTGCCACCCCTCCCCTTCTCATCCTCTCCTGTCCTCTGTCCTGCCATGAACCCTTCCGCCCACTCTGGTGCCAACCGTCGACTAGTCAGCTTTGCGTGTTAAAGGATAAATATACTCAAAAATGATTTTTAAAAGGCAGCTACTGGCAATGATTGGACTCCTGCATTAATTTTGTCCTTAGGAGGTATTAAAAATCCTGGATAGCAGTTTCTCCATCGACTGCAGCCAAATGGATGCTGTGTTTTGAGTATTCTTGATTTAAAAATGGAGAAGAAAAAAAAGAAAAAATCGAATTGTAAGGCATTCTAGGAAGTGACTGAAGCAGAAATTGAAAAATCCAGTACTTAGCAAAAACATCTAACTGAAAACAAAAACAAAAGAAATTAAAGTAAAGAGGCAAGTAAATTGACATATTGGAGATAAAAAAATGTTGCAAATAAGACAAAAAATGTAGAAACAAATTAAGCTGGCCTTGTACACAACTCAGATAAATTATAACATTATTATTACTTGAACCTTTGGAATAAAAAATATGTGTAAACACAGCCTTCTTAAAAACACCTCTTCTAATGTTCCTGTTTGTGCCGATTATGAAATGAGATGAGATATGAGATGTCCATTTACACGGTGTCTGTGTGCGTGTGTGGGGGTGACTCATACTGTAGCTGGTCCTCTGTTACCCTCTCCTCCATTGTTCCAGTGTTGGGATGGCTGGCCTGACTCCCAGCCCAAACACAATGAGAGGGAGATTTTAGCAGGGCAATTGGGACTATTGATTCATGTTTATATCTTACCTTCCTAACTATACTCCCTTTTCACAACCCCCCCCCCCCCCTTCCTCTCTGCACCTTTTCATAAAAAGGATGTGTGTCTGATGTTGGGACAGCGAGCACTTTTGTGTGCCTTGTCAACACTCAACCTGGAGAGGAGGGAGCGCGTCAAAAAATACTTTTAAAAAATCCAACGTATTAAGGCTGCTACAGTTTACTGTTTGGCTACAGTAAAGCAAAAATACATCTTTAGATATGCTACGCTGTCATGACCATTCAATGACTTTTTCATAATCTTTCTCTTTCTTTCTTTCTTTCTTTCTTTTTCTTTCTTTACCTCCTTTAACCTTAACTTTTTTACACATGCACTATCACTTCTCCAGGCAGTAATTTGCCAGAATGCCTTTAAACAACACCCAGAAAAGAGCTAATCAGACATGGACAAAACAAACGTATGAATTGCGTAGTTAGTTTTTGTTCCTTGATGCATGTTTGAATCTACAGCCTTGACCTTTCCCCTAAAAGAACACGTCTTTACACTGCAATCGGGGTAAAATGGTGTGATAGAAACCTTTGCTTCTCCATTCTAACGGACTGACACTAAAGCTGGTGATGCTGTGATTATTTAGCAAATATGATCCCCCTTGGTATTTGCATGTTCATTTATTCTCAGCAATAAGTGTTGGTAAAGGGTTTTGGGAGAACTGCCAAATACCAACAGTGTGTGCCATCTCCTGTCAACAAATGAGGCCTGACAACATTGTTTTGTGTTTGAAGCTATATAAACCCACTTTCTTTTCTTTCCGTCCTTCTTCCTTTCTTGCAAGTGCACCACAGATGCATCAAAAATGTGAAACAGTGTTTGCATGACTGGGCTCTGGGGCAGGGACACTAGAATAGAAAAGTTGCATGAAAATCAAATTACAGCATCAAAAAGAATTTAGCCTCAAAACCGCACAGTTTGAGAAGTGTATCACGACATTTCAAAGAGGATTCAAGCAGCTGTGGAGGAAAAGCGTCACCTTCCTTCTCCTTACTAAATGTTTAATTCACAGTAACAAGAGATGACATGTTGTTAAGAATCTGTCTTGAGTCAAATGTTGTGTAACGTTATACATATATTTAGTCCGTCCACCTGATAAAAGTGGAGCAGGGAGGAAAATAGCCGTGGCGTTTTGAAATGTGGCTTCGCTGTTTATTTTAGTCATCCAGGGACCGTTTTTTTGGGGGGATCCAGACAGGTTTTTGTGCTTCTATGTCTCTTTCGTTTTTTTCCCCTATTTTGTCTCTCTGCATGTAGCGGGAATGGCAAAAGCAGAACTGAGGGCCATTAAGTTGAGGAGGAACTGTATTAGAAGTCTTGTTCCCTGGGAAAGCTCCCAGCTGAGATGGGACGGCCATATTGGATAAACAGATGGCTGGGGAAAGGAAAGGACAGGCGAGCAGAACAGAGGTGAAACAAAGAGGGGAGATGAGAGAGGGGACGAGTGGAGGAGGAATGTGAAGAGGGAAGGAAAGAAGAGGGACTAACAAAGAGGAAGAAGTAAGGCAGGGAGAAAATATAAAAGGTGATTTGATGAAGGAGGGGAGTGGAGGATGCTAAAAGACAAAATATAAATATAAACACAGAAAGAGAGCTGAGAGTTAAAAAAAAAGTCAACAGGAAGGGCAAAGGGGCAGGAAAGCGATGAGGTAATCTACATGGAACAAGATCTGTAATGTTTACACACAGAAATATATAAACATAAAAATAAATGTAGATATATGTGTAGTTCAGACTGTCTAAATATTTAGTAAAACTACAATTGAGTCCTTATTTTAATAAAATGTGGACAGTTTTTCCATCAAAAGTATCTTTTCTGATATATATTCTTTTTATTTCGATATTTTATATATTTTACTTTTCAGCACATCAATCCCAATATCATGAACCACAAACTAATAAATTCAAACAAATCAAGAATCTACAAAACATGTTTTACCTGTGCGCCATCCCTGCAGTCAGATATTTTCAGAAAGATACTGGTCATTAATTCTCTTCCAACACAAATTTCAAAAGGTCTTAAAACCTCACAAAATTCAAAGAAATCCACAAGCATTTTAAGCAGTAGAATTATTTACAGCAGAGACTCTTTCTTGCCCGTTTATTCGACGCCTCTAAGCGGCAGCGTGTCCGTCAATCCCGCGGTATGACAGATCCCTGGGTTAGGGGCAAGAACAGGGGTGGTGTTCACATCCCACACCTGAATATTCTCCACTTATAGATTTACCTGAGTGAATAATGTAAGGTCCTCTGATACGCCACACTCTGCCCTGCTGCATAATTTCCCCCCTTCCTCACCTTCCCTCTATCTACACTCATGAATAATACATGAATTTACTTTGGTGAAATTACAGTTACACCACCCTCCCGCCCAGGTCAGACCGGACAGTCTTTTTCTATAGTCTGATGCTCCTCGTGCTCTCACACACACACACACACACACACACACACACCTTCTTTCCATGACCTATCCAAGAGCAGTCTAATTTCCAAGGTGCAACCAAGCGCGTGTGTGCATGTTTGTGCATGTATAAATGTGTGTGTGTGTGTGTGAGTGTGTCTATGTTGGATAGGGGGTGTGTGTATTGCTCCTGCCCTGCTTTGACCGCTGATTGCACCTTTGCTTTTTTTTCTTCACACTCCATAACTGAGTGGAAATTAATAAGCCGTTTTAGGCGTGATCTGTGAACCCTGGGAAGCGGTATATCTATACTAGCTCCTAGACACACACACACACACACACACACACACACAGATTCAGAGCCTCAGGCTGCAATGTCTGTCTTGTCATAGAGGTCAACGATCCCCCCGCGCAACAACCTCCCCTCCCGACACCCCAATCCTGACAAACTGCAAGCGTGATGGGGTTGGCGGCAGCGCGCAGTTGGCAGAGATTTGTATGTGTCCCTGGTCCATTGCATTTGAATTATTCGGCAGGCTGTGTTGCACCCCCCCAACCCACACACACACACACACCATAGCATGCTTTCTTTACCTTAGTTGGGAAGAAAGAAGGTGCATGGAATGACGGAGAAAGAACGAGGGACGTAAGGAGATGGGGAGTTCAAATGAGTTACAGAAAAAGAAAAGAGAGAGAAGCGCTAAGAAGGTGACATGAGATTGAGTGGCAGAGAAAGAAAAAGAAACATAGTGACTGATTTAGAGTGAGAAAGTGACCGTGAGAGAAAGAGAGGACAGAGTCGGAGATGGAGTTTGAGACAGAGATATCGCAGCAAAGAGGGAGGGAGAAAAGAAGAGTTGACAGCGAGATATAAAGAGAGATAGAAGAGAGAGAGAAAGAGAACATGAGAAGGAGATAACGAGGGACAGCCAGAGAAGGACAGAAAGAGGGAAGTAAGGAAGAGAGGAAAGTGTGTGTGTGTGTGTGTGTGGGGGGGGGGTTAAATGGGAAGATGAACAAGGGGCTGCAAGAGGCAACAACCAAGGGCATGAGGAGGAGGAGGAGAGGGGGCATGGTGAAGGACAACAAGGGAGGGTGTGGTGGGGTGAAAAGAGGACCGGTAGGTGTGTGTGTGTGTGTGTGTGTGTGTGTGTGTGTGTGTGTGTGGGGGGGGGGGGGGGGGGGGGGGGGGGGGGGGTAAGGGGGGAACAGGTGGAAGGTTAATAGGCCTGGAGCAGATCCACCAGACGCTCTTGGGCTTGATATATGGGCCCAGGGCCTGGCGCGGGGCGTAGGCTTTCAAAGATATATTATTTCATTTGAGGAGCAGCACCATTCTGGCCGACAACCCCCCCCCCTCACCCCCGCCTCCACCCCCCACAGCCCAGCATTTGTCCAGTGATAGATGACACGCCCCCCCCCCAACACCTCAACATACACACAAAAATACACGTACAGTATTGTCCCTCCCAACACACACTCAGAAATTCTGTCAGGAGACTACATTTTCTTTCTCTTTCTTTCCTTCCCTCTTTCTTCATTTCTTTCCCTCTTTGCCTTCCTCACCCCCTTCTTCCCTCCAGCCTTCCTCGCCCCCTCCCGGCTGTCAGTCTTTCTCCCAGTCTGCAGGCAGGTCCTATGGCCGCCTGTGTGTTTTTTTAAGTTGCTATTTTAGTGGTAACAATATCTGTTTGATCAGTAGCACTGGGAAGGAGCAGGAGTTTTGTGGAGGGGGGGGTACGGGGGAGGGAGAGGGGGGTTGGTTTCACAAAGGCCTCTTTTCATTCATAAATTATTGACCATTGCTCAAGACTTCACTCTTTCTTTTTCATAAATACTTTAAACCCCCACCCATTTTTTTCCAATAATACCGATATGAAATGGAAAAAGTCAATTTAAGATCCGTTTTAAAAAGACACAGCATGTGGTCAGTCAAAAACACGGCCCACAGGTGAAATGTACAAACATACAAACTGTAGGGGTGTCAGAGGGACACTGGTAAATTAAAGAGTCCTTATTCCACTGTGTGCAGGCATGTGTTTAGCAGAAGCTCTTATGGTGTAATCTTTTTTTTTCTCGCTAGGTCAGTATTAATTTCCTGGCATCGCCAACGTCTGTATTTTCCAATAGCATCTGTCATGCTTTGGCTGTTTGACTGGAGGCGACCACTGATCAAATTTTCCAATGTCCTCCTCACATCCCCCCCCGATGGTTGTAGAATGAGCTTTAAGAGCCTTTCCAAATACTGGAATGGTCCCGTAGGTTGAACCCCAGGGGACCGCAGGAAGCCGGAAGGAAGAACAGGAAACTTGTTAAAAGAGAAGATTTAAAGTCGCCCGTCCCAGAGGAGCGGCAGCTACAAGGAGACGACGGGGGTTAGGAGGTTTTAGCATGCACAAAGTCTGCTCATCTACTTGTTGCTTTGATGAGGGATGAAAGGCTGTCATGAAGTACGAGTTTACAGAGCTCCCGGACATGATAGACTCAACTGTCCTCAAGAACATTTCCTCTTCCTTGTAGCGTCTTTCTCCTCACTCAAGGAATGTTTTCACTGTTTCAACATTTAACTGAAATCCTCACTCAATACGTGAGAGCAGGTAGGGGAGCACACTTGGACACTGACAAGACATGCAACTGTTGACAGATGGATCAAGTGTCCGCACCACCCCTAAACCTGTAGAAGAGAAGTGTTTTTATAACTGCCATCTATCGCTGCCTTTCTCCATCTCACCCTCCCCTACAAACCACTGCTGATGATGCAGTAAAGAAAAGCAAAAAAAAAATAAAAAATACCTCCACCTAAGTTTTTCATTTTCAAGCAAGTTAACACAGCCTGATTCGCATTTGCGAGCACTTTGGGCATTCGGCAGGAGAAAGAGCAGGTCGTGTTTAAGTCTCGTTTGAGGACGATCAGGGTAAAAGCCTTTTTTATTGGCAGGTCCTGCCGCTTGTTAAGATGGTGACGCAGGTGACTATAGGCTGTGCGGTTAGCCTCGGTGGCCCCGAACTAACAGGGTTGTTGTTTCACAAGTTGGCAACAGTCAGTCAAATCAGCAGGGAGAGAGAGAGAGAGAGAGAGCGAGAGTGATTGAAAGGTTTAGAGGATGTGGGCATGAAAGACAAAGAAAATAAGTAAACAAAGTGGATATGGGGAATTGATGTAGTTGGCCAGGGTGCTAAAGTAATCAACTCAACAGCGTGCGAACACTTTACACACTCCACCAAAGTACAAAGTAGCTTTCTCCCTATCCTCCTCTCTACTGTGCTTGTAGTTATGAGTCGTGTTAAAGTGTAAGCAGGGAACCTTTCCAAAGTGCCTCCCATCAGAAACTGCGAGACAAAAATGTGGTGCTCACAGTTTGCTGCGGCAAAGGACAAATTAGAAGTGATCCTCGTAAAAAAGTATCGTTATCTGCCGGCGGGCTCGGTGGCTGAGGGTGCCGATATGTTGTCAGGCGAGTGGTAAATATACAGACAGAAGTGCCGGCATTTCGCTTCTAAATAGCTCCTGGCTATAGAGTTTCCTAGAGGTCAGAGGGGCCGAGGTGTGGCTGCCGCTGCCTTATGCCGACCCTCAACCTCTAAACTAAACTCACCACACAAAACTATGCAAACCTGTCAGCTAATTCATCTTCCTCTTTTACATCTTCCTACATGTGGCCTCTGTAAATGACACAGTTTAGAAAACATTAAAGCTCACATTGAAATCCCATTTCACATTGAAATCTGTTGATGATGACATCTATTCACTTTATCAGCGCACAATTACTCAGTTTGAAAAATAATAACATTGAAAACTGAACATGTCACTGAGCAACAATTAGCCAGCTATTCCTCTAATACTTCAACTAAGGGAATGTTCAGTGAAGGTTTATGGGGTAAATAACAGAAGAAGTTGTATTTTCCACTTGACAATGACTCCATTAAACAATTATGGTAATATATGTTTAAATAGAAAAAATGTATTAAAAAAATGAGACATTTGCAGTGACGTATCGTGTGTATCTTAAGGGATACTGAACAGCAAACTTCTTCAGGCAAAGATTGTATTCCTCAAACTGCACTCTGAAACACAATGCTCAACTGGCTTTCCAAGTAAGTTAAAAAAAAACAATAAAAGAAACTCAAAGAGCCCTATAGCTTCTAATGTTCCGATGTTGCGTGGCCTCAATTATCTGCGTGTAATCCAGCCTGCCTAGAGGTTGTGACTGTGTCTGCTGCTTTCGTCACTGGGCTGTCAACAGTTGTCCCCCAATGTCTATTTCTGATGCTTATTTACGGCTCGCCTATTCTGGACAGGGAGTGGGGAAGCTTGGTGGGGTCGGGGGTCCGGGAGACAATAGACAAGACAGTGGCGGAGCAGAGCCGACAGCTTGCCTTCTAGTTTTACACTTAAAGAGTAGAGGGGTATTTATATTCAACTGGGAAGGCGGGTGATTGAATTTGCACAGTGATGACTGATGCATGCATTTCATAGGGGTAACACTAGACACTGTGGTTGTGTTGTGACGACGAGCGAGAAATTTCATTGGGGCCGCACGGCAAACAACGACCCAGACGAGAAAATGGCTTCAGCCCCGCCGGCAAAGTAGGACAAAGACACCTGTTCTCTATCCTTACTTTAAGCGTTCCTTTCTTTGCTGGTTTTGATTTTGCTCTTGCTCATTTCTTTTACACTACACCAGGACTTTTTCATTACTCTCACACCATTCCCTCTTCCTCACCTCTCAATCTGTCAGTCTCTTTCTTCATTTCTCCCAAAGCGCCGTGACTGCAAACCTGGCACGAGCTACATATAAATGATTCCATACATGTGAAATAAAAAGGCATGGCACTAATAATAGGCATTTACAGTCCCGCGTGCTTTTAGGATTGCGCCCACTTAGAGGAAGATGAAAAGAGGCTTTTCAAGCAAGCTGAAAACAATGACGAGCAATAAACCAAATATGCTGAAAGGGGTACTTTCTGAAAAGGGTGTCTACAACACACTGAACTTCTGGAAATGAACCAGAAATGCTGAGAAAAAAAAAAGACAAGGTTTTCAGGTGGCAAGCCGCAGTCTCACCTTCCCTTAGGCTATTACTTTATACGCCACATGTTGCACTGCACTTCCCACCACCATCAGCAGCAGCACCACTAGGCCTCATACTGCCGCAGCAGTGCTATAGAGAGATTTCTCTCTCCTAATACAGATGCATTCATGGCAGTTTCTGTCAGACGAGTCCTGGCGATACACTTCAGGGAGAAGCAGGGCTCCATCTGTTCTGCTGCGTTGTGGTTTTGATGCCTCCTCTTCCTTGTACTTTGACTGTTTATATACAACAGGAGCTCCGGAAATGCTCAATTAGCTAATTCAGATATTTAATTTGTACATCAAGGGCTGTGATCCCAGTGATCTCTGGAGCTGTGCCATATTTGGATGTGGTTTCACAGCTGTCTGCTCTAAAAAACCCACCAACTAAACCCCCTCACAGCCCCCCCCCCCCCCCCCCCCCTTAAAAAAAAAAAAAAAAAACACACCCATCCCAGCGCGTCAAACGCTAATGGGAATCTGTCTCCCGCCCTCTCAGACAAGAAGCATCACTGCGTCGTTCTGCATTTTAAAACAGCTTTAGTCTAAGCTTTGTTAAGGTATATTGCATATACAGTGTGTGTCTGTGGGTATGTCTGTATGTGTGTGTGTGTGTGAGACAGAGTTATGGAGGACTGTCTCGACTGTTCTAAATAATACAGAAGGGGGAAGCCTTTAGCCTGTCCTCTCTGTCTCCTCTCTTTCTTGTCTTCGCTTCCTCTTAAAAGACAGACAGCCAGACAGGAATTATGGGGTCATTTCCCACTGTCTGTCAACGAAAGTCACACAGACACAAACACACACAATAGTACAAACACGCAGACACACACACACGTGTACATATATGCATGTACATAAATCCTCTCTTACTCACGTCTGACAGTCATAATAACCGTACAATAAAGTGAATGCAAAGCCCTACTTTTAACCAACTCACGCAGAAATCTGCATACACACACACACACACACACTCCCCTCCTCACCTCCTTATATTGCATCCCCTCCACACACCTTTCACACTCAGCACACAAACACCAAGTCATAAATTGCAGCATTAACTCAAATAATGATTGCACGGCATGAAAATTCAATGGATGGGGCTTAATGCCCTGGAATTGCCTGGTAGATTAAGATCTGGGTGTGCGTTTGTGTGTGCTTGGGGAGTCTATAAGGGGGGGTGTTTGATGGATCAATAGGAGTTCTATGTTCAGCACCTATCAGCCAGGAACCTTAGACAGTCCACTTGCACAACTCATTTTGCATTTTGGATGGCATGCATTTTCTCAGTCTGCAAAGAGGAGAGTGGTGTGACGGGAAGGGAGCAGGAGGCTGCACATGTAAGTGTGTGTATGCAGGTATAGAAATGACTGTGTGTCTCTGTGTAAGTATCCAGGTCTTGACATGATTGCGTTTGTTTGTGCATGTGTGTGTGTGTCTTGTGTTGGAGTGGAGGAGGAGGAAGGGTTACTTTTGGGAGATGCCATTCCCTGGGCTGCATGTGTATTAGCGGTCTAATGTTCATGTGAATAATTGATTAGGGCCTCTCTGTGTTTTTGATAATTAGATGATAGCTTCTTCGCTCTAAGCCCTGAGATTTCAAGTGTGTGAGTGAGTATGAGAGTGTGTGTGGGGGGGGGGTATCTTTAAAACAATAGCTCTCAAAATGAAAAGAAAAAAACTCCTTTCCTCTAAGCCACGCACTCATGGATTAACTTTCTTCATAAATGAGGCAACTGTACATACATTTAGTTCTCATAGCCTATCTGGAGATCTCTTTCATGTGTTGCCTCACCAATGAGTTGGGCTCACTTTTCTTTAGACATTGTACCACCTGGATTGATTATGTCATACAGGATCATAATAAAACTTTACCTGGAAAGTTCTGATTTTGTACATATCTATTAAACAGACCAGGTGCAGACCGGACAATAAACATTGCATGCATGAAAAGATATCAATTGAAATTCATGACTGGCCCCTCAGTGGGCCGTTCTCTTGCCTTATTGATTTGTCTATCTTTCATATGCTTATCCATCAAGTAAAAACAGAATAGGAAAGTTTGGCCGTGCTTGGTTCATCCTCGGATCCCTGCGCTAATATCAGACAGACGAGAGGGTTTGTTGCCATCGTCAGCGACCTTGAGAAAACAAGATGTTCTTCCCACTGCAACACACACACACACACACACACACACACACACACACACACACACACACACACACACACACACACACACACACACACACACACACACACACACACACACACACACACACACACACACACTTTGCTTTTCCGCATGAATGTTGTGCCGCTTCTTGTGGATTCTCACAGATGTGTGTTTGCATTTGTGTATGCGTGCTTAGCTGGCTTCAGCTAACAACGTTACCTTACGTGCCGTGATCTATTATGTGTACCCGTCACAGCTGTTGTATCTTCTGCGTCATCGTTATTTATTCATTATCTATTTACGTATTTGTTAAGCGCTCACAATACTACACTGGTTTGCCACCGTAGACAGATACATTTCCTGTATCTGTAGTGGTCTCATATTACTGAGGCCCAGGCAGAGTAGACCTTGTTGGGCCCACGTCTTTTTTCCTCTCGTCTCGACAAGGCTTGGGACAAAAGGATGCTGTATCCTTTGGGCGACGAGGAGAGGAAGAGGGCATGTAAAATGATTAGCTGGGTTTTTATGTTTTCCCTTTCTACCACGACCCTGGGACAAGAATTAGAATTTCAGGATGTGGAGACGGTAAAAAACAAGATGTGAAGATGGGGGGAGAGGGAGAGAGAGCATGGTCAATCGAAAGCAGAGTGTTCCCAGGGTCAGAGGTCAGCCTCCAGAGTCTGTTAATGCCGTCACCGTGGGAACCGATCAATCTCAGTGCCGCAGCAATATCGATCAGACGAGGACACACGCACAGCATTCTTTCTGACACACACAATACAGCATTCATTCATTCTTACAAAGCGGTTTCTGCTCTCAGGCCAGCACAGTGAGTTCATATGCATCGACACACACACACACTCACTCTGAACAATGTGCCCAATACTTTTCAGAACAGAAAAAGTTCACTTGAACAAAAAGTAGCAAAAAAGTACTTTCTTTGACTACATTTTTCGGATTACATTCTTGTCAGTAACAAAAGCGCTACACATCGCCAGCAACTGCACACTGATATTCTTTCGTAGAAAGAGGGATTGTATTCTTCATATTGCCTGGTATTTCTCTTTGACGCCTAAGAAAATCCACATTATAAATGACATTCAACATGCTCCGCGGTAACCTGAGTAGATGTAGAGTAGGTGCTACTAAAGTGAGATTTAGAAACAGAAAAATACACAAAATTGCAAACAGCAAAAAAAAAAAAGGTTTGTGGATACAAGACCTTCTTGTGACAATGGTTATATTTTATGTGCTCACAGATGGCCGGAGGCATCTCTATGGCTGTTTAGGGACATAATAGCAGTCTAGAGTTTCTGTCGGACATAAACCCACAGGCATCTGCACTACCTGATATGTCGGATTAGATATACATGCAACCAACAAACAGGTGCCAGTGACACGAGGTGTTGATGAGCATGCACGCAATGATATACATATAATGTCACATACATTCATAGTACAGACCACTTTGACTATCAAGCTGATGTTAAGTCTGCCAGCTGTTGGTCTTTTAGAGAGATATGCATTAATGCGTCTCTGAATGCCAGATGTTTTGTTTCTGATTTTTGCTTTGGGTCCATATTGGCTTATGATCAAACTGGATCGTAATACATTCAGGAGACTAGAGTGACCACTCAGACTGCAGACAAACTGAATAAATGACATAGTTTCCTTCCCAACGTCAGTCTTATCTTATGAGAATGTTTGTAATACTAATAATAATAATAATATTTGTATATTTATTCACATTTATAGAAAATTAAGAAAGTTCAGCTTTTGGCCATTTTACTGTGGATGTATTGAGTTTCCCTGGCGGCTCAGCTCTAAAGGAAATGGATGGATTTCAAATACTTTGCTAATCATGTTGATTCACAGAACATCAGCAGAGCTGAACCCTAAAAGTCAGGGAAAATGGCAGGTAACCAGCAGGTGTACAACTAGCAAAAAACAGCTTCAATCTTCAACCTTGTCTGCTGGCTGACAGTCAGTTTGACTGAAGCTATAGTCGCTCACTATATTATCTCTATTATTATCATTCCTCTCCTCAGACCCCCTCCCCCTAGACTAGCAGTGCCACCTGCCACCTGCTCATTTTCCCAGCATTCTTATCACCCCGCCAGCCGTAGGATCGAGGCCCACACAAACTGTATGCCATGACAAACAAGAGTTGGTTTGGAGAAGTGAGGGGGAGGGATAATGATTTTATTTTCATCCGCTTCTGCAGCGCATAGAGAAAAGCCAGACATAGTTCGGAACATGGACACCCAAAGCTCACCTCTCCCTACCAGCAGGTCACATAGCTGGAACACCCTGGGGATTGTGTCACTCACTCTGTTGTTGTTTTTCCCCAATGGATGCAACTCTATTTGTGGCTTTAAAAAATGTTATGCCTGCCAAAAATGATTTGAGGTAGGATTCAAGAGGCATTTGTTGTGTCATGAGTCAATAGAGACCTTCCATGTAATTTGGTCTTTAAGACAATAGGAAGGGTAATCCAGAAATAAACAGACACATGGTAAAATTGGTCAGCAGGGTAGCATGTGCTAGGAAAAAAGTACCAACCACTCCATGATTTGTGATACATTGATGACCAATTAGTTGAAGAAAATCCTATTGTTGGCAATGAAACCACACACTGAGACTCTTTTCAATTAAATTACCAAACTATGAACAAAAAATGAGCTACAGTACATTCAAGTTCAGCATAATTAAGTGTTCGAAACGCTCTGAGAACAACAGCCGCTGTTCTAGGTGAATTAATGCCTGTTCCCAGGTGAATACAGGACCTGTTTGGCTCAAGGCGAACAGATGCCAAGACAGGACTGCACCAAAGGGCGGCTGCAAGAGATGCACCAGCATTGATGTCAGCTTCAAACCTCACCTGTAGTATTTCGAGACAGCATTGATTCTTGTCCAGCAGAGAGAGACGGGAAGAGAGAAGCACAGCTATTGTTTATGTACAAGACGTTTGAGGCAGATAAACTCATGGTTTCTGTGTGTGTGTGTGGGTGTGTGTGTGTGGGTGTTCTCCCCCCTGTCTTAAAAAAATAGCATGATTCTCTCCATTCATTAAGGCTCCACAGAAGGAGATTCCATTAATCTGTTCATTAGGCCACATCAAAAATGGAACTACTTATTAAAACCAGATCCAGCTGTGTACTCTCGTTAAAGCGTGCCGTACGAAGCTCAACAATGCTCGTGGCACTAGACCAAAACCCGGCCACAAGAAAGGGGGGAAAAGATTCTACTACATTGGCCTGCTTTGACTCAACACACCATGATAATTGCTCTACTCTTAGCAGGGGGCTATGAATAAACATTACTTTAGTCAGCGAGCATCTGAATGCTCCATTTCCAATTAATTTACATTTACCCAGAAATGGAGGGAATATCTGCTCTTAATCACTATGTTTTATTTTCTCAATTTCCCCCAAGTCTTTTCTCATTCTCTCATTCCCTGTCTGGCACTTTCATTCCCCCTCTCACCCACGCTCTCTTTCTTTTTCTACCTCTCTCTCTGGAAAATCCCATTAATCTCAGCCAGTGGTTTTGAACAAAAGCTATGGGCTAAGCGATTGATCCTGGCATTGATCCCATTCGCCTGAACGATCATAAAGGTGTTAAATTGGTTTCTTGGAGGATATGTATTTTTCATTGCTGGCTGCTGCAAGTAGAAGTTCCTGCTTGGAATTTCTCGCAATTCTTTAACCAAACACTGGTGATGATATTAAAATATTAAATAGATCACACCTTGAAACGCCTTAAATGTGGATTTTGAAGCCAGTTTTCTGGGGAGCGTGTTTTCTGCATCAGCGTGAACCTTAGAAGCTAAATCCTTATAATGAGTTGTGCTCCATCCAAGGACTGGTAGAGACTTGGGATTGTCCAAATGTGTTAAGTGGAAGCAAAAGTAAAGAAACTCCTTCACCTATGTTGCTACACTGTGTAACTCAAATGGTACATTTGACACCAAATGCAAAATGATGGTTTTTAACCACAAAATGATAATGTGTCATGGCCAGCTAACATGTATAGACTATTTCAGAGTAAAGGTTCGTCATCATAGGACAAGACTAAAAGCCTCTAGTTGCTGCTCATTTAACAAATTTAATTTCTTTGAACAAAACTAATGAGAACCGCAGAAAGGAGAAGTTGACACTTTCAGCTTTTGGGTAATTTGGTTGATCCATCTAGTGACATGTAGAAGTGTATATAGATATAGAAACCAAATAAATAGGATGCATTTGAGGAATAAAGGCAATGCTGGTTTAGTTTGTGTGTAGAGGCAACCGTTGTGCTGGGGGAAAATAATGTTACTAACTAGTGTAGTTAAGTGTAGAAAAATAACAATCAGGACCATGTGTAACATCTCTGTCCTATGGCGAGTAGCAGATATAGTTCGACGTATGTTGAATTATATGATCAAATAAAATATGTGGTTTCATATTTTTTAAATAATCCAAAAGTGACGTTCCCAAGATACTTCAGCTAAAATAAAAAAGAAATATCTTCCTAGATGTAGAACTGAAATAAGCTTATCCACCAAACGTACCTCCTCATCCTGACTTTCCATTTTGCTATTTTGATGTCCAGAGAGACATTTTCAAAAACACTGACTCAAAACATTTAGCATTGAATTATCTTATTTCAGAATTCATTGTTAGCAGCCAGTGATAGCAGTGTTAACAAGCACAATGTGTATCACTTGGGGAAGTGAGAAACCCTCAGGGAACAGCAACACAACAAGTTTGTTTCCTACTCAGTCGACATTACTGGAAACAGTAAATTAGCAGTTATCTAAACTTTCCATGACGACACCGTGAGATAAGAATGAACTGACTAAACAAATCAGCTGTTTTATTGCTCCTGGTGAGCTCAACAAACCGCTCATTTGAACTTTGTTGTGACATATTGTGAACACATCAAAATTCGGGAATGCAATCAGCCAGTGTTGGACTGTATCGAGAGCCTTGAAATAGTACTCAGGACTTGCTTGCATAAAAAAAACACAATACGAAGCACTTGTCAGCTCCATGTCAGAAAGTTCATATTATCTGAGAGAGCAGGCAGCACATCTTGTAAGATCAGGCGCCATGAACGTTGCTCATTTGACAGAGCAAAGGAAGAGCTTGTCAGGGAAACAGCTCGTGTCGCTGGCACTTAAAAAGGTCAGCGAACTGAACCCCAACCCCTGGTCCACCCTCACGCCTGTCGGTCTGTCACCAGTTCACCATTTCCAGGCGGGTGTCCCCAGCCCTCGTCTAGGCTGCCATCACCCGCCGTCATCCCCTCTGAGCTGGCCCCCTTTGATGACCCGGGCCTCTTGTCAGAGAAGAGCTTCCAGGCAGGCAGAGTGAGGACAGCCCTTTGATGAGGACCCCGACACTTGCCAGCACTGCTGACATGCAGGGGGGGTCCTTTGAAGAGCCTGGGCCTTACATGTACCCATCCGTCCACACACACACACTGTTACAGGGTATATGGAGACACGAAGAAGAAAAAAATGACTGTATTTCTTGCTCTCTGATGGTTTTAATGAAGGCATTTGAATTTGTTCATCCTGTGCTTGAGACGCCTTCAGTGTGTGACTACAAAAAAAATAGGAGTGAGACCTTGATGTCCACATTTTTTTGAAAAGGTCACAGAAGCGTTGTTGCATTTTGTCACTTCACTTTCACTGACAAAAAAGAAATGGCATTCAAAGATTGGGTACTTTTGGGGTTTATTCTTTGCTGCAATTTGCTTTTTATTCATTACATATTGTAAACGGTTTATTTAAGTGTAGAAAGCATGATAACGGCATGATGGAACTTTGGTACTGCTCCAGATGAACCCTGATGATCTGAAGGGTTACCTACGTACATCGGAGCCAGTACAGCAACTAAATGGCAGCTGTTAAGACAATAGTCTGGCAGCTCTGCCCTCCAACAGTGTGTGCCAGGTCAATGTTAATGCACAGCTATTGTTTTGTCTGCCTGAGAATTAAAAGACACACTGTTTGACACCAGCCCCAATCACCAGTCATAACAATCCTAATCAACAAGCAATAGACTTCAGACACAGACACCATCATACATGGTAATAAAGTTGTTTTTCTTATAAGGTCATTGTAGATTTCAACAAACGGACCCCTGTTCAATTTCCAGACAGCACAAAAAGAGATTCCTTTCAGCAGTGTTCATGCCGCACCTGCCTGTGTCGCAAAGTTCTAACATCGATCCACATTCTTCACCCGACGAGTTGTGGTTGACATTGGTGATGAACGTCACGGACTGTTCTCACAGACTCAAAGCAACAAAGTAATTCACATCACCACGAAACCGCGGTGTGCCCAGAAAGACACATTATTCCCAATGATACCACACAGAGGACAATGTTTGTTGACAGAAAGAAAAGGGGGGTCTGGAGTGAGGAGAAAGAAAGAGCCTCTCATACGTTTTCCTCATTCCTTCCTTCTCAATGTGGCCTTTTTTTGTCTGCGTCTGGCTACGCAGAGTAATGATTAACTGTGCCGGGCATGGGAAGAGGCTAACGGTTACAATGGAAGGGGTTGTTTTGGTGTAGAGAACCACCGATTGACCTGCCTCAGCTTCCCAAGCTCACCTGGCAGGTCCCTGGGAGCCAGCGGCTGGCATTCAGGAGGAGAAAAAAAAAAAAAAAAAAAAAAGCTACTTAATCATTATCATCTGTGGAATCACTCAGAAACTGCTGGCAATGGGCAAACAGATAAACCTGGCAAAATTGTGAAATCAGGCACGGAGCAAAGTGCTTAAATGAGTGATGAGAACGCTTTAGAGTGTGTACAGCGGACTTTTGAGCTGTGTGCAAGGTTCTTACCTTGCACACAGCTGCCTGTGATATTTACAAGTCGCTGAGGCTGACACAGGGCTTTGACCTTTTGTTTTGAGGGTGGGATACTTGATTTTTCCTGTGAGAGCGAAATACAATCGATCAGAGATGGTAGATGATGCCACAATGCCCGGACAGCTTTTTAGGGACCGTTTTAGTTCACTTTTGTAAAGTTGAATGCGCAGTAGCTCCTCATGTTGATCTCCTCTGGTTTGTTTGCTCAAGTAGTTAACCTGATGGGTTTTTTTGTTTTTTTAACCAGGTGGACGACCAGATGAAGCTGCTGCAGAACTGCTGGAGCGAACTACTCATCCTCGACCACGTCTTCCGGCAGGTGATGCATGCCAAGGAGGGCTCCATCCTATTGGTCACTGGCCAGCAGGTGAGTTGGTTTAAACCCACCCTGGAAACGTCCAGCTACCTCCACCCTTTCCCCTTCCTTTCAAAGCCCTGCCAACCATGCTTCCCTTTGCTCCTCAGGGGAACCTGCAACACCTCAACATTTCCCTTAAAGCCTTATCGATCACTCAGGCGCACAGGAGTCCCCGCTTCATTAAAAATAGATAATGCTTTATAGATATATACTAATGTCACTAGAATAATCAATTTAGCATTTTTTTTCTAAGTGCATAAAGACTCTGCCAGTGCATAAATAAAGCACTCGGTTACGCATGGTGCAGCATAGTGAGTGGGCGGACAGATAAAGAATGTGGCTAAGTATGTTATTTTGTTTTACTGGGGCCCTTAAGGAACTTGGTGGGAGCTGATGCCTGAGGCCCAAATCGAGGTCCTCAAAGCCTCAGGATACTGCGATTCTGTTTCGCTTCACACACACGCACACACACACACACACACACACACACACACTGTCAAACAGTAAACACACAAACCCTGAGCAGGCAGGGAAGACTCCTTCAGCATTCAGTGATTTTCATAATCTCATGCACACACAAAGACATAAGACCGCTCATCATGAATATGCCTCTGACCAGTGGCATGGCTGTCAGTGAGAGGAGAAGTCATACATTATAGATTGGCTGGCTCTTCAAAACATTGCTCTTCAACAAAATGTTTTACCACAACAGATGCTGGTATAAATATTGAAGCAAGGCAAGTGCACTGTATACAGGGAAGTCCTGCTTTAGTTCCATGATTCTGAATGAAGACAGGGTAGGGGGGGGTAGATTTTCAGAGCAGCTGAAGAAGAACTGGCTGTGGTAAATAAGCATTTAGTACTTTTTAGTGTTGAGTAGTACAAACCATGGTTAACGGTAGTAGAAGTGTGTACTTGGCATGTACATCGGGCCAATATGCACAGAAATAGGTGAAGAGAAAACACAAAGAAAAGGAAGAAGGAAAAGCCAAAGAGAAGGAGAAGTATCGATGGAACAGAAAAGATGGGGAGCGAAGAGGAGAAAATGAGCAGAGAGATGGAGGAATGTCAATGAAAGAACACGGCAGAGAGGAAAGTGCTAAAGAGGTCTGTTGAGAAAAGCAAAGGAAGAAGGGAGGAATAGGCAAAGGAAGAAAAGATGTGCGGAATGAGAAGGAAAGAAAAAGACAATGGTACTAAGGAAGAAGTGAAGGAGATAAGGAGGTGCTGGCATGAAGAAAGGAGACGGGAGAGGCAGGACATAAGGAAGGGCAGACTAGGGAGGACAGGAGGAGAAGTGAAAGGTGGTAGGGGACAAGAAAGGAGAAAAAGGGAGATGATGAGAGCAGTTTGTAGAGACCAGAGCAGTAAGGAGGAGGAGGAGGAGGAGGGCCTGATAATCAGGGGAGGCACAGGACTGCAGTTTCGTTTGCATACTGTGGTTAATGAACAGCTGGTGTTGGGGTGTGTGTGTGTGTGTGTGTGTGTGTGTGTGTGTGTGTGTGTGTGTGTGTGTGTGTGTGTGTGTGTGTGTGTGTGTGTGTGTGTGTGGCTCTGAAACAGTTCATTATTTCCTATTATTCTCTGCCTGGCCAGGGGTGACAGCGCAGCGATAACACCAGGGATATTTAGAACACAGTAGCAGCATTACCCAAAGCAAATGCTACACACGCATAACAGATCACATAATGACGTTCATTGGCCACACTGGTCTGTAATGTGCTAACTCAATTGCTACAATATGCTTATGATATTAGCCAATGGGATATTCCAAAAAACAAAACACCATGTTCAGTGAGTTATTTGTGATGAAATGGACGTTTTTGTTGAACATAGCTAAGTTAATGATTTTGGTCGGATCCATATGTCAGGCCCAGTGACAAAAGACATGACTCAGTGTGTTGTCATTTTCTATTAATTTTCTTCATATATTCCAATAAGGCAGATCAGGCTACTTATATCGTTAAAGTTGAAGTTGATAAAGTTTGTGTTGGGAACAACTTAAATGTCCTCCTTGGATTTGGATCAGGAAATCTGGACAGATTTTTCTCCCCTTTTGCTTTGAATCAAGCCTCTTCTTTGCTCTCGTCAGTCAAACGCTACTTGAAAGGAAATCCCTGGTGCCTGCAAATTTACTGTTGTAGCCTGTCACAGTCTCTGTCCTCTGTCTCTTTTGTCTTCAAGCTCTTCACTTGCTAATTTCTGTCTTCTTTCTTATTTTCTGTCTTTCTCTGAACTGCTTCATGCGGTCATGTCACCAACAGCAGTGAGAGCAATGGCCATGAGTGGGTTTTCTGGGGGGGGGGGGGGTTGTGGGTGGAAGAAAAGAGGCTTGTTCTTTATCCTGTCACAGCATCAAACGTACAAATGTGTGCAAACATGAAGTGACAAAGATTGGACTGAACTGTTGAATGATTAAGCAAGGCCTCACAGCTTGGCAGCCAGTTTTCGGAATGTGAAAATCCTGATATTTTGATAGCACTACGCTCCTGGTGTAGATGAAATTCAAATGAAGAAAAGAAAAGAAATGCAAAAACAGAAGTTTCTTGGCCAATACTAGATTTCGGTGCTTTCAAACAAGGTACATTTTCCATCCCTGTCTTCCACACACATCAAAGCCCTCTACCCATCAAACCGAGCTCACCTTCCATATTCCGCTTTAATGTTCTGCTCAGGCTGTTTATCGTATTCATGATGGGTTAAGATTTGAAGGTTTATTCATATATTTACTCTCTATGTCTCTCCAGGAGGGATAATAAAGTAGTATTGATTGATTGACTGATGCGCAGGTCACCAGGGTTAGTCTGCTATAGTGACATTATAGCATTTTTTTTCCTTCTCTCGTTTTACTTGAGGCTAGAAGGCAATAACCCAAGGCATCACCATCAACAGTCCAATCCTTCAATGAAGTTATTTCATGCACAGTTGATTTTATGTAAATTGATTGACATCTTGGAAGGGGGGCAGTGTCTGCTTTTCACCGAGTCATAACTCTTAACCGTCTCGAAGGAGGGAAGGAGGAAAGAGAGAGAGAGACAAAGGAGTTAAGGATAAATCGGGAGAGGAGGTACAGTAGTGTAGTAAAAGAGAAAGATAAGAAAAGCAGGATAGGAGAAGAGAGTAAAACATGATGTATTGTAAACATTTACTTTCCTTTGACCCTTTACCGGCTTCACAGATGAGAAACATGCTCCAATCATTCTCTTTACACAATAAATTAATTCCAAATCCGAGGGTGTTTTTAATTGCAAATGGAGGCTCACGGGGACCCTCTTCCTCCCTGAGCTTTAGGAACTGCACACGCCAACATCTACCTTCCCCAGGAAACCCTAGCACAGTCAATTATGGTAATGAATTGTCAATAAATATAAAAATTTAATATGGTCTTGCTTACTTTGAGTGGCAGCTAAGGACTTGCCTCCCAGACAAATGTGCTGCGGCTGCAGAAAGGACTGTGTGTGTGTGTGTGTGTGTTTGTGTTTGTGAGTGTGTGTGCGTGTGTTTGGACAGATGGGTTGGACCCAAGAAAAATGGGTTTATGGGTAATCTATCTATCTATCTAGTTTTGTCGTTTCTCAGCATGCACGTTTTTTTATTTTGCTGTGTAACAGAGAACAGAGAGATAAGTCAAGTCTGGCAGGTCTAGTCAGATGGAGGTGAACTCCCATGCTCTCTGCCTACAGCATGTTGTCATAAAAAACAATTAAACTGAAAAAAAAACCACTGCCTGCAGCTGCCTTTTTGACACATCTCTGACAGACAGACCAAAGCTTCTGACTTTGTGTTGAGAGTGCAGGAGAGCAGGTACAGGGATGAAAAAATCATTACATTATGTTCATGGTGCTGATGTGTTCAGGGTACAGTTGCATAGTTATCAATCATGTTTGCGTATTGGGATTTTAGATATACTTTCATTGATTGAAATAACCCTCGAATGGGCATAAGAATCCCAAAGAAATATCCACAGTTAGACATACTGAAACCAAGTGAATAGACAACAAGTAAGAGAGGGGAAGCTCATATCTATTAAGTCTGCTGTATCTAAACCAGAGGAGGTTGCTCATCCTCTTCATTTTTAAAGAGTAATTGGTTGAAATAAACCATTACTAAGTGTCAGTATGATAAATAATTTAATGATATGTAAAAGTGATGCTCCATGTCCTCCCTAACAAATCAACAACCAGAATACAATATTGACATGATTGGTCCAATGATGATTTCCAAATTTCATCAATTCTCTACCAATGTATTGAATGTGAGAGTGACAAACTGGCAGTAAAGCAGTAGATAGATTCATACAGTAGCATATTAAGAAGATACATTTTAAAGTAAATATTGCTAACTACTTTTAAAAACATCACAAAAAAAATTACAATTTATTTAGGCTTTTTCAACAGTCCAAATTTCCTATTTTCAAATGCAAATGGAGCTGCCTCAGGTGTCCGGGCTGCAGCGGGACTACGGAGGCGTACGGCGGCCGGACGTGCTGCTGCTCACCCCTCATTGAAATGAGGCAACATTACACACAAACGACACAATATTCCTTCCCATCCAGAGCCTGCACCGATTGTTTTTAAGATTTATTGTAAGCTATTGTTTTACTGCTTAATCTTAATTTGTCATTGAACAAAAGAAAGTAGAGCTAAGTAGCCAATAATGTAAATTAACATGACGCCATGGGTGGGTTTTCCTCCTGTTCTCCCAATCTTTGAGTCACCAGCCTCCACTGATCCAAACATACTGATTTATATGTAGCTGGCTATCCTTTCTACACTACAAGTTGCTGACAAGCTATAGCTAGCTAGACATTCAATTTAATCAATTCATCAAGAAAGACTCCACAGAGTACCTTCAATCCATAATTTTCTGCCTTCAGAGCATCTCTTCACATCCCTCTCTCCCTGCTTATTCCAGGTGGACTATGCAGTGATTGCTTCACAGGCGGGAGCCACCCTCAACAACCTGTTGAGCCACGCCCAGGAGCTGGTGGCCAAGCTACGCTCCCTGCAGATGGACCAACGGGAGTTCGTCTGCCTCAAGTTCCTGGTCCTATTCAGCCTGGGTGAGTCTATGAAATCCCTGAAGCGGAAAGATTTGAGGGGGAGATACGGTAAAAGGGTCCTGGGTAATTGTTCTTGCCCCCTTTCAAGTTGCTACTCCTGAGGTATGAGTGGTGGAGGATGATCACAGTGATGCAGGTGAGAGAGAGAGAGAGAGGCAGGAAGGATGAGAGAGAAAGGAAACGGAAGTAAGAAAGTGGAAAGAGGGAGGGTGTGGAAAGGAAGGAAGGAGGAAAGGAGGTGGGGCAGGAAGGGACCAGTGGTCTGGAAGGGACAAAGGAGAAAGTGAGGAAGGAAGGAAATCGGGGAAGTATGTTGCTCTTCCAACACAGAAAGGGAGAAGGCAAGCTTTTATACACAACTATGCAATTAAAGTTCCCCTTTATGCAAAGCAACTGCAAATACGTGAAATTAATGTCGAGAGTTTACATTTTTGTAATTCAGCTGTCGCTCTCTAGTGTTGAACAATGGGTGCAGAAGTTGTAGAGTAAGCATGAATTCTAATATTAGAAGCAATAAATGATAAACTATGCATAATTAAAAGGGTTATTTTGGGTGTTTTGAACTGAAGTTCAGTGTTTAACCTAATGTAGATGGCGGTCAGGAGTACTGGCACAGGAGCTGTTGTGGACAGTGGCAGCAGCAAGATGTATTTTAACCACATAAAGGCCTAAAGGCCAACCTACAAAAATGTAAATCGATATCCTTTTAATTGAACGCTATATTTTGATATATATTTTTATATCTTACCATCAGACAGCCGTTTCTGACAGGGAACTGCACTAAAAGTGAAACTTATCAATGCTATCTTCAAAGCCACCGGCAAAAACAGTATAGATAAGTTTCACTTTTTGTTCAGGTCCATGTTGGAAAATATTCTAGATATAGTGTTCACTTAAACTTTCAGGTGGGTCTTTCTTTTAGAAGACTAAATTACGTTTGGCTGCTGCCCCCGTCCACAGCAATACATTACTCACATAACCCCACTTTAAAAACACCCAAACTATCCCTTTCAGGTATGCAACATTTTAAGAAAACGAATAAAGCCATTTTATTTAGCTTAAGTATGTAGGAACCAGCAAGGATGTGAGATCTTTGGGGAAATGGGATTTTTTTTTTTCTCCCAGATTGAGCTTTGGTGGGTGAGAATGGAAATAAGGGAGTTGGGGGTCAAGTGAAGAAGGGAGAAAGGCTGAAGAAGGAGACAGGAGGATGATGAAGTGGAAGAGAGTAGAAATTGGTGGAAGGCAGGTACCATGAAGCATTTGGGATGGACAGGTGGGAGGGAGCCGAGGCAGGGAAGAGAGAGGGATCAGGGGATTTGGGAGTGGAGGGAAGTGGAGGGATATGTAGCCAAATAAGTTAAGGGACGAAGAGAAGGGGTACATTGATGTGTGTGTGTGTGTGTGTGTGTGTGTGTGTTCAGCTCCCAAAGCTGCTCTCCACTCTCTAAGCCGAGGTCAGACATTGCCAGGAGACTGTCATCTCTGTCTCTTACCTAACAAGTCTGCAGCAAATGGCCTCTGAGGAATACACACACACACACACACACACACACTTGACCAAACCTATTTTAACATCCTACATTACTGAGGCCAATGATGTCAAGGTAGCTTCGCTCAACCTGGCCCCTCTATGGCACTGAGAGCAGCACCAGTGGCATACATATGATGAATATTTTCCTCATCCTTAGCTACCCCTCCCTCCATCCAACTGTAATCCACAGGGGTCATACTTTCACTTCTTTACCTTCTCTAAACAAAGAAAGAGGGACTAATGAACTGCAAAAGCGCACACAGTACACACACACAAACACACACACTGAGGTGATCAGGCAGGATTAACGTTTGTGTTAGTGGTGTTTGTGGTACAGCGAGGAAAGAGGGAGGGATGGGGGGGGACTGCAGTGGGGCTTTGGAGTCTGTATGTGTGCGTTTTGTTTGTGTGGGGGGTTTTTATGGGGCAGGGGTGTTGCTGGGGCTCAGGGTCTAAATAATTTGGCAGAAACATCATCCATAATGAAAGGCTCACCTGAGGGATGTGTATCGCCCCCGGCAGTGCCTGTTCAGGCCTCCTGTGAAAGAAGCCCGACACAGACGGCGTAGCGCCGGCTGAGGGGATCAGTGTTGGTGGAGGCGCTGGGGTTGGGGGAGGGGGAGGGGCTAGAGTAATGTAAAGCCAGGAGATTTAGAATTGATCTGATGAGTATCTCACACAGCTGAATAGAGATGTGAGGTTGAGATACATACATTTACCTGAAGGAAAGGGCATCACGTGTGTGGCAACGAGAGAGCGGGAGTGCATTCACGCATCTGTGTGTATGTCCACACATCTGCTTTTGAACTACAAGCAGACACAACGAGGGGACCACACCAGCTTGAACGCCAATTGAGACTTTGGCCCCCTCCTCTTGCACCGACCACACCCGTCTTAGAACTTCGCCTTCATTTTGATCTCAACTACACACCTGTAAAGTTTCGTGACTGCAACTTACACGGTTGCGTACCACAGACAGGAATCAACTCACACATGCACACTCACAATAGCAGCGTTGCTGTTGCTACTGGAAATTAATATGGATTGCGGTGAAATAAGGCATGAAAGTAGCTCTGCTCTGACTGCCGAACTAAAACATTAGACCCTTTTTATTAGCTTCATTCAATCAACACTGGTCGCTGTATTCTCAGCTGGGGCTAATGGGGTATGTTCATCATGACCCTGGTTTAATACGGGGAAGTTACTGTTTGTTCTAAGTTAATGTATACTGTTTGAATATGTCCAAAAAAAATAGAAATACTTTTATTGGGCATAGCAGACCCATGTCTGCACAATAGTTTGTAGAACGCAAGCATTTGGACGTAAAGATTTGTAGTTGTTGAACATACATAAACTACTGCTGTCCTATGTGAGCCATGGAGGTAGTGGTTTTACTCCCTCCATTTCCCTGCCTCTTTTATATTTCCCTATCTTTTTTGTGTCTTGGTATTTCTCCCCCTATCTCGATCGTCATCCCTCTCTCTTTCTGTGGATGGAGCGGTCACCTCCTCCCTGCCAGAAGAGCTCTTAGTGAGGCCAGGTGTCGATACAGACAGAGATATAGATGTCACTCCAGCTGAGAGGAGACACTTGTCCTGATCTGTGTGTGTGTGTGTGTGTGTGTGTGTGTGTGTTTGTCTTTATCAATAGCTCTGCTCTCTTTCTCTCTCTGTCCCCAGTCACTCTTTGCTCGTCTTAGGTGAGGGCTTTCACCCTCTATCAGGGAGGAGATTATCACTCTCAGAGCATTGATCTCG
The DNA here is from genome assembly GCF_910591455.1 of Pholis gunnellus. Taxonomy (NCBI): domain Eukaryota; kingdom Metazoa; phylum Chordata; class Actinopteri; order Perciformes; family Pholidae; genus Pholis; species Pholis gunnellus. The sequence continues at coordinate 12,570,591 of NC_136530.1, forward strand.
TAAGTGTTTGTAGGACCGTGAGCAATGATTGTGTGAGGTGGGTGTTGAGCAACACAGAATGGCAGAGATAGAGAGAGTGAGTGCTGTGTGGGTCAGAGTTCAGTAAAGGATCACTAGTAGTTGTATGGTGTCACAACACTGTTAATGGGACTTTGATTTCCTTTAAAAGGCTTACAGGCCTAATAGAAAGACTGCGGTCATGAAAGCCCAGAGGTGAGAAACGGGTCAAAAGGAGGAAGGTGAAAAAAAAAAAAGACTCTCCTTCCACTTTGGGGGAGTTTACTCAAAACTGCACTCTACAGTATGCTCAGTAAAAATCTGAGTTTGTACTAGGCATCTTCCAGGTAGTATGAGAAAAGCAATGACGAGCTTTACTGATCAACTTTCCCCAAAACTCACACAGATGTGTGCTGATGCACGAACACAGACAGTTGCCATACTGGCAAAGCAGATGCAGTGACAGAGGTCAGAGAGTGTTCAGCCAGCAACCAGTTAACCCAGCTCTACAGGTCAGACCCCATCAGGTGTAATTGGGTGAGACAGGCGCTGCCAGTCCTTGTCAGCCGAGAGGAGAACCAGAGTAGCTGCCAGAGCAGCGCGGGGTGGTAAATGCTCCCAGCGGAGAGAGCAGATTTGTGGACATAGCCCTAAATAATGCTCCCATATTGAAGCCTTTAGAAGGAACAAAGTAAGTGGAAAATCTGCTAGAAATGTAGAGGATTTAGGCTTGTGTTTGATTCCTCTGAAGCAAAGGTTTATTTCACAAAGTCACATTGGTCCTTCTCTTGAATGTGTAAATGTAATTTCTACGTGTTGGCCGTTATGTTGCTTTAAATGAAGGCATGGGTCAAAAACTACATTATACATTCGTTTTAAGGATCACAGTACTGAAAGTGATGTTATCTTTAGTCTAGAACCCCAAACACTGGGAATGCACTAATCCATGATGTCATGCATGTTTATTTATTCTGCACATTCCAGCCGTTTATTTGAACTATATCATTTTAGTATCAATTAAGGCGGCGACGGATATTTTCTTCTTCTATTATTGATTAAATTAGTGATTATTTACCTCAAATAATTGATGAATCATTCCGTCCAAAACATGTCAGAAAGAAATAGTAAATAATGGCCTCCAGAACAAAATAGCCGCAGCTCCAGTATCAGGTTCTTGCTTGCCTTCAAACACTAGGATAGAAAATGATTTACATTGCCTGTAGGACACAACAAGATTGTTGGTTTCGTAATATGCTGTTTAAAAGTCAAACCAATAAGTTTATCTCTAAATAACAGAATAGAACACAAAACTACTATTGATTTTCACAATATAAACCCTATTAATTCAATGAAAGAAATATTAAAAACATGATGAAATGATGTGGTCAGTAATGTGGCTGTTCTTTATTCAAGGTCGGTGATCAAAAATCTGTTCTTTTGTCCATTCTTAAGAAACCAAGACAGCCAGTGATTCAAGAGCTGCCTCAGCACCACATTAACTGTCTGTCAAGTGATTAGTCAGGCTCTGAGGTTGGAGCTTAGAGACACCCACCTATCCATCCCTCCTGCCTTCCATCCCTCACCATCATCAGCCCCTCTGCATTGTCTCTCCTCTCATTGCTCTGCCCTTTCTCTCTCTCCTTTTTTCACATCCATCTTTGTATGCCTCGATCTATCACAACTCCATCCTCCCATCCACCTCCTTTGCTCCTCGTTTATCTTCACCCACATCTGAACCGCCATTTATCTCTTTTCCTCCCTTCCTCAGCTTTTCCTCCACCCCTTTCCTTCTTTTAAATGTCTTAACTACAATCATTTAAACTTGTGTTGAGTGTCTGTCTGTAATTTCCTCTTAAAACCTTTGACATCAAGTATAATACAGGCCTGAGATGATTTCACTATGATATCTCTAAATACTGTAAATGACAAGTAACATGACTTTGGAATAAGTTATATTGAAGTATATTTAAAAAAAAAGAAATAAGGATCTTATTGAAAACAAGTGAAATTGTGTCACAAAAACATTTCATAAGTGACTCAATATTGATTTTTTTTTCCCGCTCTTGCTTTAACTCACCTTTCTGTTTACCTTTCCATTCCTACACTACCAACCACCTTCACCACCTGTACTCCTATGCTGGGATCTCTCATTAGCATGTTTAGTGCGCCACACACACCGAAGAATGGTTTTGTGCACCACGAGGTCAGACACCAATCTGCTGACAACAACACAAACACAGCAAACGTGATTAACCTTGATGAAAAAAATGATTCTATCTTTCTTCTTACTCTCTCTCTCTCTCTCTCTCTCTCTCTCTGTATCACATTTGTTTCTCCACACAATGAAGAGAGAAAAAAAAACATGTAATTCCCAGACAGGTACGTCCTAATTAAGCAACAGCCGAGGCAGCTCAGAATCAATGCCCTGATCCCTGGCCAGCGAGCAAGGGAGCTGGCTAATTCATGCACACCGCCCGCCCTCTCCCCCATAAAGCCTGGCCAATATCCATTTTCCTGAAACGAACCGAATCATTTAGAATTTGGTCGGGGATTGATTAACATTGTGAGGCAGTGACGGTTCAATATTTATACCCATTGAGAATAAGGAAGGGGCCAAATTATGGAGCATTTAACTGGAACAACGCTTCACATACTAATTAATTAAAAGCAAAATAGGGACTTTTTTCCCCCCCTGTTTTTGAGCTGCTTGCTGTGTGGGACCAAAGCTTTTTACAGGGCTGTAAGTCAACAAAATGGAGTCATCATCAGTACATTTGACCTGATCAATACGTGTATAAAGGTACGGTTAGTGTGTGTATGGATTGCTCTGGCTTACGAGAGACCTTGACTCAATATGAAATGTAACTGTCTTTTCCTGCTCTCAAGAGGGACCAGGAAACATATAAAATAAAGCACATTTAACTAAAAGAAACAGCAGAAATCACAGGTGTAAAAAAAGGACTACCAACGCCTACATCCCCCAAGACTGCTACTAGGTAGTAACTGTGATTATTTACAATAGTAAAATAGTACAATTACAGTGTATGTGTACACTGTGGGAACAAAAATCTATTACCATTGTGGGGACTCGCATCCAACCCTCCCAAATGAGGACCGCTCAAGTTCTGAGATAAAGTTACATGTGGAGACAGTGGACTTGAAGTAGATACACAGCTTTTGCAGACATTTCAAACGCCTTAGCTTATATTCAATTTCGCATTTCATATTTACCCACACGAGAAGTTCATGCAAAGATGTACCCAGATACTGTGTGACGCATATGTGTGAAATGTGGCACGAATCATGCGTCACAGCATGTGTTTCCGTGTGTGTGTGTGTATACAGACAAGCAGCCCCTATGCTTCACTAATGTTTGCATGTCCCACAAATTACAGACTCAGGAACTGGATTGGTGCAATCACAGCAGTAATGTGAAATAAAGTAGCAGTGATTGCAGTTGGGCTAACACTATATAATATAGTATATAGTTCATAAAGTGCAATCCATGCACCGAGCGACTGCGTCTAGTGCTTTTTCATCACTCTGTTTGGAAACTTGGTGAAGTGCTCGGCAAACACGTGCTGATTGACAAGTATTGGACTCTCATTTTTTTCAAACAAATCTTTTTACCCCCCCATCAGCATCCGTCGGGCATCAATGTGACGCCGGACAGAAACACAAAATATTTGCTCAAACTTTGTCCGCGACAGAAGAGCCAAACCCAGCTAATCAAGTTTGAGTGTCCCGACTTTTCTTTCATCTCATCAGGAGTAGTCGGGAGTGTGCCCTTAAGCAATGAACCTAATACTTCCGCCTATTTTCTGTCAATTTTAGCCTAAGAAATGTAACATGGTGTGCAGTCAGCTCCTGATGCCGGCCACCACTTTGTAGGGAATGCCATGTAATGAGGCTGCCTAAAAGGCTTTCAGACTTTATCAAGCAATAAAAGCGCCAGGTCTCCAGCCTACCACTATTACCTGGCAATACTGCAGGATGTTGCCATTAAGCAGCAGTTGGGGTGAGTTGTGGTGGTGATGGGGATATTTAGGATCCCCTCTCACCCTTGACCCGACTCCCCCTTTATCCTCCGCCTTATATCTCGCCTGATATACGTTACAGTTTTCTGATGGATTTCGACATTTCCCAGATTATCTCCAAAGTATGTTTACAGTCTACAGCTCAAGCTTGCCTTCTTTTCTTCTCTTTTTAGGTCTTATCACATACTTACAAGGATTTACCAGGATTGACACTGTTCTTTATCTGGTTCAAAACAAGCCCCGTTATCAGAGGGTAAAGAAACATAATAGGGGCCCTACGTTTACTTGGGGATTGATAAATTGACAGACCCTAACAAGCAATTAAGTGATAAATAAGGGTTCAGTGTTGTTCTTCGTGGCAGATCTGGTAGATAGAGAGCATAGTCTATTACTGGGTCCTAAGTCCTATAGTGACTGAATGAGTAACATAATTAAACATATTTATGGGAATAAAGTACACATAATAACCACATAGATTACTATTTTCAATAGTCCAGAGAAACCTTAAAGTGAACACAGTATAGCCTCACAAATCTTGACTTGTCTACATTTGGACATTTGTATGATGTGCATCTTACCACAGTGTAATAAAGAGGTATATTTGTTATGTTTCATATGTTTATCAAGGCTCAAATGTGGTGAATGTAAAACCAAAGAGACCCGGTCTTCAAATGTTGTAAGAGAATATTAAATGTTCAACGTAACCCTGTAACTCAAGAAAACATTCTTATGGCAAGAACTTTATAAGGAGCAAGCATACAATAGAGTAACACAACTTTTTTTTTTTTTTTAACAAGCACTATCACTGCTCAAGTACACTAATATGAATCCAACAAATGCAACTTTATCACAACAGAGTGCTCCTGCAACAAGTAGTATTACAAGACTAGTCGTCTTTCTATTAATTTCAGCACTAGCCACACCCGGTAACAGTCATAACACGTGCAGCTCAGCTACCATCTGCAAGGTGGCAGTTGGATTTAATACACACTTTAACTCACTGCCCCTGCCGAAGCAATACAGGACATATCCCTTAAACTCCTCCTCCCCTCCATCAATACACACACTAACTACCGGAGCAGTGAGCACACCTAGACAAATGCTCCTGTAAAAGTTGTTTTTTTCACTAAAGAAAAAAAACGTTTCTTCCATTCTGCCTCCTCCTCTGCTCCTCTCCTGCACTCCCATGTGGTGTGATTTAAGATGGGCAAGCTATGGAGAAACTGTTGCCCTCCATCTCTCCCCCCCCCTCCCCCCTCTCATTCTCCCTCTCCCTTGGCCTTATTACAGGCTGTCAGTTTATTATAAAACATTAGGAAAGCAGAGGGACACTTGCAGTTACTGTCCTATCGATCGGCAGGGATAGATTCTGTGATTTAGAGTCCGCCTCTGCCCGCGCCCTCCACATACTCGGTCTCCTATTAAGGCACCAGCGCTTTGCTTTTGCTATTGATGTCTCAACATTAACAGTTACAAGCTGCTACAGAAAATCAATGTTCAACTTTTATTACCAGCTGCATAACGCAGAGGACCTCCCGCCAGCTGGTACTTAGCAGTCAAAAGGCGGCGCGGACGGTCCGCCCGGCACGTCAGGTGTTTTCTAAGTGATATCTGCAGTAATATAAATCCTGTGTACAGCATAATGGGGATTTCAGGGGGCAGTTGAGGGACTAAGAGCTTAGGGGTACAGCATAGGAAAGTATAGCTCGCCAAACAAATTAGCACACGCTTGCAAATATCAATGTCTGCACCTGAACAGAGATTTGAAAGTGTGAATGTATGACAGGGAGGGAAGTTTCTTTATATTGAAAAACTACAACAAAATAGACACTTTTCTTGAATCTCTTTGAACACTGCCGTCAACGCACCTCCAGTTCTCCGCCACAAAAACACTCACATAGTATACTTTAGTGTCATCAAGCTAAAATGACGATCGATCTCTTCAACCACCACCAACGACTGTCCATCCATCCAACGTGGATGTGTGTGGGCTGTAACCCAGGTAGCGTGGATCTAGAGCGGCTGAGGCCTCTCAAACATTTATGAGGAGCTAGCGAGCAGTGGTACGGCAGCCCTTCTGGGACAAACAGCCCCCGGTCCTGTACTCTCAGTCCCGATCAATGGAACTCAAGTTCATTACACACACTTTTCAGCCGAACGGCAGCAACATTTTCCCTCCCCCCCCTCCTCCCCTGATCGTCGAGCAGCCCACCGCTGGGGCTGCATTACACTTGCTTGTTTACGTGACTGCGTGTAAAGGGGAAGACGGGGGCAGGGAGTGTGTACCGGTGTGCACATGCGTGTGTGTGTGTGTGTGTGTGAACAGGAGCTGTTCCCAGCGGCCAGAGCTTGAGGTTATCATTATGTACCTGTCGGTCCGCTGCAATGCTAATGCTAATGCATTCTCAGTGGCCACAGTTTGGGTCCCAGCGCTGTGCTAGCTGGGTTGCTATTCCTCTCCAATTAGATGCTGAGGGATGTCTGTTTGGGGTAGGGAGGACTCACATTAGTCGAAGAAAACAGACTCAGACTACAAATTCTGCATACATTGGAAAATCCCACTCTTGATTTAAATGATTTGAGACCATCTACTCGCTGGTGGTGATTTCACGTGATCTATTCAGTTTAGGGGACTTTTTTTTTTTTTTTTTTTTAAAGGAGGTACTGCACACTTACACCTGTTTTTGAACTGTAAACGACATGACTGCAATGTGATGAAACACATCAATGCTGATGTTGCTGTTTCTTAACAAATGTATAAAAATCAGCATTTCAAAAGGCTAAAAGGGCTTAAGCTGGCTGTTTTAAATCGGAACCTTGCAAAGCTAATGCTGACATAGAGTCGACTGATTGGGACTCATCTATGTCATTCAATTTATTAACAGAGGCCAAGGGATGTCACGGAGAAACTCCTGCCCCACACATCTACTCTGAGGACTGTGTGTCTATGCGTGTATGGCAGCAGGGGGGGGGGGGGGGGGGGGGGGGAACTGCCACAATCATACACCTATTGATCAGATCGCCTGCCTCGACCTTACCTAAACATTACATACAAACAGCAACAAAGAGTTACACAACCCTCCACACAGCCCTCTCAATCAGTGATCATTCTGTCTTGGTTGCTCTCAGAAGCCCTCACTGACACACACACACACACACACACACACACACACCAGAGGTGGAAAGAATACTAGAATATTGTACTCAAGTAAAAGTACTGTTACTTTAAATATATATTACTCAAATAACAGTAAAAACACTTGTGTCAAAAATGTCTATATGTATAAGTTAACAGTTAACACTGATAAACGTTCCTTTTTTTGCATTTAAAAAAAAGAGGGGGCGATAATCACATATTATACGATTTTTAAATTAAAAATCTTTCGTCAGCAAAATAGGTCGAATGAATCTCAACTTATACACAGGTGTTGCAAAAGCAACAGCAAAAGGAACCCTTCTGCCAAAACCAACAGAGGGGCACTTTACAGTCTGTGCATAAATACAACTTTATCAATTATGAATGTGCAGGATTTGATCAGAAACAAAAGTCAGATAATCACACCAAAATGATGGATAATAAATAAAACATCATATAAAACAATATATCAACTCCACAGCGATTGCAGCAACTCGTACACACATATTGCAGTAAAGGAGAGACTGCGCCGTTGTTACGCACTGCGAAGGGCGCACACGCAATGTTGCGACGCAACGATGTCAGTGTGTTATTGTACTCACTTTTCTGACGGGCACCGCGAAATCTGCTCAGATTCCCCCACTCGTTCGTTCTCATAGAATAATACATCCAGTCCACACGGCCTCACTGTCCAAGTACAACCAGTCCATTCGGTCCCTCTGGGCCCAACACACCTCACTGAATTCCGTCAGTCCTGGAGGACCCACCGCGGGCATGTTGGCATTTAGCATGTTAGCCAGAGCCAGCGTGCCCCTACTGTTCAGGTCACAAACATCGTGGTGTGTCACACAACCAAGTGGTGCGTTTAATCAGTTATTAGAAGATAGATGCAGCATTGTATCATGCTAACTATGCTGAGGTACAGTAATTGTAATTATAATCACACCCCATAGGGACCCTTATTGATTTGATTGTGCTTGAAGTGCGCCCCGGCCCGTGAACTCGACGGACCATGAACGCAACATGTATCATTTCCGGAGTGCAGAGAGTCTCCTCTCTCTCATGTGACTTTTGTTTTTACTCTGTAACAGATGCGACTCGAAATGTATGGCAGTACAATATTTGTAATACATAGTAGGCTACTTTAGTAAAAGTAAAATTACCAATTTAAAAATAATTACTCAAAAAAGTAGAAGTACACACAATAATGACTTTTTTGGTGAGAGTGAGGGTATTTTGTTTACTTTCATCCTCTGACAAACACACATATATATATATATATTTATATATATATATATATATAGGCTGCGATAGGCTTAAGACTTCTTTAAGCGTATCACAGGTCAAATGTTCAAAAAATAAAATATGTAATCAGATGGACCTCCAGCTTTACACACACACACTTTGTCAATCATTTGTTAAGTTGTAAATGTGAATGGCTTCACTCCGTCAATCAGTAGGAGCAACAGAATTAGTGCTGCGACTGTTGTTTCCGCAGCAAAGACACATCTTTATGACAAAGCATTTATGGCCACTATAGCTCATGATGTGTCGTTAGTGTTACTCAATGGACAATCATTACTACAGTAATGTAAAAGACAAAGGAATGAAATAAACTCAGCGGTGTAGCCTACTGGTTGAGCAAAATAAAAAGGAAGACACACAAACTTATAGGAAAAGACTTAATGCCCATTCAGAATACTACTGTAAATCAAATTCCTCCCTTTCTATTGTAAAAAGAAATCTTGTTTTTAGAATGAAACTTTCCATTTTCACTGACATTCTGACTGACTTTACCCTTTCAAACTCGTGAGCCTACACATGAAAACACTGACGATTACAGTAGAAGTAAAAATAATCCTCTACATTCACCTGCCGCCCTGATATCACAAATTGAGCTCACTGGCATCACAGAAATGTCTGGCATATTGGTTGTCAGCCATTGTGTTCCTGTTTGAATGTGTACAGTGAAGAGGCATGTGTTTAAACTGGTGGCGGTAAGCTATACGGTGGTCAGGTGGCTGCTATAAGATTATACACCCTCTTCCCTTTGCTCTTTGAGCTTCTGTGTATGCATGCTTGTCTTTGGACAATGTGGTTACGAGATACTTCTGGCAGGGCAGAGAACAGCAGAGCTTTAAGGTGATGTGTGTGTGCATGCTGTGGCATGTGTGCACGTGTAACCAGAGACAGTGATTAAACGTTTTAAAGCACAGATGATCCAACAGGTGCTCGCTGTCCCTTGTCCTCCCGGCCTTTCTCTCTCTCTCATTCTCTACTTTGAGCCCCCACCCTCTCTGTGACCCCCACTCCTGAACCATCGCAGCTCCTTTCTTGTCACTTCGTTCTTGTGCTGAAGGATATTTTAAGCAACAAAGCCCTGTGAGTCTACTGTCTTACCCACAACGAGACATACATGTTGAGCACAGCTAATCCTTTTATTGCATTATAAAAACGGTAAAAACTTTAGAGCATGCTTGCAAGTGTTGGAAATAAGGGTCAGGGAGCCAACACATGTTGAAACACAAGCACTTCTTTGCACACAAACACATCATCAGAATAAAATGTGTAATGAAAAGGAATATTCCTGGGCACTGCCAGACATTTGTCATGCCAGCCCTTGGATGTATTCAGACAATAAAGTTGTACTTCAGTGCCACCTGGCACAACTGTACATTTGTTTAGTGCTCATGTGATGACTGACACATGGAAACTCAACAACTTTACAACTGCCCACAAACAAAGATCTGATAAAATAGAATGATTCTTCTTTTTCTTCTTCTTATGCTTCTTCTTCTTCTTCTGTGCCTGCTTCTTCTTCTTCTTCTTCAGATTGGGCGCAGATTGGTAAAAACATCAATACTTAGGGAATTTAAACATCCAGGATCTTATCTAGTTATTTCTCTTCTTCAGTTTTTTTTTCTTTTCATCTTTTGTACTTTTGCAGTTAGAAATTGCGCCAAACATACACCCAACAAACACCACTCCACACTTTTGTATCTTTGTGGTTTATCCTCAAAATTACTCATTTCCTCTAATTCCCTTGTAATGTGTATTTGAAAGTCTTTACATTTGGCACAGAAGAAACAACTAGTGAAACCCCAGTCCTCCAAATCAACTCCAGCTTTGAGAGGCAGTGTGCAAACATGCCATCTTACATTAGCCCTGAGGTGGAAGACAGAACGGACACCGCCATGCAATACATTCGAATAAATTAAACCCCAATTTGCACTTAAGTTGACTCCACTTGTCACATGACAGGGGAAGGAAATCACACAGAGAAGTAAAAAGAAGGTGTGGAAAACATGCTGCACACTCTTTAGTCCGCACTCTACCGGCTGGCTTCCATCATCAAACAAGAACGAGGCAAAAGAGGAGGGAGAGAGTGGGGTAGATTTAAAAAGAGAGAGTGCAGGAGAGGAAGGAGTGAGAGGGAGAGGGGGGAAAATGACGCTATGGATTAACTGTCCTTCATGCTGAAAATATACATCCCCAGGCGCTTGGCACTGAATTATTAATTCAAATTTGTCAGAGAAAGAATGAGAGAAATCTATTGACGGGGAGACGGGCCCTTTAATGGTCTCATTAAAGGGGAGGCTTCCCACACTAGGCACCTTCTGTACTGCTGCAGGAGTTTTCGGGGCGATGGAGGGTTGGAGGGGGGGTACTTGACCCCCCAATGATTTTCTGTCACTTTATCATAAACAAGAAAGGTTGACATGCCCCTCCACTCCCCAATGCTTTCCCTCCACCACCAAACAAACCCTGTGTGTAATTAGCCAAGGGGTGCAAAAGTGCAGTGAATGTAAACGAGGTTCACACGCGTGCATTGATAGAAAGAGACAGCAACTACACACACACACACACACGCATTATAAGTTGCAGCCGCTTCTACTGTTGCTGACAGGTACAAATGAAGTGAGGGGGTTAAAGTCCAGAGGACTCTGAAGAGTCCCCACACAGGTACAGCCATATTGATTTCTAATTCATTCAAATTAGATGTTGTTCCATTGCACTGCTCCATTACCTCAGATTACACCAAACAGTGACTTTTCTTCTGGATCGTCGGTCATTAGATTGGAGCCAGTCAGTCAAGTGTTAGCGTCATTAGCTGCATATAGCTACGTGACTGGGAGCTGTTTTGCTGGGGGGGGGGGGGTTAACTGTCTGTAAAATCCAGATGGCATTAGCAAGGTGAAAGAGCAGGGACCTGTGGGTGCACTGTGCCGTCCGAGGTCAGCTCATTGAAAGGCGTTTGTTTCAGCCTCCAGGGGGACTAAAGAAAGGGGCAATGAGAAACGGAGGGGTGGGGGGCATGGGGGGACTAGGGGGACCACAGATTCATTGCTGATTCAAATCTCTCAGTATCCCTCTGGCAAATGGATTTTCATAATGCTGAGACAATGAGATTTTTTTCTCCCCAGCAATATTATTTTCATCCCAGTGAGTCCGCAGCTTGATAACACCAACAGCAGCAAATGGGGCCAGTAAAAATATTTTAAGCCACAAAACAGAAAAATCATTGAACTCTTGACGTGTGAGAAGCTGGAACCAGAAAATATTGGCTATTCTGCTTGGTAAGGGATCAACTAATCGATTAATTGACTAATTGTAGCAGCTTCATTTTATCAATATGACAGCAAATAATTACCACCTTTAAAGTAGAGTAACACATACCATCCTATGTCAAAAAGTCTGAACTATCCCTTTAATACATATTCCCACTGATATTATCCTCCCTGGCTGTGCCCATCTGTTGAAGGCCTTTAAGTCCACAGCTACACAGAGAGCCAACTGATACAGGATGTACATTCGTTTTCCCCTTCACCCCAGGATAAACCCCCAGTATCTTCCAGCCAGCATAGTCAATGAGCTAAGCTTGTCTCCTTCCTGCTCGGAGCGCCTTTTCTCTTGTTTATTTTATGGGACCTAAGGCACTTTTCCTTTCCTCTCAATATCTCTCGACCTCTCTCCATCGCCCCGCCGAGCCCGCCGACCCGTCCTTGGGCGACAGGACTGAACCGGCCACTACCTGTGCAGCTTAACAACAATAGCAATGTTGTCGGAGGAGGTTAAGATTTGACTTAATATATCCCCAACTGGACCGTTCCTGCGTAATTCTCTTTCACAGCCACATGGCGTTTGGTCCCCCTGAGTGGCAAAAGGGAGGGGTTGATGAGTCGGAGGGCAAATTGAGCCTTCATGCTCTATTCTAACACACTGACAATAGTTCGTCCCCATTGGTGGCCACAGGTTTCCAGGAACTGTGAAACAGTTGATATTATGTATTGTTAGCGCTGGAGGATATTTGGCCTCTGGACACTGGGCTCTATGTTAGCTTGAGGGCATGTAGCTACAGTATATCACTCTATGTTGGTGAAACAAAGGGTCACTTTTCAAGATGAAGGGTCACTGTTCGTGGCTTAGTGAGGCCTTTGTTAAATGATTAAACCGTTAATGAGTGCAAAGGATACTTCCTGAGATCCTTTCACGTCATTAGATACTGAAGAAAAGAAATGTACTAATTAACTATGGCCAATGGTTGCTCTGTATGCTCAGATAAAACTGTCCACCAAGAGGTATATGTTGGGTATGTTGTTGTTGTTACAATATATATATATATATAATGATGTGAGAAGAAATAACCAGAATGAAAAATATGCTGATATTACATTGAACCCCACTTCACAATAACATTAAATACATTCTTGTCACATGAAAAAAAGTCTAAAAATAATAATTAAAAACAACGTGGATGAGGTGTTTCAATGTAAATCCAAGCCTAACCCTATATTATAGCCCTAGGGCACCTGTATGCCAGTATGACTGGTCGAACAGCATCTAAAATCTCTATCACCCACGTCAGAATAAGGGGGCTGTGTCCGACAATTTCTGATAATGACAACCCACTTCACATCATGATTGGCCTGGTGAGCAGAGGTGAGAACTTTTCTCTCTCGAGCTCTTTCTTCATTATTTACACAACTATTTCTGTCACTTTTCAAACGTGCAAATGAGTGAAGCTCTATGAATGTCTGTCGGGAGAGACTGTCAGAAAGTGTGCAGCATTATCCCCCATATCTAAGTGATTATCGCGTCTCGCTTCTGTTAATGACAGCCGGCTTTTTAACCCCCGCATCTACAAACAGTCATGTTTTGCAGCATGTAGCAGTATTTGTCTGTGCGTCAAGTCATTGTTATTAGAGATCAACATTCAGCTGATACATCCTGTGATAGGATAATCACTGTATGATGCTAGTTATCCTTTTAGCCTTTTGTATCGGTCTCAAAAAACAACCATTTAATGTTAAGGGGCAATCAACATCAGTTTACCCTCCCCTGTATTTTTATTCGCCTCTAATGTGGAGGCGTTGTATCTGAGAAAAGGGAATTCCCCAAACGGGACTTGGAGGAAAACAAGGAAGCTGAGATCTCCGGGGAGAAGGGAAACTTGTTTGCTGGCAAGCGTAGATAGATGAGGGAAGCAGAGTCTCCCGTAGAGGAAAAAAATCAGACACACACTTCCACGTGAAATGCTGTCAGTGGAGTATTGATGCGAGCTGCTGTATGTGTGTGTGTGTAGCTGTTAGTGCGGGTTTGCATGACTTTATTGTGGTTTGAGGGTAAAATGGGGGTAAGGGAGGTTGCTTTTCTCCAATACAAAGCCCAGCTGTGCACTGTAACTCAGATTATAGCCTAAGTGATACTGTTAACCACGGGGCCATTGCCCCTTGCCCCGTGAACCTTATTTGCTTTGATTGCCCTTGCTGCCCTGTTTTTTAACACCACACTCATACACACTCACACAGCCGAATTCTCCAAGTGAAGGCACAGCTCTACATGTAGCTTATTGTTGGCAGTCTTTAGTCCTCACTTTGTGCCGTCAACCCACCCAGAGTCAAAGGTTATTGGGTTCTGTTCTTTCAACGCCCCTGTCTCTGATTGGAGCCGAGCTGTGAGGCAGATTAATAATGGATAAAGTAGCAGTTGACAATGCTGACTTGATAACAATCCAGTAGGGTGCAATAAAGAGGACTTGGCCTGGACATGGGTTCAACTCCTCGTTCTTTGAAGCACCGCTGCTGTAGTAAAAGGTGCTTCAGCTTTGATCGTTTTGGCTCGTATACACGCCTGTGAAAGTCCCTATTGGAAGAGCAGGAGCCTCCAATTCCCGCCTTTCCAGGAAGTGACCAGTTTGTCTTCTACTCACGTTTAATTGGTCAAGTTTACTGACAGCACTTGACTCAATAACTGTTTATGACCCAAGAGTTTTATGTGTTGTTTTTGGACAAAGCAGGAAACATATGTTGTGAAGTTTGAAAGGCATAGTGACTTGGCAGCATGTGACTGAGGTTTATTGATTGGGGCACTAAAAGTGTACTGTTGAGAGACCATGGTGTTATTTTGCAATGCATAACATGACGGCAAGATGACATGACTGAAAATAGGTGATAGTGTGACGAGGAAATAGCATGATGGAAAAAAGAGGTGTGGAGGTAGTAAAAGGTATGTCTGACATGTCAGGTGAATGCCTTATACCACATGAGTTTTGTCTTTATTCATAAAACATGACTTTAACTGCAACACATTTTTGTCTTCACAAAAGGTGTTTTATGTGATTAAATCTAAGCAAGTAGAGTTTAACTTCAAATGTAGAAAATTATCATTTATGTGCACAACACTTAATCAGCCCTTTCTGATCTTTTTCACCCCTCTTGTTATTACAATTTGGCTCAAGTGTCAGGTCTTAACCACCTAGTATCTGTTACCAGGCTGTCTTACTGCACAGTGCAGTATGCTTTCGTGTCTTAAAGCAGTAAACAAAGTGATGCATGTTTTCTTGAACTTTGACACCAAGTGATGTTTTTTTCATTTTATTTTTTCCGATCAGAGTTTTTGCACACCACAGTGTCCAGTCTGTGAGGCATCAGTGAGATCATAGTGTAGTAATGGAGCGAGTATTTGCATGAGTGAATGTGCAGTGTGTCTAAATGTTGTATGTGTCCCTGGAGCAGGTGGATTACAAGGGGCTGTGAAAGAGTGTGAAAGCACATGCGGACACGCACTCACACACACGCACTCACAGCACAGAGCAAATCTTGTCTAATTAAAAAGCACAGCAGTGATTTCAGGGGCTCTGTGATAGAATGGATGTGTGTGTGTGTGTGTTTGTGTGTGTGTAGGTCGTTGGCTTCAGCATGATCGCCCGTCAAAAGAAACAATGTATTCTGCGGGACCTCAGGGTTTCCATTTGAGTATTCAGACACGGCGCTGCAACGAGCTGTGGCTGTTTTATGTGAAAAAAAAGTTGATAATTAGTCCCACAGTGACTGAACAATGAGATGGAGAGCGAAAGAGATAGAGGGGGGGGGGGGGGCGCTTAGCACACTTAATGCTCCGACCTGACACTGTCTGGGAATCATTGATCAATTGTTTTTTTGCCCCTAACCCTTTTCTCTCCTTCATCACCCCTCTCCTGCCTTTGAATGATCAGTAAATTGCAATCAAATCACTCGTCTGATGTGATTAGCAACAAAATGAAGCAACATTTCTCATCAACCTCAGTGTTTTTTATTTAGTTTTTGTCTGGTTTGCAAACGGGACTAGGTATCGAACTCTTATCATTTGTGCTTTTTCTTTCTTTTTCGTAAGGCCTCTTTTTTTGTCTCAAAAGGGACTCTGGTAATAATTAGCAATTAAAATGCTGTCTTTTTGCCTCACTTTCCACTAATTAGCTTGACAGAGATGTTGGGTACAAATTGTCTGTAGTTTCCCCCCCCCCCCTCAAACGTCCACACATACACCCATCAAACTCTCCTCCACATGGATACACACACAAACACAGTCAAAATCTTTCTGAGAAACCATGGCAACACCTCATATGTTTTCTGCTGTGATCTGGGCTCACCTTGTCATGTTGCTGCAGACTCTGACATTGCTGAATTGATTATATTGCAGCATGAGATGTTATTGACGACGCCTGTACTGCAGAGGAGACTTGGCCTTTATTGTATCAGATTACATTACAAATTGTACTTTTATTAGATGAAATAAATGCCTACAAAGTACATTTGTAAAAGTATGCCGTTATAATACATTTTCAGACTTTTAGTTTGGCGTTGCATTTGAAGGCTTTTCCCTTTAATTTATGACCATTAATCAGTGGTTGGTCAACAAAACTATCATCATTTTATGGCAGAAATGATCCCTCATACCAACATATATTGTATTCCAAAAACTACCAGGGCTGTAACTGAGGACACTGAGGTCATGTCTTCTGGGTTTTTTTCTGGGAATTTGGGGGTTTAGACAATAAAGAGTTGTATGTTCTACAGTTAAAAACTTAACACATGATGGGGATTTTGTGTGTTGATTCCAGGTTTAGACTCAAATGACTATGCTTTGAGACAGTATTTAGGGAATGTAGAACAAATCTGAATGAAGTTGAAAAATAAGGGGTGAGGGGAGGTGCAGTGGAGGGTTGTGAATTCTTCTGAAATCAGCAAAATGCATAAACACGATCTCCACATTTTTAAAAGACTTTTTTGAGCAACTCAGAAACTTTTATATCCACGTCTTTGCTATATTTAGTTTATTGTGCAGATAAGAACAAGTGCATTATTTTTCTTGTTGACCTGCGTAGGACGTCTGTGTGTTAAAGCCTAAAGCCCTCAGTCTACTGGGTTAGCTTATGTAAGGCTATATCAATGCTTCTCGGAGGTGTTGCTAACGTGAAAGCCGGTTCAGGAGTCTGATAGGGGGTCAGACAGCTGAGTGGCAGCAGGAAAAAGCACATGCCATGTTTGTTTGGAGCCTTCTTTGTCACCGGCCGCACCCCCTCCCCCTTTTCCTGCCCTTCTCTTGGCCTTATTTAGCCCCCTCCGTGTCACCCAGAGGTCACGGTGATCACATGCTACACGCCAGCTCACACATACACAGGCAACACAGGAACAAACAGACACACACACACACACACACTCACATACATATTGTAATAGCATGGTAGAGTGCATCATAGATGGAAGTGCCTTCAAGGACCTGCTTCTCATTCTCTAGACCTCATTAGCTGCTGATTTATCTCCCCCTCCTTCCTCCTAATGCTCTAGGTGGGTGGATGGTGTGTGTGAGTGTGGGAAGGGGGTACCGTGTGAGAAAAATGATGTGTATTTCCATGGATTAGTGTCTGTGTATGTGTGTGTGTGTCTGAGAGACAGGCAGACCTTTAGCGTTAAAGATGGTATATTTTAGTGAGGGTTGGTGTGTATGTGTTGGTCCGGAGGTGTCAACTAGACACAGGGACTCTGTCATTCCACATTAGCCTACTGTGAGCACACTCAACCTGGGGTCAAACAGATTAATAAATTATCACACACACATACACACACAGAGCTACTATCTGATTAAATATTCTGCAGCACTGCGCTCCATAATCATGACAAGTACACACAGCGCTTTTGTTCACCATTATCCATTTAGGAAATTTTTGTCTTGTCTTGCAATAATCTGTTCGAGCCCCCAGTGAGCTTATTATTGTCAAGGAAAAGAGCTTATAGCTGCACGTAAAGGTAATACTTTGGAAAGATGCAAAATTCATTTTTAAAAAGGAATTAATAGTGAAAAAAAGACTTCCCACTATTATGAATTCCAGCGCTTTTATTGCACCCTGCTGTTTAAGTGATTACTGTTTCGCACAAGATTGATGCTTTTTAAAACACTAAATATCTTTTTTTTTTCAATAACATTTACAGCACATTCTGTTTTGTTATGATATAAAAGACGAGGTGAAGCCATTAGGTTAAGGAGCAGCTCTGGTACTAATATGACTGTAACTCTGCCCTACATAATTCATTGACTCCTGGGGAATGAATCTCTTGGGTGGAGGACCATTTTTTTTTTTTGCCTTTACCTGATTCCCTCTACATCGCCGTCTCAAGAGATGATTCACAGGGAAAAAAAAAGTGGATGGAGGGATATTTCGTCATGCGGTTCATTTTTAAGTCCTTTTTAGAATAAAAAAAACCAAACATGTCACATTGTAGCAGTGTCCCCTGAGAATACTAATTATTCCAACCTTTTCTTTGAAATATGAACCATTATGACCCATGTATTTGTCTCCATGAGGATACTGTAACACTATAAAACTGTCTTGAGTTATAGTTGCTGCCATAAAAAACATGAGACATGAAGGCAGCAGATGTTAAAAAGTTTGCTAGCATAACTTTGCCGAAATATAGGACTGGATCCAATCTAACCATGGTGATCGGATTCTATTGTTGTTGCCTTTTGAAACTCAATCAGCTGTTGTGTGAGATACCATGGCTTGTAATTCTTGGCCATTATGTCTATGTTTAGGCTCTGTTATTATTTTTAATTTCTTTATCCTTATACTTCTCAACAGCACTCACAGAGAATGCTTAAAGGTCAACTTATCTAACCTCTTGATTTGCTTGCTCCCGTAGATGTGAAGAACCTGGAGAACTTCCACCTGGTAGAAAGTGTCCAGGAGCAGGTCAACGCAGCGCTGCTGGACTACGTCATGTGTAACTACCCGCAGCAAACAGACAAGTTTGGCCAGCTGCTCCTCCGGCTGCCAGAGATCCGAGCCATCAGCCTGCAGGCCGAAGAATACCTTTACTACAAACACCTGAACGGCGACGTGCCCTGCAACAACCTGCTCATTGAAATGCTTCACGCCAAGAGAGCTTAGGAGGGGACTGCGCTGCCCATAATGCAGCTGAGCAGACATCCTGAAAGTTTTGTTGCAGCCCAAAAACTCCTAATGACTAAACCTCCAGCTCAGATTTGACTGAGTGATGACCTGGTGGATGGAGAGCAGAGAGTGTTAGCAACTCTTGTCTACATTAAGCTCATTTTGATCTTTAAGTTACAACTTGGGAGTACAGATTTGGACATACACGTGCGTAGAGACAGATCATATGCACACACAAACAGCATATGGATCCCTTCATTCTAAAAAAAAATAAATAAAAAAAGTCTGAAAGAACAGCTACATCTCCTCAACCACACAGAAAAAGTACTGAAAGGAAAAAAGAAGTAAACAAACACTTGAAACAAACACTGCATTTGGCACGAGATGGGATCTAATCGTCTGTACGAGCACAGACTATCAAGACTGGCGGGCTGCAACTTAAAGAATTAACAACCCTTGGGTGTTTTAGAGCTGGTGACATTGTGAGAGGCTTTTTGTGCTGAGAAAGGAAACTGAGTAACCCAGGCCATCTTTCAGACAGCTTTGAGACTACAGTGGTGGCTTATTTTGGTCGACGATCCTCCAGTGTGCTCTCTCACTGAAACCGGCTTTTAGCTTCCGTTGGTACCGTGAAGACAAACGGATAAGCAGTCCACCAGGCCAGGGACTCTCACCTACCGTCACATCGGTTCCTTGAACTCACATAAGACGCCTGCCACGGCAGCTCGATCTGATTTAGAAGGGTGAATCGACGGTTTCAAAAATAAACGTCCAAAAGAGGAAGATTCTTTAATGAACAAAATGATAAATAGGCCGATAAGAAGAAAAATACTAAGATGTTGTTTTTTCTCATGAAATGGTAGTCATTTGCTCCTCATGGTCACCTTGTGGTTCCCCTTTCTTATTCCACCACCCCGAATCATCTTAAACTATGTACCTCAGAAAGACCAGTGTTAAATAAATTCAATTAAAAATGTCAGCTGAAACAATTGTATTTATAGCCCTTTTCCTGCAAAAACAAAACAAAAACAAACCCTCCTGTTTTATTATTTCAAACAAAGTGTGATTCTGGAGACGGGGAAGGATCGACCCTGCCTTTGTCCGGAAAGACCAAAGCTTGCTGCAGAACAGAAGAAGTAAATTACAAAAACCTTAATAATCAGTATTATAAGAGAAAAAAAAAAGATTTTTGATGTCACAGTTATGTGAGTCTTGCCTTATTTCATTACCATGCTAGATAACCGTGCAGATGTGAATGAAAATATGTACAAATATATATATAAAGTATTAATGTTGTAAAAATAAAAAAAAGAATAATTCAACAGGTGTTTACATTAATATGGTCATATGGGAGAGAACTGTGATGAATAAGCATAAATTGCAAAGCAATGATTTCCTAAAAAATGAAAACAACGAAATGAAAAAAAAGATCCCTCTGGTTTGATTTCTTTGGTGTGTGTACAGTGTTTTCTTTTTTATTTGTTTTTAGCAGTACTTAAATTATGTCGTGAGACACTAAAATCAAAAAGGAATCACACTTAAAATATTAATTTCTATCTGTGTCTGCTGGCATTCAAAACATTTGTTTCTTAAGCATTGCTGTATAAGAATTCCGTTTCACTTTCAACCTTTTTTGTAGACTTTTTTTCCTTTTTTATTTACAGTGCTTTGACCTTTTTTTATGTACAGTATGTCACTGGTTACGCTTATTAATGAAGATAATTTATTGCTTCTCTGGGTTTCCATCTTTGTGTTACATGACGTGAGGTGTCCGCACCAGAATAAATTTGTTTACTGTAGCATGTTCTTGTTTTGTTTCCACAAGTAGTTCAGTGATGCAGGTCTGGAGCAAAATAATGGGCTTTCAAAAAAAGGAAGAAAAAAAAAATAATCACGGCAATTTCTTTGTCTTTTAAATGTTTATGCAAGTCAGTACATTGAAAAGAGTATTGTATTTAAGCAAGTATGTGTGAAAGATGTTTGTGCCACATCGGTTTTTCTTTTTAACCTGATCATCATCATCATTGTTCTTTCCGGTTTGCTCTTATACCAAAGACTGCATCTTTTCCTCTGTGAGCTGTGACTTCTAGTATTGCGTCCAAGATGAACAAAACTGACTTGTTTTATTTTAATTCTTCTTAAAGAGTGCCACCCTAAATTATTTTCATGTGGAGTTTTTCACATGTACTGTAGTTGTTGTTACTGTTTTTGTTTTCAAAATGTCCCAACACTTGCCTCCCACAACCACCTGTGGTGTTTATTTGTTTACCTGTCAGCATTTGTCAATTACTGTAAGTCATAGAACGATCAAAAGTCTTTCAATGGCATGTTTAATGTACAGAAGAATTCCCTTAAAACCCCCATTTCAAGAAGCAGTTCCTGGTCCCGAGCTCCATTTTCTGACACTCTCATTAACTGTGTCTATCGATCAGACAATCTTTTATCACCCACTTTTTCAAATTCTCCGTTCAGTTTCTGCAGCTGCCTTGGACTTCCTATAACATACAGGTGGACTCTGTACCCCACACAGGCTATACAGTCATGCACATTAATATAGTGCATGCCTTCATGCAGAAATCCCATTTTTTTACTGCATGGTTTATGAAACTGCTGCAGTCCGGCTCCAATCCCCGACAGGAGCTTGTCTTGAGATGAAGTTTAGTAAAAGTTTGGAGAAACAGTTTTCTGTCACTTCAGCTGTCAGAAGTTAAAGGGAATGGTGTGAAATTCAACTGTTTGCTTTACAATCTGTAGCTTAAGAGTAACTGTCCGCACAGACTTGTATACAGGATCAATACTTTACCACGGACTTAAACAATGACTACCTTTGTGCATTCACATGCTCATGTATGCTGTCACATGTCACACATGGATACACAAAGGATCAAAATGCTATTTTCCTCCCGCTTGTCTTGACTTTGCCCCTCCTGCTGACATTCTAGTTGCCCCTTACCACTGCCCCTGTCACGGGGAGTGTCTCTCTGAGGCTAAATGAATTTTTCCTCATACTTCAATAAATAATTATTATGCTTATAACACCAGAATCTCGCTTCCTGCACACACTAACTCTGTCCAGTTCCATTATATGTGTTTTTTTTTGTGGGGAAAAAATGAAAAGCTATTCCAACATCCCTTAAATATCATTTTAGTAAAACATACAGGAATGAGATCAAACGAGGAATCAGTTGTTCTGCTTAATCCTTTCTGTCCTTTATTGATAGTTTGACAGTAGAGTGACAGTAAACCAGTGGAGAGAAAGGGGGGTGGCATGTGGTAAAAGTGTCCACCTGAATCCAATATCACACTAATGGGTCACATATACGCTCCATCACTTAGTTCATGTAACAGACTGCAGTACTGCCGCACACTTAAACAATTTGACAACTTAAAGTAATGCTTTTACAAGCAAATGTACAGCAAGTGAAGCCATGAAAGAGAATATACCACGAAAAACATACAAACCAAATAAAAACAAACAAACTTTAGTGAAACCATAGAAAATTAAGTTAAGATTAAAACCATAATTGAGGCATTTAGCTTTCATTATCATGCACTGTATCTTAAAATAAAGGCAAAGTTGAAAGAAGATTGAGTCCCTTCCTAGAAATGTGACAATAAGGTTTGCAACACTGCATCTCCACAGTGATCGTAGCTGAACGTTTGTTAAAGAAAAGGGAGCTAAAATACAAAGAAAAAATGTCAACAACAAAGAAGAAAAAAAAAAAGAATCCCAATATGAAACTACAATCACCGTCAACATCCAGGTCTGTCAACGTGGACGAGGCCGAAGCTTTTCTGAGGCACAGGGCTGCGAGGGAAACAGGAAGCTGTAAACTCCAGCTCCATGGGAACATGAAGACTACAACCAGCCGGCAAGGCATCCGCCTCTGAGGGAGGAGGCTCCTGGATGGGAGACAGGGATTGGTAAGCGGGGAGTGTCAAGTCAAATTAGGAAAACAATATCTGTTTACACTGCAATAACAGTAAAGACTGAGGCCATACAATTCACTGGTAGATTTAGGAGAGGGCGGGAACAGTTTCCACTTTGTTTTAGGAGAAAGTTAAATTACAGAATACAGTATTCTTAGTCATCGTATCTTTAAGGTTTTCTAAAAGCACATTTTGTCATTGAATTTGGTCACTAGTCCAAACGTTCCTCTTTAAAATCCTGCCCCTGTGGTTGAATGACACATAAATGTCTTTAAACATTGTGTCCTGCTTTTTTTTTTACTGTAACCTTGATTTACATTTACTTCGGCATTCAGTAAGCCTGTCTTACTTCTCATGACAGTGACCTTTACTGCTTGTGACTCTTTGAATCTTTTGTTTGGCTCTTGTTATCAAACTGCCTCAGTTAGATTAAGTTAAATAACTAAAGAAGTCTTTTTAAATTGATGAAATAGAGAAATATTTACAACCTTATTAACCAGGGTGAAAATAGTCTTCAATTGAAGTCTTCAAGCTTGGTTTTTAACAATTTTATATCAAAAGCAATCCAAATTTAAAGAGCAGCTCGGTTCACCCCGTCTCAACCTTCAACAGCACAAATGTTGGTTTTAATACAAATTAGACCTCCATCATTTACTGAAACATACATCTACTCAGTGACACAAGGTTAATGAATGATCTAATGACTTTTTTTTAACAGGTACAGTTTTGTGAAAAAATACATGGAATCAACAAACGAAGAATCATTTTCATATTCTTTTTGTAATTCATATTCACAAGACACAACATCAAACTCGATTGACTGATCAAATGTCAAACTCTACAAAGCCGTGTTCCTTTGAATTATCTAACCTGCTCAATCAGATATATTCATGTCTTCTAATGTTTTTTTTGATACCCAATACATCCATGTTGAGGTTAAAATGAACATTTTGTTCTTCTGAAATAAGCAAGGTGTTAAAAGGTTGCCAATCCTATAAGTGTAATAACACTGGGATTGTAAGAGTCACTGCAAACTCAATCTGAAGGAACCACAGTGCAGCAGAAACTGCTGAAATTGTTTCTGTAAATGTTTTAATGTCTCTTGTATTTGTAATAACAAACCAAACTTTTGACATCTATTCTTCTTCATTTTTTCTTCATGAAGCAAATGATATGAGGGAGTATTGGATAGCTGAGGTGTTGATGATAGTGTTCTCGTGCAGCATTAAGGATGCTGGTCACAGCCGGGCAAGAGGCCAGCTCGATCCCCGGCGCACAGCGTAGCAATCCTCACTTGGAGCTTGGCTTGCAGTGCCTGGCCTCCTGTCTGTAAATGTGTTAAACCTGCTTTCACTCACCCTGAATTTGTATAAATAATGTATATACATTTATCCACGGACTCTAACAAGTGCAGCCCCAGGTGAAAATACTCAGAAATGCATGCTATGCGCATCCCCGAAGGTGGACATCAGCTCCAAACCGACCAACTCAAAAGATAACCACACAGAGAGCAGGAAAAAAAAAAGAAAAACACAAATGAATAACTTGCCAAAAGCAACATAAACACACACACAGTTTCTTTTTTTTTTTTTACACACACACACACACACATACAAATGCAGTGCTGTCAGTTTCTTAGCAAGTTTTCCTTTCCGTCACACAAACAGCCTGAAGTTGTGTCTGCCAGTGTTATGTGTGAAGCTTTTAAACTCTGGAACCACATCACTCGTGTTTACCGAGATGTGCTTGTATGTTTCCCTGCATTGTCAAAGCACAGTCAAAGAGAAAGAGATTGAGGGCACAAGAAAAAACAAAAGCATTTGGAAGTGTTCCAAGATTGAAGAAAAAGGTGCAACTGAACACGGGAATAGGCTGAATGGTATTCAGTCCAGTGTCAGGCAGGACCGGAGGCTCAGGAGGTCTGAGAAAAGCATAACCATTTTCTATGTAATGAACACCCACCCAGCGCCACACGGTGGTAAAACTGGTGGAATAATCAACAAGGGTAACCTAACGTTTGAACACAACACACTTACTGTATATGCAATTTAAATTCTTCCTTATTTAGAACGTTCTACAAGCGACCACCATAAGTTTAAATAAAAAGGACTTGATTCTTGTTTACTGTGTCATTCTACGTCATCAAGTTGACCGTAGGCTACTTTTTCTTTTTTTATTCTCACAGCTCTGTATTTTTTTAATGCTAAACCAAGAAGTTCCCTCAAAATAAAAAGACCTTCCAAGCTAATTAATTGAAACATTATCGCATAAAAGCGCACCACCAGAACGAGCACTGCCACTGCTGAGAAAACTCCATTTGAACGCAGTTATGCAATAAGCACTGACCATCTTCCTATTGTTCATTATTGAGTGACCATGAGTTATTACTGGAACTGTAGCTCAGTTCTGGGAAGTTCAGACAAAGCTATTTTTAGTTACTGCCATTCATCATAAATCAACGTGAGAGCATTGGCAGTTATTGCTTGGTGTTGGTCCTGATTTAAAAAAGGAAGCAGTGATGAAAAATTAACTGTAACTGGCGTTTTATTTAGATTCTGCCTTGTATATCACCGTACTCTCTGTTAATGGTTGTCTGAAATGAATTCATCTCATAAACAATGGGAAGAAAGCATTTATTTATGAATAAAATGGTTTACTCATCCGTTTTTTGAGGGGTAAAACTGGTGGAGGCTCACAAGTGAAGAACAAGGAAGCTAGAGAGAAACAGCACAAATCTTCAGAGAGGCAATTAGTCAACTTTCTAATCACTTATACCAAACAGCAACTGGGGGACCCATTGTTTGGCGGCCTGATGGACAAACTTTAAAAATGTAAAGATCAAATTAATAGGCTAGCATTGTTAATGGGAACACTCACTATTGTAATGCAAAAGCCTCACTGTGGCATGCAAAGCAAATACACTACGGTTTGGAGATGGAATGGTTCGAAGGCCGCTGCCGTTTCATTTCAAAGCATGCATTATACATCATTGTGCATAAAGAGAAAGCCTACAGCATTATGATGTTTTTTTTCCACGATGATTATCCTTTATTAGTCATTAAAAAGAGAGCGAGAGAGAGAGAAAAAATACAACTTTTAAGCACCTGAACCTCGCTGCCAGCATTCCATTAATTGCCTGCACAATGGGGAGAGCCTTTGGAGATTTTTCAATTTAAAAAAATGAGGAGCGTTCATTCAGTCGTGCTCATGTTATACCAGCACTTAAATCCTACACAGCTCACATAAAAAAGGACTCAAGGTTGCATCCGATTGAAAGCCTCCAACTACAGCCACTTCAGAAATCCATTTAGCAAGCGGGGGGTTAGAACATCTAATTCAAACAGAGTCGCCCTGTTAAAACGGTTGCGCCAATGTCTTTTAAAAACACATACAAACACACACACACACACACACACACACTTTCAGGCACACACGTTTCTCCTCTGTTTGTTTGGCTCCATTGTAGGGAAGATGAACCTGGCACATACTGTAGAGAGATGACACAAAGAATTAATCTTGCCAGACCTCAGCCAAGTGGCGAAGGTGAACGCTTGACTGCACGTGAAATCTTGACCTTTGCTTCGACAGTGTCAAAAAGAGAGCTCTACGGGAACGTCAAAGAAAGAGGAGCGTCTGTAATAACATGACAACCTTAATGTCACAATCCCGGTAAACACTATATTTTTACAAGAACAGAATATTATATTTTTGGAAGTAGAGACAATATGAAAAAAAAACGATTCAATTACAGCAAGAAGCGGAGGGAAAATCTAGTAGCTACATGCAGGGCGGTGTATTGGCATGAATCTGTTGATTCGATACGTGTCATGACACAGTCGTTACGATTCCATATATTTCGAAATATTACGATATATATTGCGATTTTGTCATAGTATAAAGACCACATCGCATATGCTACATGTAAAATCTGAGCAGAAGAAAGAAAGCAATGCCGTCAAAATAGTAGGATCTGCATTTAAATGTTTCACAGTCCCTGCAACATCTAACATTTTAGATGTTTTCTGATTTCTTTCCAGATTTCTGTCCCCAGATGTCAGGTAATTACTCACAAGTTATGGTGTGAGCAGATTTGTGTCCCGACGATGTCATTAATACAGTGTAGACATACAGTACAACGTTGTTTTTTTGTGTTTTCTGTGCTGTGTTCTTCCTCCTGTGTTCATGTACTGTATTTCCCAGCCACTAACCCGTTTGCCTGCCTAATCACATCATTCCCTTCACCTGAGCTTCTCTGCCCATCTCTTCACCTGCACTTCGCACTCTCGTCGGAGTTCTGCCTCGCCCGCACCGAGCCTTGATTTAAAGTTGTTTCTCCAAGTTACTATCGCCTGTCGTCTCCTGCGTTTGATTCCACCTGCGTCACTCTTTGTTCCAACTGCTCACATACAAGGATCTATTTAGCTATTCATCTGCAGAAATAAATTGAAGTGAGAGTACATACACATACTTAATGATGCCTTTTGTGCAAACATTAACGAGCTGAGAGACATGCCCGGTGTCAAACAAAAGGCGGCAAATGATTTGGCCAACACTGCTTTTACTGAAGACTGAATGCTTTCCATCAAGGCCCTGTGAAATTTCAACCAGATGCCTGAGGAGGTGATGCACAGTATTTGAAAACACACCAATTGCAGACTAATGTAAGAGTTCTCGGTGGACTGTCTTCACTCCCAAACTGGCTTTAAAATCAGTGTTTGTTTGCAATCATAAGCACTTTTTGTTTTTGTCTACTGCAAAGTGCCACATAAATGTTTCAAAACAAAGAAAGAAGTACATCTGCATCATAAATCAAATACTGTATATCCTTGAATGTACTGCATTCCATACCTATGACAAAAGCAAAACATTCAGCCTCAATTAAGTGTGTGTCAATGTGTGTCTCTGCTAATGTGTACATGTGTGTGTCCACAGATGGATGTAAGTATTTGTGCATGTGTCTCTACACATACATCTGCCGGTCTGTTGGTGAGATCAATATCAAAACCCTTCAGAGGACTGAATCAAGCAGTTAGAAACCTTCCTTTCTTCTTTCCCTCCCTCCATACCTCCTTTCTTTCCTTCTCTGTTTCAGAGCGTCACAGACAATTGCTGGCAGGCCTTCAGATGCAAACAGCTGTTCTCAGATTGTCACTGTGATGGGAAACTGATTATTTAGTCTGCTGTCCCTCCTCTGGGACAGCAACAGTTTCTGTAAGCTACTGAGGACTCTTGAGAGGCTGGGTCCTTTGCCAGAGGCAGCAATAACACTGTAATAGTGGTTCCTATAAATGAACATCACAGACTTAAACATAGCGGTGAAAAAGGAGAGTGTGAGCCCCAGGAAAGACCTTTTGGGAACATAACGTCAGCATCTGTTTGGAGCTGTGGCTTTGCCTCAGAGAGGCCAAGAGTTAAGTGTAACAGGGAAAAGACTGTCTCTCATCACCTGGAGTTCTAAGTTTGCCGAGCTGGTGTTGATCAAGCTATACCTGACAAGGCCTGGATCCGCTCCACTGAATCACTAATTTTCACCTCTATTAAATCAATAATGTTAACATTTGACTGTTGCCATCCTGTGCATTCTGGTCTGGGAGCTAACAGGAACAATGTGTGTGTGTACAGGCTTTGTTTTGGCTGGACCTCTGTTGTATATCATTAAAAGGCCTGGTGCTAGTTGCTGAGGCAGCTGCAACCCACACCACAAGACCACGGCCCAGTCCTAAAAGGCAGTGTATATTTGTACTCTATGAATACCATCTTACTGCCAGGTATAAAATAAGTGGGTACGGTACAGGGAGAGACGAACACTATCTGCTGGGTTAAACAATAAAACCCCTGGTCAGAGACAGACAAAATAATGCACATAATAAAGCTGGAAAATAAAACGCAATCTAATAATCTCCTGATAAGTAAAGGTTATAAATTCTGCGTTATCCATTCTGTAACTATTTTCCCACAAGATCAGAATTGGTGAAAAAATGACAGCGATAGAGAAAACAGAGAATACAAATGTTCTGTGTCTAATCAAGGTTCTACTGACAATAACCAACAACAAATTTAGCAAATTTCCAAATACAACTCTAGGAAAAAAAAACACACAATAGATGGAACAGCATTGTTGAATTGACCTCCAGCACCCAATGCAAGATTGACAGCAAGTGGGCAGTCTTCTGGTCGAGCTCATGTTAACTGGCATTTGACAAGTTCTCTCTCTGGGAGAGTGTACCAGAGCCTAACAGTGCATATCAAGCTCAGAGTCTAATGTGAGGTGAGTGATGTAAGGTGAGGGGAGGCTGTGTGAAGCCTGAGGCTGCACACCAAAGCACAGGGCAGCGATCGGATCAATACTGGCTCAGCCACGGTGGAACAAGGTTGGGGTTGTAGGCAGCAAAGACACGCTTCTATTTTGCCTTCATCATGCATTTTCTTTAGTGGTTTACGTTAAAGATAACATGTATAATCAATTACTAAGTAATTGTTAGGTATAAATTAACCAAATGATGACTGGATAGCAAAAGGGGCGTAAATTGTGTGTGAGTGTGTGTGTGTGTGTGTGTGTGGTAGGGGGGATTCCACAATTGCTCAAACCAAACCCATCTTCCTAGTCTTGCATTTATTTTGCATCTTGCACTGTTGCGAAGCTATCACGTCGCCAAAATCTGTCCACATGACACACACATACACAGACTGACAAAGTGAAAACAATACCAGTAACTCACTGTCCGATGTGATGAAATGGAGGTGAATTAAAGCCTGTTCTTTGCGTCACCACTAAGAATGCACGGGTCAGGGTTTTTTAATACCCACACCCACCCTGCCCATTATGAGAGCCGATCCACACCACCCAACCAGCAGAAATATGCCTAAATCAACCACAAGCTGCAACTTTGTGCATCATAGTGGCACAATTGTCAGGACTGAGCGCTGTGGCGCTTGCTGTGTGTGTGTGTGTGTGTTTGAGTGAGAGAGAGTGACAGAAGAGATGTTGGACTGTTGCATCAAAAGCTTCTGTAAGTTAGTAATAACTAACGCGATAACCCGGCTGACCGAACCAGTGATATTTTAGAATAAGCTTACCCGAACCCGTCAGACCTGCGGGTTGTGGATCGACCTCACATCACTAGTCACCACCTAATATGTGGACATTATTCAACCATTCAACTCTGAAACCACTTTCAACAAAGCGAAAAAAGTAAGCGCACAAGTAAAGTAATAAAGCACCTGCAACCGACAGTAGAATTGTTGCCTTGTAATACCAAGCAGTTGTATCTGACCAATATTTTCATCTTGTCGGTGGGAGGACAGACACACCCAGTACAGCCAAATCAGAAACAGACATCCACAACTGATATAAATGTCAGTTGGAATTTGTAAAAACTCATAAATAATGGATGCACCAAGTAGGCTGGGGAGCATCTTCAATGAGCCCAGAGTGCCGAGCACGCTTTCTCATCTCCAGACCGAGGAGCCATCTTAATGACTGTGCCCGGAGACCTGGGGGTCTCCATCAGCCCCCCCCCCCCCCCACACACACATTTCCCCCAACCAAACCATCGGACCCCCCTCGTCAAACCCGTCCATGCTCCCTCCCGCCACATATCGTACAGAGGGGAACACGAGCTCTTAAATTAAACATTCACAGCACTGCTGCCTGTTTTAGGCAAATCAGCAGAAAATGAAACACACAGGGCGCCTCAGGAAGATCCATATGTGTGCAATTGAGACGTATTTTTCGGGAGAGTGGTGGGGTCTCTTAAGCCTTGCGGAGAGCAGAAAACGCAAATAATGTCATATCTCCTTTTTTTGTGTTTTGTGGATAAAAGAGGCTGCTCTCCAATGTTACCCATTTTGGATGTTGGAAGAAAGAGTGAAAGAAGAGTTTATCGTTGCCCATGCATTTCTTTCCATGCGTTGCAAGGGAGGGACGGAGGAAGATAAAGATGAGTTTGTGATTATTTCTATTAGTGGCGGAGAGAAGAACTAGAGAAGTAGAGGGATAGCTATTTCGTTCAAAATAATGTCACTGGGCTCCACGGCATCCTGCATCATCAGGTCACCTCTGGGGAAGGATAAGAGTGGAAGAGGTAGCGACCACTATCCCCCTCTCCTGACCTGAATTCAGACAGGCAAACAGGAAATTGCCTACAGGAAGGAAGTCATATTTTTCACAGCTGTGCCCTGGACGTGGCGACATTGTGTGCGAGCTGCATTATCAATATACGTCTGATGTCTGCAATGAGCCATTCAGTACAACACCAAACTTGTAAGAATGACAAGGCAGGCAGAGTGAGGCTGGTGTTTTTGTTGTAAATGAAAACGGTGGTCATTGTCTTTTCCTGTCGCCATTAAAAAGGCCTTTTCCTGCACCAGCTACAGATAAACCTTTGTGTCTCTTTGTTTTTGCTCTTGGATGGAGATCAAAGCACCAGGTCCAGACTCGGGGCTTGTGATCTGTCAGGGTGCAGGGATTTATATGGCACTTGCATCCTACGATACTCATCACATCTGCAAGTCACAGCGATAAATCAGATTGGCAGGCTGCACGGCATTACATATAGTATATATGCTGTGGCCAAAAGGCAACAGATTTGACTTTTGAAGAAAAAAGGGTTTTTCTTTAATATTGTTAAAAGATTTTTTCCAGATACAGTTGCTCTAGACGGGGTCTCAGGACTCTTCTTTCTGTTATTGATGAGATATTTCATTCATCAGTGCAATACCGTAGAGACGTACGCACAGGAACACGCACACTTTTTACACGTACAGATGAAGAGGCCTGATCAATTTCTCTGTCAGCCAAAAAGGGTGGTTAAACTGGGCTGAGAGGTGGAGGCTGTGGATGGTGGGGGAGGCGGCCCAGGGCCCTATAGGAAGTGATTTAATGTCCAAAAAGACATGCACTTGTTTTTGCTCTGTCTCTTTCCTGTTGTGTTCTGATAGGGACTTCCTCTCCCCAGTGGGGATGGATACGGGTGTCATCCGTCCATCCATCCCACCCACCCCCACCCACACGGAAATATCGTTCTGCTGCCACACCATTCCTGAGAAAAAGCTCATCAAACTCTTTGGAAGTCAGCGCAAATAGTGTTTATGTTACATCTGTAAGCTGGGCAGGCGGGGTGGACACTTTGGACAGTTAAGCGGTTTCAAAAGGTGCAATCTTAAGATCATGAAAATGACAACAACCAGAGAAGTAAAAGAGTCAAGAGGTGAGAGGCCAAGAGGAAGGAGACATAACATTCATGTTTGTAACTTCATGCACACTGACATCCCCAACCATTTGTATCTGCGTGTGTGTGTGTGTGTGTGTGTGTGAGCGTATGAGCAATAACCTGCGTATGCACTATGTATGGGCCTGGAGAGCCAGAGGCCTCAACCCCAGCAATGGTAACACCAGGATGATCTCTTCCTGTCTGCCTCAGTATCTCTGAGACCAACTCCCTTCCTTTCCGTTAAAACACACATAGTTACAAGCACACACACACGTTTGTGTTACCATACTTCTGGGCATCTCCTCTTGAAGATTCTTGATTCTCTCTCTCTCTCTATCCCTTAGCCTTACCCAACCCTTAACCTTGTTCTAACTCTAATGACCTCTCTTGGTACAAATTATGAAATCCAATACAAACACCACAAACGTAACCTACTGTCAAGGTGATTTTAATGCCTTAAAGAAACAGTATCAACACAAAAATGTTAAGCTTTACAAAGGTAGTATTATTTTAGTATTCATTAGTTATTTTTCCACTCCCTGTAACTTGCTTGTTTCGTGCCCTAAAAAGGTAAATCTGTCATTTGCACACTTTCCTTATCAGTGGTAACAGTGGGCATCTCACCCAGAAATGATGGATAAACAACCAATCACGTAAGTTCCAACGTTCTATGTCCACTAAGGAATTTGATTGAAACATACGGATATTCAACAATAAATACTAATTAACATTCAAAAGGATAAAAGTTGACTTGAAAACATTCCTATGGATAAAAATGAAAACAAAGTGATGTTTGACAAAAAATTCAAAATAAATAAAGAATCCAGTGATATAATTCATTACTATCCTCATCCTTACTATCATCTTTTGTTACAGTCTGTCATAGATTCGGTTGGACTAGAAACAGATTGTGTGGGTGTGTAAACCAGTGAGCAAAGCACCCTATGCCACAAAGCTTATTTGCTCTCTTCTCTGTTGAGAGATTTAATGCTGACTATCACACACACACACACACACACACGCACACACAAACACAATGACCCGCCCGCCAACCTCCTCTCTCGCTCATTCACCCCATCAACCAACACACTTATACACTGTCACTGTTTCATGTGCGCGCACACACACACACACACAGATGCGTATGTGCGCACATATTCACCTACAGATGGAGGAAATAAGCTCAGCGCTGCCTGTGTCTGCTGAGGATGTGAGGTGCAGTGATGGCACATTAACGATAGGACCCATGACAGCAGTACGCATCGGCCTCACTGAACAAAGCAGGCAGCCAGTTTCTAATTCAATGAGGATTGTTTCTGTGAAACAATGGCTCTCGACCCCACTGAGGGTTAAGAAAGGGTGAGAAAGGTGAGTTTGTCAGTGGTTGCTGGCCGACGTGTTTCTGTTTTAAGCTGCGGATGATCCCGTGGGTTTGATCGGGGCGTGGATGAGAAATGTCGCTGTTGTGCGCCAACATCCGCTGTTGTTCAGGTAACTAACAAAAAGACTGACAATGAGTGGGCTGGAAGGGAAATACTGCCAGGCATGCTCATTATGGTACTATAAAGACTATTTTTGAGGCAGTGACTCATATACTGCATGTTTATATTTTAGCACATAATTTTTTGGGGCCATTCTTATCCAGAACATCCTAACCATGTAGAAAGGAAGAGTTTCACTTATAATCCACCCATAATCAATTAGAAGACAAATAGCTAGCAGCATATACTAAACAACATGGAAGTATCAGCTGGACCCAAGTCTTCGCTATATCATAGATCATACCATAAGGCAAATTAATTCACCATTCAATATTTACAAATTAAAAAAAATGTTTTTTAAAGACCAGATAACTCCACATTGTAGTAAAATGTAATGCTGGAGTTAAATTTGTGGAATTTTATGGAGGTAAATTCAAGGGAAAAGGGGAACAACTAATTTATAAATTAAACTATCATTACTTTTGCTATAAGAAAGGTAGACACAATAATTGTATAATCCAATAGAATTTAGTTCGGTAATATGTGACACACACTATAATAATGATGATTCTATATATTTATTTCTCCTTCATCCACACATATATACACTAGTTATGGGGCAAAGCTATGTAGCCTATGTGTGTGTGTGTGTGTGTACGTTTTCACTCTAGCATTTGCATTCCTCGCAGTCCATTTGGTCTATGCTAATGGAGTCTGCTCATGCAGAGCAGCAGGTCTTAATGAAAAACCTTTGGCTGGTGATCAGTGCTATTGATCAGCCTGAGCCCCAGCTTTAAGCAGGGCTAATTGATCAATCACCACTGGTTGCTTCGGATTAATGGAACATGACTGGTGCTCCCCCCCAAGACATACCCACCTCTCATGAAGAGGCATGAGTTAGTGTATGCGTGTATGTGAGTGTGTGTGATATAAACAACAGATTGTGCATATGTTTATGTGGATATTGGAGTATGTGAGTGAGCAGGAGTGGAAAAAGTACTAGATTATATTCTCTGTGAAAGGCATTTTACCATAATACACCAAATCTCTTTGTAACAGAGCTCTGGAGTGGCCATAGAGATACAATATATATATATATATATATACTGTATATACCGAGGCCTTAATTTACTACGTTGTGTGAACAAGATGATAATTAAATTAAATTGTTCCCACGTTTTGGTTGAAGGACTTTTTGGAATGGTAACTCTTCCAGTGGCGTGACCAGATTGCAGTCATGGTGGGCACTGCCAAGTGCATGTGGAGCATGCCAAACGCACTTTTGGTAATTTCCTGGCCAGCTCACTAGTAAGTGTGAATCCTCACTGGATAGCAGATTTTTCCTTTCTCATAGTTTTTCTACCATTACTTGGTTGAAAGTCATTGTATCTCCCAACAGGGTTAACAACACCATGTTTAAAGTCAGCCTGCATGCACAGCCCAACATTGTTACATTGGTAGCGAGCGCATCATGTTAATGGTATGCTGAGTGCCGTCTCTCAGCTCCGCGAACACTGTGTGTGTAAGGTCCGCCCTTCGAGAAACACAGAGATCAGAGGAGAGGAGAGAAACAAACGCAACCAACGGTAAATGACAGCAAAACCCAATAAAGAGCTGATGGTTTCAAAACCAAACTCCCGATGATATTCTGTCACTGCAGAAATGCAGAGTCGATCACCTCTGCATCTTAGGATCGAGAAATGTCCACACCTCTACTCACTTGCACCTGGGCGGGATCAGAAAGGAGGTGCTATAATAGGTGGGTGCATTAGACGCTGGACAATCATGGCTTATCACATTCATTACTTTCACCTTCTTCAATCACAGAGCTCTGCACGTCATGACGCACTGACAGTTTTGATCCCGAACAATCTCTCTCACATCATGTTGCTCACCGCCAGCCACACATGTACCTGTAGGCTATTATAAAATAAAAATGTGGAGCTGCAGCCAGCCAGCCTCGTTTAAAAAAAGATGACATGCAGGTGAAAGACTGGCAGGAACAGACGGTCATGAGGGAGTAATAAGCGGAGTGAGGTGTTTTAAGTGATACACAATTTTCCCCCTACATGCCTGTTGATGTGCAGAAGAATCTGTGTAGCATAATGAATCAAATCGACGGTTTGATGTGCACATGAGCACGGGGATTCTGTATTTATTTTACAACAGTCTGATGCTGGTTTTACAGAATGTAACCAGCAGATCTGCCGTGCGTAATTGCTGTTTGACAAAATGCAACATTACTCCAGTTAGAGACCCCAGCGGGATGCGCTGTGCTGGCTCTATGTATATACACTTATCTTGTGCGTACAAAAAAACAAAGCATGGGAACTGAATTAAATTGAAGCCATGAATTACTATCTTGTGCGCACGAATTAATCAAAACACGGGAAAGATTTAATTAAATAGAGGGAACAAATTATATCTTGTGTGCACAAATTAGCAAATGTTGGCCTAAATATGTATATTTGTTCTCTCTATGGCGAATCCCGGGGTCTGTACTCTGGTGCTTACTAAAGAGAAGGGCATTTTTCCTTCATGGGGAATATAATACTTCATCGAACATTTACTGAAATGAAAGTAGAATTGTTGTTTTTTATAATGTAATGTACACGTTTACAAAAAGCTTTTCAGTTACCATATCAAAGCATTTGTCATGAATAACTTTTCACCCACGTATGTGAATGTGTGTGGGTCTTTTAATGGTTTCAATATGCTTTACAAGTTACAAAATGTTTTAAAATATTGGAGATGTTTTGGAAGGTAATTTTACAGCTTTTTCGTGGGTTGTAGAGTGAGCCTGAGAGAAGAAGAAGTGGTAGGGCTCTCTTCGGGTTTTTGATAAACTGATACGATGGAAATGCTGGCCACAGGTGGAGAACCATGTTTTATTGTTTGTCCAGAAATCTTTCCATTGTGGTATGGGAGAGTTTAACAGTCTGTAAAAAAATAGAATATAACCTCACCTTGGTTTAAAGATCTGCTAACCTATCCAGGAAAATTAGTCTGGATTTCTACGCAGAGCGTTTGAGTCACATGCTCTAGCCTAAATGCTGTTCTAGAGAATTTTCCACATTGGCAGGAATATGATACAGATATAATAGGTTTTTGACATGAACAATTATTAAATGCATGTGTATTTTACGTGTCTTGCTGCTGGTCCCATAGCTGGCAGACATGACACCGGCAGTCCTCCTGCCAGGAAGGACTGAAGCACACAGGCCAAAACAGGAAGCCCCAACAACACCCCCATCACACACACACACACACACACACACACACACACACACACACACACACACACACACACACACACACACACACACACACATTCATACAGTAACCCTCCCATTGAATGACTGACAGGCTGGCTGGCCAGTGGTGGTTCCATGGAGAATTTGTGTGTGTTTGAGGAGGGTGGATTGAAGGTTCCAGCTGGCCTGTCATGGGACTCCCAATCGCGTGTGAATAGTACTCAGAGGGAGCTATGGCTAGCAGGTCCAACACTGAAACACTCAACAGGCTGGAAAGGTCAACTGGGGTGATTTCAGCATGGCAAAATCAGGAATATGTCTTACGCAACAGATCACAAGAGCCTGTGGATGCTTTGGAAAATGTGTGGTCGATTGAAAACTGTTACGTTTCTAATTTGGATTTTAAAAAGTGAAAAAATAATAGATTATGTTATATTATGAGAACAAGATAAAAAAAAGACATATCTTCTATAGTGTTTGGTTTTACTGTCATTACTTCCCCCTTGCTTCCAAATCCTAATATTTGGAAAACTACTAAAAATGACTAAGTAATTAATAAATTCATTACAGTACATTTCTGAAACGTTAAGCACCCTAGAGACTTTATGAACCATCCTGAGCGAAGAACAAATGCCATTTTTATTTTAAACCACAACATGGTGCCACTGCATTGCTCACAGTTCAGTGATCAGGGGGCCGAAACAGCATAATGCTTTTATTCTGATACCACAATATAAGACTGATCATAAACAACGTACTATTTGACTTTCCCAACATTGCAGCAGGTGAAAAGCTGAAGTATATCAACTTTGCTTAAGGCACAACAACAATCTCACATAATGAATCAAATCACTCATAAAACGCAGCTATAAACAACCACAACCCGCCCTAAAACCTAATATTTGATTGCGACTGGACAGCGCAACCTGTCAAGAGAAAGTCTCAAATGGCAACAGCAAGCCAGTACTCCTGTCTGTGCTGAAACCAGAGGACCGCCCCGATAACAGACGCACACCTCCCATCATTTAGCTAACCTTGACCAACTAACCAGCCACACATAAACACTCACACCCTCTTATCCTTTGACTGACTCGCACACTTTTTGGAATGAGACCGCACTTCCACTCAATAACCTCTGGTGTGAACTTAATTGTGTATACTCTGGTATTGAGTTTCGGACCATTGCCTGGGTCCCGTAGCGCTCAAAGAGAAACAGGCGTTGTGAACTTGACAATGAGAGAGAGAGAGAGAGAGAGAGAGACGGAGCAGCAGACACGGACCACCCAACGGCTGCGAAGAAGAAAAACAAAGCTGGGTGGAGAGCAGAGTCAGCTTCGATCACATTGGAGGCAGGACAGTTGGACATTGTTGTGTGGTAGCAGTCCTCCAAGGGTGAAAGAGGCGGAGAGACGGAGAAAGTGGAAAGCTGAAAAAGTAATCTGATCTTTTAGTCTGTATTTAGTAGCACAATCTGCTGTTTTGTTTTCGATAATGCCTCTTTAAATGTATAATAATTGGTTATTGAGACTTCTTTTTCTTAATGTGGCTGAAATGATGACCCAGTTGTGTGATCCTTTCCTGTGTTATCAAGGGGGTGGATGTACACATGAGCAGTCGTGTCCTCCGTCTTGAACACTGCTGTTTTATATTTCAGACATTTATCCCACGTTCGCTTAGAATTCTGATCTCAAGACTTCTTATTCCAGGATATACAAAATAAAAACTGCGCTTTGATTCAGAATTCCTAAATGAGATTGAATTGAGTTTTATGTTGTGATTATCTGGACATAGCTGATCAAACAATTAACACTATACACATATTAACAATTAACTACAGATGTCTATCTTTTTCCAACATTGTACACACCCTGATGAACAATTAATGTAACTACTAAATGCTGAAAAAACAACAACACTGCACTGGAGGGTTCAAGAAGTGGGCTTATGGCTGGCTTTGAATCACTCGATCAACTGGAAAAGCCTCAGAAGGTAAAGTGACCTCACCTCCTTTCAGAATAACCATGTGCCCTTTATCAAGGTACTTAACCTCTTAGTGTATGATTCAAAAGCACAAAGGATGCTCAGTTCACTCTCTTCTAGGTAAACAAAGGCTAATGCAATATGTTCTCAAATAAAATGTATAAAGTGCTCTCTCTTATTTAATAAAACAGTTATTTCAGCAACGTCCTACAATATGAAGGTCATACATTATCAGAATTACTCTTGATATCTTCTCTTTTTTTATAATGTCTGATACAAAACACTTAAATAAAAGTAACTTAACTTAATGAGAGTAACTTGTTAAAGGATATATTAAGGTGATGTTGTTCCTATGTTGACCACCAGGGGGACGAGATATGCAGAGAGTGATCAGGGAGTTTGAGTCTAGGATTTGTTTTCAGTGGAAAGACAAGTCAGTCAAGCATTGGTAAGTGTGTGTGTGTGTGTGTGTGTGTGTGTGTGTGTGTGTGTGTGTGTGTGTGTGTGTTTGATAGAGAAATAAAGGAACATCTTCTAAGCCCTGGAAATAGTTTTGTTTTACATAAGAGATTGTTTGGAACAACATATATATATATATATATTTTTTTAAAGCAATTACTTCACAAACTAAATTATGTCAATACTATTTTTTTTATTCAACAATATGAAATTTAAATGAAATAAAGATGTGGCCTATTGAAAATAAGACTAAAAGGACTTTTCTGAGTGAGTAGTGCAGCATTTCTTTTAATTAATTACCTTTCTAATGAATACATTTCTATACAGCCACATGATTTTTGTTTTACGTTTTTTTAAGTAAGTTACTCATGCACAGCATTACAAGTGGAGAAATGAATTGAATCAAACTGATCTGCACTAACTGAGTGAGAGGACTAACAGACCTGCTGCTGTTGAATGTGTTAACCCAACACAGCCCATGACTTCAGTCTGTTTTTGTCATATGGTCAAAGATCAAATGCTGCCGTTGACTCCCTAAACTGCCCTGTTACCCAAAGCTCAACATCCCACTAAAGTGACTGATCCCCCCTGCTGTGTGGATGTGTGTGTAAGGAGTCAGTTACCTTTCTATGCAGATGAGTGCCTTTGGAGGTTTGGCTCAAGGAATTTTCTGGTCTCTCTGGAACACAAGGAATGGACAGCTGACCTGAAGACAGACATACATACGCACACACAACAGACACGCCCACACACACACACACACACACACACACACACACACACACACACACACACACACACACACATACACACAGTTAGGTCTGCCAACAGTGTTCAGCTCCACTGAAAAAGTAACTGAATACACACACATGCACAAGCAATAAGTCATGTTCCAATGAATAATAACATATAAAAGACTATTATTTACATATTTGAAGTCAATGAGACATGTCAGAATTGCATGCATATTTTACTACTCTAATATTTCCCCTGAAAAATCCTAACATTGTGGGTGTGATTTTTCTTTTTCATATTTGTACTGAATAATGATAGAGAAGCCATCGAAAAGCAACATTCAACAGAGGCTAGATGTGGTCTTGCTGATTATTTGCTATATGCCCCCAAACACGTGCACTTGAACCAGAGCATCAATTAAATGCAATAATTGCTCATATTCTTTTGTAATTGTGTCATCTAGAAATGGACCACACCACTGCAATCAGTAAAAAAGTACGAGAGGGAGGGAGGGTTTTTAGCAATTTAACTACTTTCGAGTCATTCCTCATCATTTGTCATTGAAGCGTTGAGTAAAAATGAAGAGTTCTCTTCCAAAATTATTCATTCAGGACCTTGAATTACATTACGCTTATTATTTAATATGGCAAGATATGAATATAGATGGTATAAAATGGCAAAAATGGAGCAAAACTGTAAATAACTGACAACACAAAGGTATTTCAGGATGTATTTGAACCATGAGTGAAGTTAAAATAGAATAAAAATGATCCAAAGATTTCTCCCCTTTATGCGACCTGTAAGATGCATTCATTTCAACCAATTAGAGAGGGAAACAAGACAGATTTATAAAGGATGGAATTATAAATTGGAGCCAATTAAAGCAGAAAACGAAGAAGGCAAGACAAGCGTGGCTAATGATACCATATTCATCAACTTCTGACATTCTTTTTACATTTCAGGCACTTAGCTGATGCTCTGATCTGGGTCGTCTTACAATGACTGAGCAGGATCTGTAAGGGTTGTTCAAGGACTCCATGTGTCCAGGGCCAGATGACTGCTGACGGTCACCAGGGTGAGTTTAGATTCTGGCTAGCTGGCTGAGTAACATTTGCACCCTAACTAGGACATTTACTGCAGCTAATTCCTTAGATATTGTTCGTCCTCCCACCTTAGCATGAGTCAGTTTCTCATGTTTCTAGGGTTGAATGACAAGGAGCATATTACTTGTAATAAAGTGAGGAAGAATAGGAGGTTTAAAACATAAGCAGCATTAAAACTGCTGACTGTAGGATGTCCTGATCTGTCTGACACAGCTTCCTAATGTCCAATTTGCAAAGGCTTTGATTGGGTTGATTGCTTTCCCAACCAGAGGAATCACCCACAACAGCAGTGTTTCCCAAACTATTTTTCCGGGGATATCTATTAATCATGAGAGGAGCGAATTTGTGAACATTCCTGATCATTTTTACTGCCATTTCCACATCACATTATACTATATTGAATGGATAAACCAGCCATTTTGAAGAGATACACGTGTTATTAAAATAACTTTATGAATGAGACAAATAAAGTCTTTAATCTATTTGATTATTTTGGCAACACGAATAAAATCTCCTGCGACCCACTTGTGGGTCCCGACCCCAGTCTTTGGGAATGGAACTGCGCTAGCGCGACACCAGACCAACATCAATTGGTTAATGACTCAGAGTTTGGGAACCATGCAAAATGTGGGCCATTTTTACATGTCAGGGTGAAAAAAAACTTGGTCTTTACATTATTCATGTCCACAGCAGTCCAACAATCTGTATGTTAAACCTGAAAGTTACACAGATAGATATATGGACACAATCTCAGTAGGTATATCATTGTCACAAACCCATCCGCCCCATCTGTCTGTCTACCTGCCTGTCTCTCTCCTCTCGTTCACGGCCTGTCACGACTGCTCTCCAACAGGCCTCCTGTGTCTGGATTAATCTCTCTGGTTGACTGCTGATCTGAAGGTGGGTCGGTCGCCATCCACCAACACCAAAACTAATTTCACTGTGTCACTGCATGACATCCCCGCCCACCATCCCCGCCGACACTCACACATGCACGCACGCTGCAAAATATCTTCATCTGTCTCCGTCTCATCTACATGGAAGAGGGCAGGAGGGCGGTTGACTAGTCCGAAGGACAAAGGTCAGCGCATTGAAGGAGTTCATCATTCTGAGGTGTCAGAGCCGCTCTTTAGGAGAGCAGATGAAGGGGTGAGGATGAGAGGGAGTATCAGAGAAAGAGGGGGTGTGGGGGGGCTGTTTTATATTTGTCCAGTTATTGGTTTTAAGCCAAAAGTTCGTCATGGCCTACGGAGTTGTCTGGCATCCACTTTGTGCGAATCAATCATTAAACTGGGTTTCACTATCACTTGTTGTCTTTGATTGCATCTTAATTATGAGAAACTACACATACAGACATATCTACGAATGGTCATTTGGTGGCTAAAAACACACCAGAGGGTTTATTGAAACACCAGAAGCCGGTGCTCAAACACACACACACACACACATACTTGGTCATTCAGAAATGATCACACAATGCATCCACTACACGTCTGGCATGAGGTAAACAGCTTTTAATAGCATCAAACCCACTGCAGTTTGTTTGGTACCATCTGTCCAGTCCATTGTGTTTCTCTGCTGTGGCTCTTTGGAAGCCCATTAGGTGACAGCTGATGTATGGGCTCTTACAAAGCCCCCAGCAAGGCCCTCGGGATCCTGCCATACTGTTTTCTCCCCGTATACTATCTATTTCTTCTGTTTTGTCTTTGTTCTTTTGTTTGTCCCTTTTCTGCTTCACTCAGTGTTTTCCAGTGGCGTAATGTCAGTTTAGTAGCGGTAGGAGTGTTGAAGGGGCATGTTGAGGATCAGCGCCAAAAGTAGGGCTTATCAATTGTGTTTTTTTTTGCGGCTAGGCTAAGGTAATGTATTCTTGCACTTTTCCACTAGCTTGTGGTTGAATGTGACCAAGTTAATGCAATGGCGTCACACAAATGCAGCCATTGTGTAAGTTGGTTGCTATAATACTATTGTATTGTGATTTCATCCAATCTCTAAAAGTGGAACACATGTACAATGTCACAGCACTTTACAGCCATAAGAAGATACAGCGACAAGTCCGTAAACTGATACCTAGTAACATAAAATACAGACAATTTTGCATTAAAAGAGTTTTCTTAAGTAGAAATGCCGGACAGTGAAAAAGTGTTGACCACTAATTCCAGGGTTAATTCAGGACAGTGGTATGATACAGTGAGCGCTATTGTAAAACAGGAATAACATAATTTAAACTTCTACAATACCCTTACCGGCCTACATCACGCAAACCATAGTGTGAGCACCACTTACACATTCCTCCGCTCAATTCAGAATGTTTTCTTGTTTATAAAAAAAAATAGCCGTGAATGTAAGAAGGTTCCTTGAGAGGTTGAGGGGTACACTGGAGTTGAGGGGGGGGGGTGAAAGCTGGGTTCAGGAAGTTTTCACTCCTTTCTTCCCAGGGTGCCCCTGGCCTTTCCAACTTCCAGTCAAAGGCTGAAAGAAGCCAGATGCAGGCAGGATAATCACCACCTAATAAGAGGCTATATTGAAAGCAGGCTGGCGCTCATACACTACAAGCTTGAAAGGCATGTGCACACTAATACACACTGACCACACGTACAGACGAGACATATGCACACACATAGTCAGGGCAGGTGTAATTATGGTGCGTTATGACACACTTCAGAAAGAAGCGATCGCTTGCAATCTGTACACATGTGGACAAGCATGTGTACAAAAAACATCACACTCACATATAAACACACAGGCCAGATCCTTTTTCCTTCTTCTGACTTTAGTCCTCTACCGCCATCCTAGAAAAATGTTAGCACATGGCAAAAGATATGAATAATTTTGTGATATACCAATTATCAATTTAGCGAGACAGAACAGGATCCCCTCTGGTTTTGTGTATGGTTGGTGTCTGTTTTTGGTGTGACCCTATGGAATAATATGAGGCGAAGCATAGAAACTGTAGTCCTACCCACACTCTTAAGAAAAGCGACAGAATTTCTTTGGGATTCTAAATGTTGCAGACAAGGTTGACCCCAAAAAAAACGTATTGACGGAGAACTCTCTATAAATGGCTCATGAGCCCACAGTTTTTGACTTGTGATATACAATGTCTTTTTTTGGCCCTCATTAAGTGTTAAAAGTTGTTTTTTGCTTCCTGAGTATCTTGGAGCAACTTCTGATGAGTATGTTGGCAGTGCAAAAAAAAAACGAGACAAAATCTGCTGACCACCAGTCTTACATTTCATCAGAGAAAAATGGCTCAACATCAACCGGCGTTGGTGGACTTCAGCCCAAACTGAAATCAGCACCATTAAAAAAAAAAAAAGTGTGGCACTACTGTGCTCCACTGTTCCATGAGTATTACAGCAGTGAACATATGTTTTCATCATGTGTC
Source organism: Pholis gunnellus (assembly GCF_910591455.1). Classification (NCBI taxonomy): domain Eukaryota; kingdom Metazoa; phylum Chordata; class Actinopteri; order Perciformes; family Pholidae; genus Pholis; species Pholis gunnellus. The sequence continues at coordinate 12,615,013 of NC_136530.1, forward strand.
ACTACAGGTTTTTTGGACACTAACAGGCTGATTTTGGCTGCACCCTTTCACACTCATGCAGGTTGATACATTTAGCGGTGCATTTACGAACACTGACTATGTAAATGAGCACAGCTGCAGTGTACAACATTTGAGAGTGCTGCTGCTAACACAAAATACTTTTATTTGCCTTGCTTTAAGGCAGCCGTTCCCTTAATTGTGTGATGCAGAACGGTACCACTCTGTGTATAATATTTAAGCAAATAAAAGACTGCAAAGGCAACAGGTAATGTTGCACAGACACTGCTTAAGTTTTCAATATTTGTGTACTTTGTTCAGTCGAGTGATAGAAAATGTAGCACTGTGATAGTATGTGGACTTTACCTTCCCTCTCTTGTATGAATAGTTGCTTAATTTCATTTGCACATCTCTTGGTTTTATCTTCCTAATACTCCTTCTTTGGAGTTTTGGCTTGTATGCTAAATGATTATTAGCTTTAGTTCTTTCTTTGTCTGCAAAGACATGTGAAACGCAAAGAAGTGCTTGCAACATCAGCCTTCTCTAGTTACATTTTCCTGCCCAGTGATGTTTTTTTTCAATCATCATCATTTTCGGTGGTCTTAAAAAACACACTGAAGTGGAATAACAGAAAAGCAGCAAATACACAAACGCACTGTATGTCTCCGTGACAAAAAAAGTATATGCAAACACATGCAAGCCACGATTGTAACACACACCAAAAATATCCCTCGCTACAAACATATGTGCAATCCATCCATCCTCTCGCACACAACACGACCATTAGTCCAAACGTACACATCCCCCCTGTGGAACAGCACACCCAGTGTCCTGCTCTAACACCATCAGCAGCATCAAAAGGAGAATCTATATCCTCCCGTCTGTCTTTTTTTCATTTGAGTGACTATGTGGAACAGCAGCAGCAGCAGCAGCTGCAGCCTCTCTCTCTCCCTGCTTGTGCTCAGCCGGTAGCGGCAGTAGGTTTAGTAGGCGAGGCAGATTTATGGCGGTGGAGGTGACCTCTGGGGCCGTAACACGGTGATGGGTGAGTGGCTCTCAACAGTAAGCTACTGGCACTTGACAAAGTGCCCGAAGCAGAATGAATTTACTTCTCTTTTCCTCAATCATCAAGCAGCCACTGCCCTGACCCCCATCCTGACTGCTATAACAAGATCTCCCATCTCACAAGGGCCTGAAAAATTTACTGTCACATCTACTTTTCAATGAGCTCAAGTGAGCACTTCTTTCACCTTCAACGGAGCAGTTGCCGGTGTGGAGGAGGGCTAACCTGCCCCAGTATGTGTTTGTGTGTGTGTTCGATGTGGGGTGGTGTGTGTGAGAGAGAGGGAGATACGTTGGTCCGCTGGCTTGCTCCTTCACCAACCCAAACTATTTGTCTCACACCCACAGACCTTCACACACACACACAAAAGCTGTAATATAGTATTTGCAAACAACATCACAGAATGAGAACCTATTGCAATCTTTCAAACACAAAGACATACAAATATTGTATCTTTGCACACACTCAACAACAATCTCCCCCTTCTCTCATACCCTCGCTGAGACACACACACACACACACACACACACACACACACACATACAAGGAGAAAATGAGGTTGCCAGGCAGGGACAGAAAGGGCACTGCTATACGGATGTCAGTAGACACCTCTACCATTTATATTAGAAGTCAATCTACCTTATCACATCCCTTACACATACACACACACCAGGCATTATGAAGTCTGTGTGTTTGCCAGCTTTCATCAGCTTGATGGCAGCAGAGTTGGACTTAATGACCCTGATATTTATTTTATATGCAGACGATAAATCTTGGTGCACACACATTCAAATTTCACCTTTCTTGCACTCATGCTGTTGAGGTGAAATCACAATGGAGCAAAGTAGATCAGATAAGATATACATTAGTAAATTAGATATACATTAGTAAATTAGATATACATTAGCAGTTTATTGCTAAAGTTTTGAGCAATACAAAACAAGAAACCTGCATTACTTTAATTAAATCTAATTAATATATTTTTAATCTTTTGTTACATATCATTAAAAAATTTAAAAAGCAAGCAACAGAGAGGAGGGGGTAAAGGAAGAGAAGTGAAAGGAGAAGTGAAAGAATAACTTACGGATAAATGGTGTCTGTGGAAGATAGCAAGTGCATTGGAGGAAAAACTAACTTTGACTTCAGGAAAGTAGAGCTAGACATCCAGATATATGGCCATTTAAGAGTAGACTATGTCTGAAAGTCCAAGAGAAAAATGACGTACACGTTCACATCATGATTTTGGTCTGTGCATAATTTTAACCTATAATAGTCTTTTTGCTTTTAATTTCTTAGCTACAAAAAAAACACAGTCATAGTTGATATTAAATCTTATCTTTTGTCACAACAAGCTGACACACTGAAAAATCTATGGAGAAGGCTCCACTTGTTTAAATGGTTACTGCATCAAATTGCCCATGCATAAAACGGTTACAGTCCCAATCAATACCTTGTAAATTAGATAAAGTAAGTTGGTTATGCCAGCATTTCATTTCGGCTACTTCACTCTTTACATTGGCATGACTAATTCAACCTCTTTTCTTTTATGAGCCGCTCTCTTGTCCACCCTCGCCCACTGGGATAATGTTATCATGATGATCCAATAAAAATCAATGATTAAACATGTGTAATTTTCCAGAGACGATGTATTAAAATTTATTGTCTCGCTCTCTCTCTGGTGAGCCATCACATCAGCCCTGGAGCGATCGACACTCTGCGGGTTACAACTGAAAGTAAAGGAGGGCATTAGAAGCTATTCAATAAGCCACTGTAAAATTGATCAGGCTATAAAAGCTGCTACTCGCCTGCTCCCCACCCACTCCAAACAGGGGAATGTGGCTGTGGAGGAGTAGAGTGAGTGACGGGGAGTATGGAAAAAGGACAGAGAGGGAGAGAGAGAGAGATGAAGCAAAGAGAGAGAGAGAGAAAAGAAAAAGGAAAGGGGAAGAAAGAGAGAGACTGAAGCTGAAAGTAAAGAGAAGTTTTAAGGAGCAGAAAGAGAGAAATTATAAAAGGGAGACAACAGGCAGAGCGTTTGCAACAAACAAGATAAAACAGAAAAAGAGGGGAGCTGTGATTTCTTTCCTGACACAGCACTCAGTGTAAAGTCATTTCGTAGTTAAACAGTGGGATTTGCCATATTAAACTACCATTAAACCATTACACGTATAACTCACCGGTCACTATATAAGGTATTCTGCAGAACACACCCACACACGCCCTAACACTCCACGACATACAGTTTCCTGTCTTCTTTTTCCAATTCCATCATTTATATATAGTTATAGGGTAAACCAAACAGAGAATATTCTATTACTTTATACCAGCTCCATATAAATACACCTGCATCGTGGGTAATAGGGCCCCCTAGAGGCCTTATCAACTTGACTTCAGAGATGCCACAGCTCTGGTGGGATTGTATCAGAAACCTTACATTACTAAATGAGTGTCTTTTTTAAATAAAGTCAGACATTTTATCCAACTGAATGTAAAATATCTGCTTTTTCTGCTGACTATCAAAGCCTGTGATGCACTAGTAAAATTTGAACACTGTCAGTGGAATATTCATGGCCCATCCACATCTGGATTGCCACACCCAACGTGACACACATGTTTGGCACTATAACAGATTCTGTTACTGAAAACATAGTGCCAAGGTGTGATGGGGCAACTGTGACAGTTCATCGCAAACTAGTGGCAATGAAATCAAAGGAGAAAGTTGATCTCTACAGAGATAATTTTCATCTCATCAACCTCTCCCACCCACCCACCCAAGAAAAATGTAAATGATGAAGGCCAATTTTGGTCAACACCGTAGGTCCGTAAAACAGTGACAACAACTCTCCAAAACTGGGGGAAATACTAGATGAACACCCTTGGAGATGTATTGGTTGATAACCTGTATATAGACAGTATGCCACTTGAGCCTTTCTACTGCCGTCTTAAAAAATAAAAATATTTCAAGGAATAAGAAAATTCCAGTAGCGAAGAGCGGTGCTGTCGGCTGAATCAGTGGCAGTAGCTCGGCAAACTGCGTTTTTCTTTTAACTTTCAATTCTCCTAAGCATCCGTGCTTCACAGCCCCTTGGGCTATTGCCTTTCTCAATCTGTCCCTGGAGAGGCAGGAGTTATGGTCCTTGTCGATTGAGGAGAAAGGGATGTTATTCCCCTGTCACCCCCTGGTCGCGCCGCCATCCTCCCTGCCCTGATCTACGGCCTGACTCCCCCCCCTTACCCCATTCCTCCCTCCCTCTTCCCCACTTTGCTTCGTCGTAAGCTGCCGGCTATGTCGTTGCCATGGGCTGTTGAGATGAGGACGATGAAAAAATGTTCTAGGGGGGTGGTGGGGATGCTGATATTGGTTTAGAGGTGCTGTTGGCAGCTGCACGATGTTAGTAGTGGGGAATGCTTTAGTTCTGAGTTAAGACACTAGCAGGAAAATTGCTGTGTGTGTGTGTGTGTGTGTGTGTGTGTGTGTGTGTGTGTGTGTGTGTGTATGAAAATGCACAGATTGACAAAGTTTGCTAAATTTGTGATTTAGGCTGATGTGCTGCTTTATACAAGGCACATGTACTAAGATAGATTGTAGTGTCCTCTCTTTGCTGGAGAAAGTGGGATGACGTGGGGCGGCGGGGGGAGTGGTAAACTGTGAGACAGCTCGGCCCAGGAGAGGTGACCTGTCCCAGGGCACATGCAGGTCTTTGTGTGACACCCTTGATAGGGGAGCAGTGACAGGGTTAAACATGAAAGGCAGTTAGCTGACGGTAGTGTGGGATCAAAGGGTGCCTGTCCCTGTAGGTTTGGTTTCAAGTTGGGTGGCTGTCTGCTACAATTGAATTTTATCAATCCAATATTTGTCCGTTTGGCTTCAATTTCATGACTATGTTGTATAAATTCACATGGTGGAGCTTGTATTTCTTAAACAGTATATCTGAGTGGAGCTAAATACATTAGGCAGACACAATGAAGGAGATTTTGGTGGAATACCATTATGGTTAAAAATCACGATTTAACAAACTGACGGCAACGTTATACCTTCAACACCACTAACGAACATCAGAACAGATATCAGTTCACCTGACACATGCTCAACAGAGGACTTCCAGACCACGGACTGCTCAGCCCCATTTCCATACTGGCCAATGGTCGGCCTCTTTTGGGCACTATTGCACCTCAGGCAAATCCTGAGTTCGTGAGGGTCTCTCTGGGTGAAGGAAGAAATAAATAAGCAGATAAATAGATGAATAACCCAGAGAAATGGGAGCCCATGCGGCTTGGCCATCCATCATATATCCTATTACCACGCACTCAGCGGCACCTACAGTATGTATAATGCAGTCAACCTCTGTAAGCAGATACAAATTCAACTCTTTTCCTCCTCAATTTGTTATATCTGACAACGCTACAGCTTGTGCCTTGTTGTTTCTTTGAATTATGAATAGATTCCCTTCACCAGACTTTCGCCTGTGCGTGGTAGCGTGGCGTGGGTATGCAGAACAGCTGCGGAAAACAAATTTGAGTAGCCCGGTATGCTTTGTAGCGGCTGGGCGACTATGCATAAACAGTTACGCTTACAGCCACTTAAGAACAACCAAATGGGCACAATATTTCATCTTTTTGTTTTTTGTTTCATTGGGTGTGATGAATATCAAATGCCAGAATGTAGTACGAATGCAGTTAATGCAGTCGTGTAAGTGTTTCAAATGATCGAAGAATGTTTCTGAGATTTTTCACACAACAGTGAGAAATGGTGGGTAGGCGCTTTAACTGACAATTTAAATCTTACTTCCTGTCACAAAGTTCTCCTCATAATTTAGCCATGACACATGGAGGCACAGATAGCACAAGTATCATTCACAAACTGAGAAAATAAAGGGAATGGAAGAAATGTGTGTCAGAGGAAGAAAAGGGAGCACAAGAAAGAAGAAAGGACAGCTAGCGAGTAATTAAAATGAACAAATCAGACACATGGGGAAGAGAGAGTGAAAGAAATCAAGTGGGAGGGAGGAAGAGGAATGTAAATACATGGCAAACCCATAGCACATTTTGACTGTTGCCTGTTTGTTTGGGTATTTACACTGAGGCTACAATCAAGTCCTCAAAGCTTCAACCCACATGACAAGAGCCCATTTCAGGGCCACATATCCTCTAAACAGCCAAGCCAAATCTCAGTTCACACTCACACACACAAAACCCCAAAGTCATATCCACTTATTTGTCCATCACTTCAAAATGCAAAAAAGATGCAGGGAAAATCGTCAAAATGTAATTTGCGCACAGAGGGAGGGCAGGGGAAGATCAGTTGTGAGGAAGTGATGTTTTTGGGACTTGGCTGAACTTTCAAGCCCTGTTTGGTTTGAGCAGATGTAGAATTAGTACACATCACTTTGCATCAGCAAGACATTGAACACAGGCTGCTGCTCAGAGGCGAAATACCTCTCTGTCACATAGACACAAAGGCACAACTCACCTCAAGTGTCCGTGTAATTATCAAAGTGATGTCAATTCCCACAGCAACAAATTCTTATTTTTATTCTTCCTAAAGCAAGTTTGGTGTCTCAAAATACCAGTGGCCTGTTACAACCAGTAGAAGCTAATATAAAGCACAAGCACTTTTATTCCACTTTAAAGCTAGGAAAAATAAATAAACTTTTACTACGGCCACCTTCAGCCAGCATGTGAATTTTAACTTCTGTTTCATTAAATTGACCTTTAAATGCAGGATAAATTAACCAGTAAAATAGGTCACACTTTACAGCAAACATTGTCTGCAATGTTCAAAACAACTTTGGACAGACACTCCATTCATGTGTGAATACAGTAATCATTTGGTTAAAAGAAACAGTACTGTAGGATAGTACTTCATAATGTTACAAGTCTTAGAAGTGAAACACATTGTAATTACAAGTTGCACTGAAAAATGTGTGCACATAGTAATTCTACTTCTACTACTAGTACTACTAATAATAATAATAATAACAATAACAATACACTTAATCCATCAAGCAGGTTCCATACTAGAGGTGTAGCTCTTATAAAAAATAAGAAGAGGTATCAGTACAAGGATACGTGCATATAGTACAAGGATACCATCACTTAACACTCTGGGCAAGACATACAAGTTAAATCACACATTTATGCATTTAGTAAACTTAAATGACAATCAAGGATATCTGAAATCATAAAGCATTCTGCCACAATAACATGACATGCACATTCAAATGAGTAATAGTCATACAGAAAAGAAACAGAAAGGTCAAGCAGCAGTCATCTATCAGCTGCTTCCATTTTGTTTAACTTAAATTATGAGCTTTTCTACATGCCCATTCCTAAAAATATTTCAAAAAATACTAATGGAGCATGAGGATACATCTGTAGACACTGAAAGATACTGTGATATGAGACAACATATCATTTAGAGTTTTAGTTACTATAGTATTGTAATATCCGACTGGTAAAGGTGGCACAGAGTTGAGCCTTTCACAGTGTTCTAGCTGGACATTATATGCCTCTACCAATGTTTCTTGTGAATAATGAATTTTCTGACACCACCAATATTTATCCATAAATCATAATCACCTTCCTTGATATATAGTGATATTGAGGTCATGTATTGAAAATATTGTGACACTTGACAATTCCTGGTCTTCAGAAATGGACTTGGAAATAGAAGAAAGCAATACCCAAATGAAATTGCTACAACGATGCTGTCATTACACAAGGGAGTATTTCTTTCTTTCTTTTTGGAGCAGGGGAACCTGTTGCATGTCAATGAACTGGGCTAAACATGCATGACAAGTGATGGCGTGTGGGTGGAAGGAGGCAAGAGGGGAGTCAACCCCACGGTGGTGTCAACGAAGGATCTGTGCATAATCTGCAGAAGATGCATGCAATAGACCGGCACACTACTTTATCTACAAGGCCCCTAATTGCGAGGGATGCTGAAGAACACATGTTAGAAAAAGAGGAAAGGGGAGGAGTGTCAGATGTCAGATGTCAGCCATATGGTTCTTACAAGTTGGGTTACGTAAACTGGAAATGACACCAAAAATCCGGTTTGCTACGATGAACTTGTGAGGACTGCATTATACTCCGCATGCAGTATCTTTTCTTTGTTAAATTGTTCCTATTGGAACAGGTTACAGTATGTTGACATCACACCACTGAAATCCCACACACGATTGTGACATTTAGAAACACTAAGATGTTAAGAAGACAAGACACGTGCCATCTAATACGGACACAAATTGGATGTGAAACACAAATTTCACTGGAAGTAAAACAATACCGATGGTCCAGTCAAACACTGTTTGAAGCAAAAGAGACCCCACAGGGAAAAAAACTGAGTGACCTTTAGTGAACCACAAGAGAAAGATAACTACTTGACCATCTTTGTTTGTTGAGAAGGAGGCTTAAACAAAGCGAGAACATGATGTGAGTTAACACTAGTGATCCAGCATTTATTCCTGCCTAAAAGGGCTTACAACCTTCAACTCAGCCATTGTGTGGGGCCATCTCATCAGGAATGCAACACTCATGCACATACACAAACACCCACACAACCATTCCCCTTTCAAATCAAATCCCCCCCACACTTCAGCCCTATTCCTTCATTATGCACTTGTCCTTCTCGTGTGCTCACGGCAAATATGTGCTTTACTTTGTTCACATTTTTCACCGTGTACCCTCAACATAATCCACTGTCTGCCTTGGACATGTGTGCCAACCAACTTGAGTAAACAGAAATACGGAAAAGGCATAAGAAGGGGCTGACCTTGTACATGCAAGCTACCGCTATCACTTAGAAGATGGTGTGGTTATTGTTAAGAAAAATGGGGCCCATCTGTTTGTATGTTGTTTGTGCTTCACGATAAGAAGGCATTTAGTACCTTAAGTGTAGCGTACTGTTGAAATAAATCAATATTGTAAAACGGCAACATTCTGCTCATGCTGGTCCTGGCATGGTTTGGCCAGATTTATTCTTATTTTTTTGGTTATTTGATGGAAAATGACAGATACGGCAAACATTTTAATGTATTGCCCTGCACGCTGAAGCCAAGATTCATTTTTATATTTCAGAGATTCGGCATGAGAACTTGAATTAATCAAACATGATGATTTGTTATAGCAAATTGAGAGTGCATGTTTGCCTGTGTCTGCCCTGCTGGATGATGATACGCATACAGTAGTACTAGTTTGTAGTGTGTGAGCACTCGGCCAACAACCCATTCCCAGCACTTAATCACACGGAGCCGACGGCATTTGCATGTTGTTGCATTGAGACAGGAGCAGATTGGACGAGTAGCAAATGGGCTGAATAATATCATCTGACAATCAATTATTGCTGCAATTGTGTTACATAAGAAACATGATTTCTGCTGCCAAGTTTGATTTGTCAGGTTGCATTGGAGGTTCCGTCATGTAAATGTGACGGAGGAACTGATTTAACTACTACTGAATGAAAGCGACAGTAATATTGTTGAGGACCATGCAAATCAACTGCAAAGGAAACGCTGTAAATCACAGTCCGAGAGGTGCACAGAGCGGCAACAAGGAGCAATAACACACAGCACGTGTACTATTCAAATGTGAATGTCATTATTGTACAAGTCAGAAACCATAACACACATAGTATTTAACAACAAGATTTAGTGTGTTAATTATTCAATTCTAAATAAAAAGTCAGCGATATACTTTTTTTTAACGAAGAAAATAATTTTCATAAACCTCTGCATAGTTTTTTTGTCCCTTATTTCAGTTTTTGCACACAAATAATCCTAGTTAAAAATAAAAATGATTTAACGCTTTAAATGCTGCATCAACTAGAGCAACAGAGCAAGTGACACTAAGACCGGCTTAGAATTACAGAATGAAACCAGGGATCGACCTCTCCCTCTTTCTTTTCCTGCTTTGAAACTGGTGTCTCCACTCTTTTCCACAACCAAATGACTCTTAACTCTGCTGAGTGCAGCGTGGGTCAGGCAGCTAGATTGAAGCCAGGGTGTCTGGTTAATGTTCAGGTTTAACAGGAGATTTCTGATGTCTGATTTCACTCAACAGGCCAGACGCTACTCTCTGTTTCAGAGTGCCTCGCAGTAATGTCTTGCAGATATGCCAGTGGGGGAACAGTGAGGGGATAGGAGTGCAAAGACAAACTTGAGTAACCTCTCTGAATAACACAACACAATTGAAAGCATCACAAACTGAATAATCAACACGTATCCAAAAGAGCTTCAACAAAAATGCAATATTATAAACTTAATGAAGGCAGAGCGGTTGTATTAGACTGCATTAGATCGAGTTGGGTGTGCCAAATAAACCGAAACTGAGTGCAGAGAAAAAGTTTATGCAGAGAAAAAAAAAGGAATTTGTGCAAGTATATAAGTAAGTAAATATAAATAAATAAAAGTCCTTATGAAAATATATTACCTCTAAAAATGTGAGAGGAGGGTTTCATTGGAACTCATGTCATCAAGTGGGAAAGCTTTAGATGTTTGGATGAATTTGGTGCAGCTTAACTAGTCAGCCACATACTGTGTACAGACACATGAACTGTCAACACTTGATAATGCCATTGAATTAATCAGTAAAAAGGCTTGGCTGCATTTGAGGTACTAAACTATACAGAGAAATGAAAATCCTTCACGGGCAAAACTACCACTTCTGATCTGAAAATACTCAAAAAGCAAGGCTGCAGGTGCTCTCCTCTTCAAAAGAGAGCGTACATCGAGAGAAAAAAGGTACGCAACTCACTAAATACTTCACTTGTTCTTATATATTCAGATTTCATCTTTCATTCTAATTAAAAAATATATGGGTGGCCTTCCATGTTCTTTTTAAGTGAGGGTGGATTGGTTGTGCTTTTTGAGAAGAAAGGCCAGCAGAGTAATCAAATTAGCAAGCAATCTTGTAACTTGCTATATTATCTTCAGTTCCAAAGAGATCTGGTTCAAATCCGTTCAATATGAAAAACTGTGTGGGAAAAGTGAATAAGAGATAGTAGTAATATGGTTAAAGCACAAAATCCCCAACTGTAACTGCATTCAAAAGTCAGACAGAAGTCTAAAAGTAATAGTTCAGTGGCAGCTCATTTGAATTAGGTGTAACACAGTTAGGGCCGAAACATAATTTAAGGTTTCCATTAGATATTTTAATTAAGTTACAAATTAATAAGTGAAAAGACATGACCCTTCTTCCGCATTTGTGTGGACCTATGTTTTACCAGAGTAAAAAGTGTATGTCTTTCAATGCTGCACAGAACTATCATTAGCATTCCAGTGTTCCAGGCTTTGTATTATCACTGCACCTTCAACTTTAAAATGAGAATGACATTTCTGGGTCTTACTATAGACCTTCATTTTATTTATTATTATTTATTTATTAAACATATTTTCATTTCAAAGCAGGAAAATCACAGGCATGACTATTAACACCAATGATTAAGTCAGTGACTAGTAAATAAAGGGCCAAAAAGACAATGTTGCCAACACAGGGTTACTAGTGGAGAGGCCGAGAACCGGGTTTGTATTGGTCTGACTCACCTCTGGTTCTCTCTTCCTCCTCCGCCAGGCCGGGGCTGTTGCAGCGAGTTGCCTCCTCCTCCTCCTGACTCGGGGTATTCCCTAGTGGGAAACTGACAGGACGAGAGCTGGTAACTGAGCTGGATGGTCGGGAACTGGCGCAGTTCTGTAAGAAATGAGAAGGGTTTGTAAGCTGCAGTAGATCACTGAAGGGTTTTATTTATTGCTTACGGTACAATGTGTAAGGTCTGGATGGAATTTTACTAAAAAAATGTTTTAAAACATTATCAACAGAATGTGAAGAGGTTACGATATTGACGTCTATGTGTTTTGTTGCAGAGAGATCTACTAAAATGAGCATGCTAAACAGCTAACGCCGGCCTGTCCACTCTTGTTGTACCACTTGTACTCCAAGAGGCGATAGTGAGTCACTGTAGCGTTTGCTCTGCCCTTTATTCAAAAAACACATTGACTTTGGGACAAGGGAACTGGAAGTGCAAAATGCTGGTTTCAGGACTCATTCAGGCACTGAAGAACTCATCAGTAATAATGACTAATTCATTTTTTACATTTTCATTTTGTTGATAAAGGTTTTTCTCCGATCAGCAATAAGGAACGTCTTATTAAGCAGTCACAATCAGTAACAAACGTGAATAGATGTCATGGGCTATTTGCAGACTACAGTATTGTCGATCCAACAAGACCAGGACCAAACCTGCGCAGCTGCTCTTTGAATTAAACTCAGAGAGCTCCTTGTTTCACACACGCATCTTCCAGCCAGACCAAAATAAACGGCAATCACAGAAAACCCATTTGTTTGCACAGCTCTCAAACAGACTGGGGGGCTTCAACAGGCTCCAAGGCATCTTATATTTCATACTGTACATCTATCAGGCAGGAATGCCTCAACACTTGGGCCTGCCATTCTGGCTGCTTTTGTGTGTCGTTGATGTCGAGCTTCAGTGAACACGACACATACACACAAGAGTGGAAAGAGACAAATACATGCACTGCTAAACACCATTGTAAGTCACTCCAACCAGGGGTCTTAGCAACAGAAATGAGTATAAAGTATTGTATTAAACAACATGCAGCTATTCCACAGTTAACAGACAGAAACATCCGCTCTCTACTCTCTACTGTGAAAATCAAATTCTTGTTCTATAAATGTTTTCCTACACCAAGACTGATTCCAACCAACTCCTTGCTTCCTATGTTGTCAAGACTTGAATTAAGATCAAAACAACTAATCTGCTTCCAATTTATTTCTATATTTCAGTGGTGTCAGGGGCATGGAGTATTGGGGAGGGGTGTTTTTTATACAGGTCTTGCAACTGACAGCTTTATTTCACAAAGCAATCTGGCGGTGTGTGTGTGTGTATGTGTGTGTGTGTGTGTGTGTGTGTGAGGGAGGTCAGGGTGTGTCAAGAGATACTTGGTATCAAACAGGCAGTCTACAATGGTCAGAGTGTGTGTATGTGTGTATAAAACTCCACCCCCTGAGGCTAAAAAAGCTGTGTGTGCGACCCACGCCCATGTAGAGGGCTACCACAAGGAAGAGGGCTACAGAGGTAGACAGAAGTGTGGAATTTAAGAGGGAAGAGTGTGTGATTAGGTTTGGTGGAATTTATATGTGAGGTCGTTAAGGTCAGAGGTGTGTCAAGTTACTGTGCCAAGAGCAATATGTACTTAAATTGTTCCCTCAATTTTCGAAAGATTTTCATGTTGTGGGCTAAGTTATATGAAACACATTTAGTATGATGCCATGTGCACTGATTAGATATGCAGAAAATGACACTATATATTTTTATATATATATATATATATATATATATACATACACAGTATATATACTATATCAGTCTGGTGCTTGACCTTCTTAAAAAAATCGGTTTCACATGCGATGATCCGATCAGATCTGACCAATCAGATGACCTTAGCAAGGCTTAGTATTGGCTGCTTGCAATGTCGGTGATCAAGAAAAAAAACAGTAGAGGAAAGTTTCAAATGATTTGTCATAATTTAATTTAATTCAATATAAATTCTTAAATTGCAGTTGCGGTGAAATATCCCATTGGGTTAACCCTTCAGTCGTTGCAAATAATACAACATATAAACCCCTCTATATCCGACAAGTGCCATTCGTCTTCAAATGACCCCATATGCAGTAACACCGCCAAAGCCTCTTTATCCCTCAGCCGGCAAGGCACGATACCCAATCCTATGTTTTACAACAAGGGGATATATAGGGGCATGTGCGGTCATCTAGAGCCAAATGTCTCCTATCTAACCAAAGGACAGGTAGATACAGTATTTCAAGCAGGATTTATGGCACAAAATAGCATTAGCTAAAAACCGTCAGGCGGCAGTGATGGCTAAAAAACGCATTCTGGTAGCGGAACCCAACAAGATTGGAAAATTGCCACCACCAGAGGGGAGAGGAAGCAGTAAAAATGACGGTAGATGGGGGGGGCTCACTGATAACATGAGCAGCCAATATATCAGACTGCACCTGGCAACAAGGGGCCCCAAGGGGGCCCCCCCCAGCCAAAACGCCCAACACCGAGACACACTCAACACTCTAATTTATCTATTTATTTATTTCATTTCTTCCCATCCTTACAGTGTCCATCTCTGAGGTGGGGGGTCAAGAGGAAGTAGGGGAACCCTGATATTTTAAAAATCAATCTGCCGTCAAAATGATTTCATTCCTTCTTCAATGACCTGAAGCGTGAGGTTGGGGAATATTGGGGGGCGCATATGTGTGGGTCAGGGTGCAGAGGGAGGGGCAGGACAAAGTGTTGCCGGCCAAAGAGGAGTGGAGTTAATGGGATCACTCATAAGGGACTAGATGCATTTTGTGTGTGTGTGTGTGTGTAGGTGTGTGTGTGTGTGTGTGTGTCTGTGAGACGGGGCAAAGGAGAGTGGAATGATGAGAGTCTAGGTTTGTCAAGGTGCTAGGGTCTATAATTGTCCGTGTGTGTGTGCGTTATGTGCGTATGTGTTTGTGTGGCCGAGACTATTAAGTACTTTTAAAGTGCTTTGTGTAGAGTATAAGCTTCCTAGGCACACACACACACACACACACACACACACACACACACACACGCAGCGTCCCACCACCTCAGCCAAACAGCAGCGTCCAACAAGGTATAAATACTGGCTTGACACTTTAATGTCAGGGGACGGCTTGTCCTGGATTAGAAACTTGTAACCCACCACGGAGCTTGACATTGCTGGGATGAAGGTGCTGCAATAGGCAGAGTGAGGAAGGGGGAGAGCTATTACGGTGGGTCTCTGTTTGATGTATAAGGGCATCTAACATGAACTGTCGACATGCGGATGCACAATGTTGCCTAGTGGCCAGCTTTCATTGGCAAGGAAAATTTAGTCTGTCGCACCAGTGTGTATCATAGACACAAAGACATATGAACACTCACACACTTAAAAACAAAATATAGAGGATAACATACTGAAAAATTGAGCGCTTTTCTTCTCTCCTTGATCCTGTTGACCGTGCTCCGAACCTGAAAGAAAAGAGGAGAATGAGATAAGTGTATCTGACACAACGCTCAATGAAACACACTTGCAATGGATTAAAACAAAAAATCTTTCACAGCAAACAACTGCAAGCACATAAAGTGTAAAATGGAGAAAGGAGAAGGGGAGTGGAAGGGAAACAACACATTTTGAACATTGGTTTGCAGGTGCAGATGGGGAGGTGTGTGTATGTGTGTGTGTGTGTGTGTGTGTGTGTGTGTGTGTGTGTGTGTGTGTGTGTGTGTGTGTGTGTGTGCGTGTACGTGTGAGTATGTGCACGTGTACGCGTGTTCCAGTATGTCCCAGTGGCTAATGGGACTTGAAAGTGACACATAGAGCTAGCAAACTAAGGAGACGACTTCAAGCTATCATCTGTCAGCATAGAGCGCCGGGACCAACAAATGGAGCTATTGGAGGAGAAGGGACCGCCCTAGCAGAACAGATTACATTTTTACACTCCGGATGAAACAGTGTACTGGACGCCTTCATTTAACACATACAAGACCAGACACAGATTTCATAGATATTAGAGATATACAGCATACAGTTTCAGTAGAGACTTGTAACTAAACTAACCCCCAAACCTAATTTGTAATTTACATTAAACTCCATTTAAAATGAGATAAACAATTAATATATATATATACATATATATATATATATATTATATTTATTGTAATATATTGATACATCTTATGTATCAGTCTTTCTTTTGAACTGATAAATAACCATTTGTAATTAAACTGATCCACGTAGATATGACAAGTGACTAATGATTAATAGTATCAAGAAACATTTCTATGCAAATATTGTGTAAATAATATAACGGGATGAAAGACAGTAATCTAGCAATTTACTCTGTCGCTTGAATAAAATTATATTAAAATTAATTAACCTTTGGAAAAAAGCTGTCAAAAATCTTTGTTAGAATTAAAAACAAAAACATATTTTATTCCAAAAATAATGTGATATACAATTAAATAAGTGTTACTAGAAATACCTTTGGTAGAAAACAAAATTAAAAACTTAGGAATCAATCTAAAATGTGAGAATAAAATGATTACTTTGTCACACAGCAGCAGCTATGAATTAATTTATTTCCCTGCTAAAATCTTTTGATGCTTTTAATTACTAATACAATGTCATAGGTCTGCTGATTTTTTCTTTTTATTAAAAAATTCAGAAAAATGACGCTATCATTAATTGAATGCTGGAACATCTTTCATATTATTTTTTCTATGATCAATTTGCTACAACAACAAGAACAAAATATCAGAAAGGAAAAAGAAAAAAAACATACAGAGCAGCAGGAATTACTCAGTGTGTTTTCAGTCAAGTAGGATGAAGTCTTCTATGAACAGCCTCTGGCACTTAAGAGGTCTGTGTGTGTGAGTGTGTGTGTGTGTGTGTGTGTGTGTGTGCGCGCGTGCATATGTCTGTGCACGTTGTCAGCGCTCACTGTAAATTTGTAGCGGATGGGCACTCATCACTACAGCCCGTCCCAGCCCAGCCCACCACGTTAGTGAATATGCATTATGGCTTATGGCTTCATTAAGTCGCAGCGTGTTATAAATTATGACACCACACTGAACACACACACACACACACACAGTCTCGAAGACGACATGTGTATACAGAGGATGTTTTGCATACATACCAACGTTGAAGGGCCACATAATGAAGAGAGCCCGAGCATTGTGACAGGGCAAAAATCAACAGCACCTGCATCATGTTTCCAAAATCCTCCTATTATTTCTGACAAGATCCGCAGAAGACCTTCAACGCGATGCAGATGTTGAAGAGACAACGTCTAAACACAATCTAATGGGGAAAGTAAGTCCTGGGGATTTCATTGATATCAAAAGCAGCCGGCGTGCTGAGGCAATTACATGACACAACTTAATTAATCATTTGACAATGAGGGGAAGGGCATTGTTTTAGATGATCGTTATGTGTTTAAGGGGTTTTGCGCACACTCAAGGTTTCGAATGATGCAAAGCGTGGTTCCCATGTAAATGGGCGCTAAGCGATTATCATATGAAAGCAGCGGCGCCCGACAACACCTGCCGACATCCTTGGAGCTGATGGAAATAAAAGGTCATCAAAGCACGGGATTACAAGGTGACCACCAAGGAAAAGCTAATTGCAATGAATAATGGAAAGCTATTGTCAGGTAATTAGCAATTAAAACGCTGCATTTTGAGTGCAATAGCAGCAGACGCAGTCTGTCCTCCATGCCATATTGGTAATTATTGAGCCTGGAAACCAGCCTCATGAATGGAGCATTTCTCCACGCCTTTCTTTAGCATATCTAAGTAAAATTTCTTCACCATACGATGGTTAAAGACTGATTTGTACCAAGTTAACAACTAACAGCGACTTTGCAAAGTTTTTTCCTCACTCTTTAGAATCATGTGTGTGATACGGCCCCAGCCATCAAAGCAGGTTCGCCTCAATAAATCCAGACAGAGCGGGAACCTTCCTGTCTCACATCGGCCTTTTCCTCATCATTCCCCAAATAGTGTTTCTTTTCAATTAAGCAAATATTTCCTTTCAGGTATCTAAGAGTGTGAAACCTGAAGCCAGTGTTGTGCCACGCGCTATACCAGTTAAAGGCACGAACCAAAAGGTTGAGCAGGTTGGGGAGAACCAAAGCAGCGCCCCGGAAAGGTGCTGAGGGTTCAGAGGAAAAAAAGAGAAACGTGTAGATCTGAATAATGGCAAAATTATAGATTCTTTTTTTTTTTCCAAATGTCAACAGAGAAGTGTGGTCCTTTTGAAAAAACGAAACATGTACATGAGATGCTCCCATGGTCAAGGGCAATGAAAATGAATTCCCAGGCACTAAAAAAGCCACTTAAGCAAGAATGCTGTGTGGATTTATTTTACAGTGCAAAAGGTCAACCCTCCTTGGCTCTGCATTGTCGGTGCATTGCCTAGGACTCAGGGACAGCTCTTCACGCTCTGGAGAAGACATGGAGGATGAAAAGAAAGACAAATTGGGAAATAACAAAAGACAGGAAATGCAAATGTTACATGTGAGATTTTCCTCTTCGATAGCGAGACAAAAAAAAGATAAGACATTGACAGGGGAAGGGGGGGGGGGTCGGCTAATGTCATACTTATATAAATAATAATAATTGTAATACTTTATAAAGATCTGGGAATAATATAACTACATTACTCAGCTCTTCAAAGCTGTGTGTACAGTATACAGTGACAATGACCTTGTGCATTAACTCAAAGCAACAAGAGGCAAATGAAAAGATGAATTATGTTTGTATTCATCACAACTGAAGACTCGTCAAGCAAGGTTCATTCCACACACAGAGGAGACCGTTTGTTGAATTAATTCAACATACTGTATTCATAGCTGTGATATCAACTATCTTTTTATATATCTAACATCTTGTATGTTTCTCCAGAAAACTAAACATGTGTGCTTGGCTCAAATACTATTTTTAAAATAGACTTCTGCATTTCAGAGATTTTTGTTTAATCTGTTTATTTGAATTGTTAACTGTGCTACAGGGCAGATTTCCAATTTCTCCTCAAAGTTTGCAATGGGATGTGTCTAAACATGACAAATAGACCACAAGTTTAAAAAAATAGTGCTGTATTTTAAGAAGGCACAGATGCAATATCACTTATGCACGTAATGCATGTAAGTTAACCCTATTTACATTGACTAAGAGTGATTTTCATCACTTGAGTCTCATCCATTAAATCATATCTCTCTGTGTCTCGCCACTCAACCAAACCCTCCACCCCCACAGCTGCGGCGTATCTAAATGGTAATAAAGCAGCATCTCTATACAATATGTCCTCCTTCGTTGCATATTGTTGGTTGCATATTGCTTTTATTTTTTTGTCCTACTATGGTTACTGCTAGGGGCTCCGCGAAGCCCTGGCCAGCGGCTTTGTCAGGATGCTAAATGGAGGGCCGTGAGTTTAAAAACTTAAAGAGGCAGTGAAATATTAGCCAATGTGGGTGAGGAATGAGTGGCTGAGAACCGCGGCGTGTCAGTGTTTAATGGTCGGACTCGGATGCATATAAGTTAGTCCAAGCATGAAGGGCAGTGGGATGCTCGCGTGGAAACGATGTCGCCTCCCCTCCTTCCCATCCCTCCTCCCATCCACAGACACTCGTTCACACACATACACACTCGTACTGTCACCCCCCCCCACACACACAGCTTTTAAGCAAGGAGCCCATCAGAAACTTGTCATTTCTCTCATTCACTCCGACAGCCTTGAGACACAATGCAGACTTACCTCTGTGTTGTACACCCCATATATCAGGAAGATGAACAGGCCCTGCAAACACAGACAAAGAAAGAGTGAGAGAAAGAAAGAAAGAAAGAGAGAGAGAGAGAAAAAGAGGAAGATAAAGTTGTTACAGTTGTTTTCTCTCTTATCCTCTATTAAAAGACAAAAGGTAAAGAGTGAAGCGACATGTACGAGTTAGGTTGATTTTTTGTCTTTCATGGCTACACAGAGCTGAAGCAGACTTTGGTGAAAAGTAACGAGAGAAGAATTAGGACTTGAAAGAGTCCAATGAGCGTTTGCTTCGTCTACTCTATTCACGCTCCTCATTTCAGCCCCCACTAAGCCATCAAAGGCTCAAACCCAAGGTTCCATATAGCTTTATCAAAATAAAAAATCTGTTAATGCCTGTTCAGCGTGTGCTCTCTTCTGAACAGAAAGACACGGACACATATCTATACAGAAGCCAAAAAACATACAAATGACACAGAGTTCAGGCTCAGACATATATACATAACCACACAAAGTCCATGTATTCACAAGCAAATGCAACAGACACAAATAAATTAGGAGGCAACAAAGAGAGTGTGAACACAAACACATGTTAAAGGCACACACACAGGCACATAAAGAGAGCAACTGGGGCCAGACGAGACTATCAAGGAAACCCATTGGAGGAAAGCGTAGAAAGAGAGAGACAGAGGGAGCATAATGAAAAAAATGCCACATAAAAGAAGATATTTCATGTTCACAAACCTCCACGGCTAGTACCCATGGCCCAAGAATGCCATGCCCTTGGATGCATAAAGGCAGCACTTTTGGTCACAGAAAAACATCTATTTTTCATTCCAATCCATTGTGGCATCCATTGAATGTACAAGCTGTGCATTCGCCTTCGAGCCATAATGTAATACTGTTGCCTCAATGGAAACAGTAAGAACAACATTCTCAGAGCACCAATTGAACGGTGCCACAAAAGATGTACTGAGAAAACTGAAAAGGCAGGTAAAATCCTATAAATTTCAAGGCTGATAGAAACAGTAGATTCTTTGACAAGCCAAACAGTATGTCCACAGTGGGTCTAGCTATCACAAAAAAAAAAAACTTTCAAAAGTACACCTCTCCCCCCTTTCACCGCTCAGTATGTGTCTGTGTTGCTTCATCTTCAAACGAAGGTGAGGACACATCCTGAGGACAGGCAGGCACAACCTGGTCAATGCATCAATCAAGTCGAGTTTGGAGCATCCAATTTTTGCCAGAGGGAGATCTCGATGCATCACCATTGACAACATGATTTGGGGGCCCATTCAGAGTGACAGGCCGACGATGGCGACGGCGACGACCTCTAGCCCAAGCCTCTGCCCATCCACCTCCTACTGGCTGCTCTCCTGTCCTCCGGGGACTGAATTGCCCTGTCTGTCGGGCTGTCAGGTGACATCTTAGGACATCCATCCTCTTTAAACTGACAACTCCGCTGGTCTCTGACATGGTGAAGACAACAGGCATAACAAGGGATCTCAAGCTCAGACCTGCGATTTTAGCTCTACACTTCTTACTTTCAATTGCATGTAATGTTGGCTGCAACCTAATGTGGTGCAGAATGTGATAAATGTGAGACAAAAAAAAAAGATTCTGGCTGATCAACAGCACAATATGACCATGAGGGGATTGCCACGGTTGTTAAAAATACCAGAAATTGCACAAGTAATACTAAATATGAGATCTCCGGCTTTAAAAACTCATCTTCTAAATCAGGGGTCCCCAAACTTTTTCCTGTGAGGGCCACATCACTGAACATATCGTTTGACCTGGGGCCGCACGATTATGGGGGGGGGGGGGGGGGGGGGGGGTGCTACGTGCGTGCTACTCGCAGGTGAGCGACTGTTGCATCGTGTGCGCGGATCGGGGCGGAACACCGCCGTGCGCGATACAGAGAGCAGGGGAATTGAAAACGCGCGACCATGTAGTGACAGACATGACATGCCGGCGTGTAATTAAATTAAGCACAAGTACTCGTCCTTCCAGCTCCCGTCTCTCTGCTTCTACTTCTTCTACTCTTCTACTTCTACAGGGTGCGCGCATGACAGCTCTCATCTCGTTCACCCCCTGGTGGTTGGCTGATTCAGGAAGCGTTTGATTTGATATGTAGCAGAGCACGTATTTTAAACGTCAATATCGCAGACGGTCATGCTCATTTAATTGTGGCAGCCAAAATCGTGATCGCGATTCGATTAATTGTGCAGACTGAAAAAAAATCATAATGCGTCTCTGGTATTGTTCAGGGGGCCGGACCAAATGTGGAGGCGGGCCGCATCCGGCCCGCGGGCCGTTGTTTGGGGACCACTGTTCTAAATCATACTCAGCAAGTAACAAAACATTTCACTTTTCCAAAAATCCAGTAGTATACAAACAATCACCATACAACATGTTTAGGCTACAGATCCTTTTTCTCAAGCTACAAATATCATTGACAAAGCTTTGGTATTTTTCAAGTGTGTGGATAGAATACATGTTATCTTTTTTACTGGGTTTCATCTTTCTTCCATTATTCAGTTATTAGCCTCGTCGTCGGCTGTTAACATGCAATGCTATTGTTGGGTCAGCTACAGGCCAATGTAGCTCAAAGACTCTAAAGGGCAGCAAAGTGGGAAGCTGTCACAGACACTTTGAAAACACGATAAGTTCTGACCTTTTTCACCAAATCCTGAATACCAACACAAGTAAATATTATTAGATCGATTGAGATAATGGACCTTTTAACGCCACATATACTTTATTTCAGAAGGCAGGTCTCCATGATATCAAACAAACTAAATCTTCAGAAAATAGTGCCTACTGCTCCCCTTGTCTTTGAAATAAACTTCAAGGAAGTTGGCTCCTTTGTCATTTTTGTATGTGATATAGGCTGACTGTAATAATGGCATTTAAAGGACTCCATTGATAAAATATGACTTACTTTTTATTTTAAATCATTGCATTTACAATCACAACCTATAATATCCATTGGCATTTTTTAAACAGAAACAAAGTGTTGTATATAGTTTATCGTAACATATTGTGTAATACGCTCTTTTCACCGACACACATACACACGCACACACATAATAATAGACAGTGGGTGGTTAATTTGCAACACAGACCCTATTGTATTGCATTAGAATTGCAATTTCCAACTTATTGTTGCAATTTGATTATCATGTTTTTGATCATTCCTCTTATTTGTAAATCATCTTTTGTTGTGTAGTGAACAAAGTGGGGAGAACATACTGTGCACATTAGGAAAAATGATCTATTAGATTATAATTGAGTTAAAAATAAGTGGCAGCACAACAATAATGATGGATTGTTTTAAAATGTTAATTCATTAATATTCCCGCTAAAAACAAACAGAGACGAAAAATGGGCCGCATTATTTAAATGCATGTGTGCTTTTCTAAACTCAGTCCTGTTTCTTTTGAACTCAGCGGCAAATGCTACAAATTTATGCAAAGAATGGATGCAATTGCTTTCAAAGTATTGCTATACTGTACATCAAACAGGGGAGCATAAATTAATTAGTATCCAGCTAATTAGGGAACAATTGTATGTTTAAAAAGTTAAAGCCAACAAACACTGTGTTTGACCAAAAACATTATTACCCCAGAGAGATGTACTATGCTGCAACACAAGACAGAAAATAGCATTTGTTTAAATGAGAAAGCAGAAAGAACAAATCAAAGTCAGCGATCGATTTACTTACACGATCTAAGTCAATTCAATTAAAGCAGGATAATGGGGTTCTAACCCTTGTACTACTGGCTGTTTGTAATGTTGACAAGCTCCTCTTGGAAGTTCACCACATCCTCCCTCTTCTGTCCTTGTAACTCACTCTTCCTAAAAGCGTCAACTGAGTGCGTAAAATGCAATAAATGCAATCCATCAACCACAGGTGATACTAATGAGAAAGGTTGTATTACAGTGTTTGTGTAAATGTTTCTATTTAATAGCTTCAACATACGTGGAAATGCATAAAAAGCATATTTTCCTCAAATAACAAGGTTCTTATTCCCTGGCTATTTAGATATACAGGTATTATTAAGTTAGATGCAGTTTGAATTCCCGTTTTCAATTAGTTGCCAGAGAGCAGAACTGATTGGAGACCTTTCACATATGTGGTCATGTAATGTTAGAAGGAGACAATGTGAATGAGGATGTCAGTGTTTAGCACAGGGATCATTTCCACAGAATACAAGGAGGTGGATGGATGCACTTGTAGCTGCCAGGATCGAGCCTGTGGCCTTTCAGTTACAATGAATGGGCATAGATATTAATATTCAAGCACATTTCAGGTTCAACAAAATGTAATGTTTTTTTATTTCTATTTTAAAAAGCGGACACAAATATGAATTTGATGGATAATGATTTAAGCCCTATTCACTTTTTGACTGACCCATCATTTCTGCTATAACTTGCAGTGTATACACAATTCCCTCTACTCTTTCTATTTCTACAAGCATTATTTCAATATCCCTGCTGTAATTGGTTTTGCATAATTTTGAAAGATGCTCATCCAAGTATTGCTATATTGGAAAACTGTATAATTGGAACTGATCATTTTAGCAATTTAGTGAATGCTGTTCTGCTTTAAGTAATTAATTACACGAGACCTCCACATATAACTTGTCTCTTGTTAAGAGAGTTAAAGGGAAGAAAAAAAAAATACCAGATGGGAAAATGTCCCCCATTTTCTGGTTATTTACTGCGTCTGAGACTCAGGCAGAAGTAGAGAGTCAGGGCTAATAGACTTCATCCTTGTACATGTCCAGCAGTCACACAAACTTCCACAAGCTTGGCCGTTGACATTGATAAATCCAGGGCTAAAAACATTGCGTCTGTATTTAGCCCCCTCTCTTACCTTTCTGCAGCCCTCTTTACTCCTATATAAAAACCTCACAAATGTGTTAAGTAAGGGAGCACTGGCATCAGAAAACAGCAAGTTTATTATATTGTCATTGGGAAACCCATTTTGTATGTAAAGATGTGAAAACTATGATTAAGGAGGGAGGGTATAGTGTCCTAGCAAGAAGAGAACGGCTCGCATGGCAGTTTTCTCTTTCTTTCTTTCTTTGAATATATTGCTGCTCTATAGCAGCAATGTGATTGATTGATGTTTCTGTAAATTGTAAACAATAATACAGTGATGAGAGTTATAAGAACTTCTGTGCAAAACATTTTTTTTGTTGTAAGTAAAATGTATGTTTTAAGGATAATTTATGTCATCCTGTGTAGGCCTCCTACAGTTAGCAATAATGGTCATTTAAGTCGACTTCCTGCGTTTACTTTCATTCAGACGAGAGTTTGAAATAATCGTGTCAAAATTGATTCCTTGGATCCCAAAATCTCTATAATGGCGGTGGCGAGTACAAAGGTAGCACGACTCAGAGAGCGACAAATAGCAACATTAATGGGAAATACGCCAGGTTGAAATAAACTGCAATCATCCTTAAAGTCTATATTGGCAGTCACTGCAATGACTGAACACAATGTAATAATTTCATCAGCTCCACTAATCAAAAGAAATGTTACACTAGTACCAGGCGTGTAGCTAGATATGGTTGGTCACATCCAATAAGATGTCCTCAACGTCAAACCAGTAGTGCAGGATAGCAACTCAAGGCTTTCTATTATGTACACAAATACTGAGCCCTTTGACTCTCAACAAGATATTTAATAAAAAACACTTAACACAGTGTCTGTGGCCGGGGACCCCTCACCCCTTGAGCCCTTATCTGTGGTACAGGTTAGCCTGTTTGGTAATGTATCCAAGTTGCTTTCTCCATCAATACATTTAATTCCACATATGGATCCCCAAAAAAAAAGTCTCTTTTACAATATTTACAGGCCTTCAATGTTTTGTGATCAGCAACCTCTGTTTTTAAAGCTCAAAGTTTACTTAAATTACATTATGCCCATCCCATGTCTGATTTGGTAAGCAGTTCAATATGGTTTGCAGAAAGTAACATTAATATGATTGGTAGTAAATGAGTGAAAACTTTAAACACAGGCATCGTCTTTTAAAACCTTAAGCTTTACATTGACTGACGTAAATTCAGCCTTTACAAACATACATTGTCAGAAATGTAGGCGAGTCTATAGTAAATTAAGTTGCTCTAGGCAAAGCACTAAAACAAAGAAACAAGTTTTAAAGAATCTTTCCTCTATTGGTATAGCACAAAAATAAAAGGTTTCACTCCATCTCAGCGTCCCATGTCTAAATAAAACCGTTCATAAATGAGATGGCTGTATTTCGCTAACAATGAACGTTTTTGTAGACCACATGTTCCACACAGATTTTAGAAGAACTTCAGGCACTGCCACTGCTCAGTGTCAAAAATTATTTGTAATTGTCTAATCCAACATCAAAAATCAAGATAGATATACTTTTCACAAATGACATTTTTCAATTGGGCTGACAGCTTTCTCTTAAGTAGCTGAAGACCGCAACCTCCACATCCTTTAAGAGAATTCCAGGCTTCGGTGTCACCCAATGCCAAAAATGAGAGCTATTTGAACAAGTTGAACCCAACGTCAAATACCCCAGCCTAAATTCAAACACACAGAGACACTTTTCACAAATAGAGCTATCTGCATCCCCACTTGGCAAAAAAAGGGGGAGGAAAAATTCTACCCTTGCACCTGGTAATCATTACGGAAATGAGAGACAGAAGAGGTTAAAACGCTGTGATGGGGGGAAAAGAAAAGAAATTCACACTTCTGCGCTGGGGCTTGCTAATGTCTCTGACCCCTCCACGCATAAACAGTTTAATTAACATGTATACATAACTTTCACTTTAACTGCTCATGGCATGTCAAATCAAAGTGTCTGTCAAAGCTGTGAAACAAGGAGTTGATACTTTGCAGGTCCTCAGTTCAAATCCAGCTCTGTGTAACTGCTCCAGCTGGCCAGAGAAGCTGGCAATAAGACATAAAGACAGACAGGCAGGCAGGTAGAGGGGCAGCCTGCCACTGTGTCAGTTTGATGAGGTAAATACCTCCCAATAAAAGCTTTGTAACACCCAGCTGAGCTTTGCTCAACTCAGGCAGGAGTCAAAACAGTTTTCAGTGGAAAAACAAAATACAAACCAAACATAGACGAACTCATTGCAACTTTTTATTCAGCTTCTAAAAATCCAGGTGACATCAACATCATCGCTGAAGTCGTTAAAAAATGCTGCATTTGAAGCAATGTCATGCTGTTCAAGTAAATATGAACATGCATAATATTGCCATAAGTGCAGCCATAGTCTTTCTACAGATACAGATATAATGTATAATACATTATACATTGATGTTTAATAAACCCATGTATAAATGTTATGCTGTGTTTATTATATGTGCAGCTAGGAATGTTATACATCTTCAAAGAGAGGAATTTATATTGTCAACCTGAAACTTGAATCCACATTGCTGGTAAAATTGCAAGTAAATACGTACAATCCTGGCAAACTGGGATTGGCTGCAAAAAAATGCACAGGCCATAATAACCATCCAGTATCATTAAACTCCGTATTTGGTTCTCTTAACAATGACACATTACAGTATGTAGTCTGTGTATGAGGGTGGGGACGGGGTTTGGTTTTCTTCCTGTTTCCATCCTGTTGTACAATATTAGGGAGAGCGGATCAGTCATTCTTTGAGAAGAGCTATTAGGACTCTCCCTGTTTCTTTCCCACACACACATCCAGTCAGTTGGGCTGTCACTTTGAGGAGGGGACCTCCAAGCCAGCCTGCCTCTACAGGGTGTATAGCTACAGAGGAAAACCGAGTGTGTGTGTACACACACACATACACACACGCACACATACAAACAGGCACACACTGAGGCCGGCAGCAACACCAGTACTGGTGTGTGATGGCTCAGGAGAGGAGAGAGAGTTATTAGCTTAGCCCTGAACCACCTACTTAATATAGGGGCCGGCGGTGATTGCTAACAGAGCCTGGCAGAGGTGACAGCTTTTGGCCCTGCTTGAGGAAATCCAATTGAAAAGCAGCCAAGAGGAACAACAACCCCGAAACAGATGTTGCTCGCTACCACCGGCACAACTTGGGTACACACAACCCAGCGGCAACAAACCGCGATGGCAAATCTGACACACAAACATACACACAGCGGACACAGAGGGGAGCACACACACATATACTGTAGGGCCACTTGAAACTAAAAAAAAAAAGTTACAAAAAAATGTCACCTGTCATTTAATATGAAAAAATACTAATATATATCATCTAATGTTTTATATTTTTAATAAGTAACACATATAATGAGCTCTAAAGCCCTTATATTTAACATATAGGAATAGCAATACATTAAACAATAGTAAATAACACAATACAATTAAAAAATAAATGAAATCAAAATCTTTAAAGATGATGAATTCAAAGCATATATATTGCCTCTAATGGCTGAGCCAGCAGCTCGCTGCTTACGGTGCTAACTGTGCTAACAGTGCAAACTATGGAGAAAGTGCTGACAGAGCTAACAGTGCTAACCTGAAAGAGAACAGAGGGTGGTCTAACTGTCGTATAAAGAACTTTTAATTCAAATAAAACATCATCCCAAAAGAATAAAACACACCACCAAGCGACGAACACACAAACACACATACTAGGCATTTCCCTCCAGTTTGAACATGAATTAAGGATCCATAACCTCCATCAATCCAAGGTTAGATTCTTTCGTTCATGGTAGAGTACAAAACACTCTGGCAGCTAACCCCAAAAAAAGGAATTAAGAGGAAAAGTAAAAAGAGAAAAGAAAAAATCAGTAAAGAATTTGTAAGTCTGTTAAAAACATATATATTGAGCGGAGGCCAAAACAAAAACCTTTCCCTCAGAGAATACACCCACCCAAACATCAATCCATCTATCTATCCCGCTCCTTTTCTTTTTTTTTACATCTCTGGCAGGGCATTTCAATGAAAACATAACGCGCAGGACCTCAAATCATTACAGCCCCTTGCTCCAATATTAATTGAGTTTGGCAAGGCTGACCATGCCTCAATCATAATAACATTCATTTATTTTTTTCTATTACCGCTACTGCAAAAGAGCAAGGAAGAGAGGGGAGAGGTAGAGCGCGATAGAGAGAGAGGAGGGGGGGGGGGGGGGGGGGCTAAAATCAATTCTGACATATCTTTATTGCCAGTCGATGACAAATGACGGCACATTTGCCATTGCTCTGGCATTGTGTCAGTGTTTGTCATATCGATTTTACATCAGACGGACAAATGTTATTGATGAAGCGCCCAAGTAACAGATGAGCACTCTATTTTACTTCTTTTAACGTTTAAATAAACCAGACTGATGGGGAGTGAGGGGTGGACTTGTGTAGCGGATCTTTCCATTTGCTAATACACGTAATTTTTGATTTTTCTTTTCCTTTAAAATGTACTCAATTCTTAGGCATTTACAAAAACCGGGCCTGTTGGGAGTGGGTAACTACACCCTGAACCTGATCACACTGCACACATGTGGTAATGTAATGGGGGGGGGGGGGGGGGGGGGGGGGTGTAAAGAGAGCACGAGAAAGAGAGTGAACTGTAAACAAACTAGCTTTTAAACAAGACAATTTAGGCTTGCGTGTCTTAGGCGCCAAGCAAAACACAGCCATGGAAAACTGATACAAACTTTTAACACATGGGTCGAAGCAGGAGTCTTTGAACTGGTGAGGGAAAGCACGCTGCAAGTGCAAAGAGCTGTTTAATTAAAAATACTTAGGTATCCAACGGGCCTTTCTGTGGCGCCCCCTTGTCAAATTGTATGCGATCCCACTGTCAATCTCTGAGGGTGTTTTCTAATTGCATAGTTTTCCACTGACAGAGAAGAAAAGAAGTGTTGGAGGAGAACAAGTCCTGAGAAACAGCAGCTGGGGACTGGGTTTGGTTTATAGAAACTGTATTCATGGACACACATGTGAGTACACACACTTGTGTATACACATGCTCTGTTGTACTACATAAAGTGCTCGAATTACTGACACCAACATATATACTGTATAGACACATATACACACACAAATATATATATATATATATATATATATATATATATTCACACATCTGTGTATACGTACAGATATCTTTACAGTACAATACAAAGCACTGAAATACATAAATTGATACACAGACACTTCCACTACACACTGTCAACATGCTGTTCATTTGCAGGATACAGAAGCCTTAAAGAGACATTTTGCCACCTTTTATGTGGATGTCCAATCAGAATTGATGGTTAATGTAGTCAATTGAAACAATAAATTCCTCAGGTTGCAGCTACAAAATCTGTCGTTCTTCCTGCATCCAGTGCCGTCATTTGACGTACATGGAGAAGAGGAAGAACTACGGTGTTTTGGCTGACTTAGATATTCAGCCGTATTTATCCAAGCCAAACAAATGCAGCGGCGAGGCAGAGGTTGCGGGGCTGCATTAACCGTGTATGTTGAAAGGGACCCTACGGGCGTCACAATGCATGTGGTACACATAGGCACCGCTGAAACGGCTCCGTGAGCAAGAGAACTTGGCTTTCTAGATCAATATAGCACGCACTGAGGAATTCATTGCTTCAATTGACTACATTTACCATCAACACTGATTGGGCATCCACATTAATAAAGGTGGAAAATTATACCTTTGACTAAAGCATGTTAAGAAAGAATTTATTCAACCGGGTACAATCATCCCCAAGCAGCAATTCTTCCAACAGAAACACAAGCGCACACACACACACACACACACAAAGAAATCTAGTGTGCACAATCCCATCCACCTAAACTTACACACATCCATGAAGAGTCATGCTTTTTCTAGGTAAAAAAGGTATTATAATCTTCCACTTGTAAACCTACAAGTTACCATTTCAAATACTTCAGTCAGGCAGATACCACATATTAGGGCTGTTCTGCAATATGCAAAGCTTTGAATATTGTTACAGAGAGGAAAAGAGCATCGGCACTGAGAGCGGGGGAGCTGAAGCTGCTGCAGCACCTTTTTTTCTGAAGGCCTCAAAATAAAACAATAATTATTTTCACTGTCTTATAACCGCCATGGGGTTTAATGTGTATCAGTAGATCCTTGTACATCTCCGGTATGAAATGGCTGTATTCTCACTGACCTGCATTATTATAAACCAAAGTAACCTGGTTTTGGGTCATTCATACACTGACTCACTGCCTCTTCCTCTCCTCGTAGTTCTCATGCATTAGCTTCCTGTGGCTGCTTCGACATACAGCATGCTGAGGTATTATTACTGTACTTATTACTACACTCTGACGGGAGGCGGTAGCGGACACATACTACCTTCATGACAGATGGTATTGAACAGCGTTTTTTTCACGCACTTAACACACACTACCCCCCAAAGATACCAACACTTGCACAGGCGCCCTCGCTGACTTCCGACCTCCAAACACTTATTGCATTATTAAGAATGTACAATTCAGACAAAGGTACAGGTTCAACAAATGTAAGAGTTCTGTGGTGGTGGTGGGATATAAAGTTGCCCTTACATGCCAACTGAGCCTCAGCTTACAATTTTTCATTGCAAGTGTGCCTAACCTGTGAAGACAAATATGTGGCACCATTTTTTTTTTTTGCATAAAGAGTGTACGCTTTGCTTGGGGAACAATGGGATGTTTACCCTTGGTCCATTCTTTTTGAGCCGGTGTGCCATGTGTCCAGTTAATCATATGCATACATTCGTAGGTATGAAAAACAAATTCAACATCACCTGACAAGATACATGTGCACACACACACACACACAAACACACACCGTACGCATACACAGTAAGGTTTGAACAGAACATCTAAAATTGCACCGCTGACAAGACTGTGTTGCAGTGCCCTTGACTAACAATGACAAATGGATGCAATATGCAAAGTCTGAGCAAGTTGCTTTTTTGGGGTACAAAACAGGAAAAAGATTGCTCCAGCTACCATTATGGGATGCGTTTGCTCTCCTGCTTCCCAGCTGAGGTGAGCCGAGCTGATGTTAATGGCATGTGTCAAGATCAAGAAGTATGTGGGAGAGAGTGTGTGTGTGTGTGTGATATGCGTTCATGGAGGTGTGAGAGAGAGAGAGAGAGAGAGAGATATAGGTCAAAATTAGTTTTCCCAGCTAAATGAAATGCCGAAATATTACATTTCATTTCAACAAATCTTACAAAGCACATTTTCACTTTTTTTTTACATTTGACTCGCAAAAACACCTTGTATTCATTGTTTGGTTGTTTTTTTTTAAACGTATTTTGAAGTGGCCTTTTTTCCAATGTACCATAAACATTGAACGGAAATGAAAAATGTGAGTAAAACCAAAAAGGTTCCAACAATTTACACTAATTTAAGTCAGAAAACTTTTGAACTAAAAAGTGAGTGTTCAGTAGCTTAGAAGACTACACAGAAAGAAAAATTAAGTACTGACATTTACAAAAATGTACAAGTTAAAAGAGGATCTGAAACAACCTTGCATGCGAGTTTGAGAGTGCATTTGGGTCTCATGTGTGGTTCTATGTCTGTGTTCTTGTACACACTCCTGCTTAAAACCACGTCTGTGTGTCTCTGTATCCATGTAATTGTGTATGTACGTGCGTACACGAGTGTGTGCATGTGCGTACCTGTGTGCTACAGCAGCACCATGGTGGCAGTGTGTATCCATCATGATAAACCGGCAGACTCGGCGACTGTCACATGCAATCACACTTCACTACGGTTCGCAGGACTTCAAAGTGAAAATGAATGGTAGTTCATCGACATGAAGACTTCATATATCTTCGTTTTATTTTTTTTTGTGCTTTTTCTCTTTTATTTTTTGGAGGAGACTTCTCCCAGCCCCCTTTTGTTGTGAGGATCACTTGTGTTTTTGTCACCGTCTGAAATGCATGGTGGGAATGAATCCATCCATCATTTTCTATCAGCGAATTTAAAAAGGATAACTCTCAGGTTTCCACTTAAATCCGACAGTTTGCATTGAAAAGCTTTTCAGGAATTGAGCTTTGCTTTCCCAATATTTCCACAGTTCACAATTAAGACTACATTTACATAAGGGATAGAGAATGTATGAGGGAAGTTGTGGTGGATTTAAAGCTGCATTTAGGCTTTGTGTGACCACTAGAGAGCCATGAGTCATGATAAGATATTTCACTGTATTAAGTTATTTTGGCTCATGTTTTGGCAAACAGAGAAACATGGGCATCCCTATGTATTACCACCTGTCGTTTTTTAATTAACTCACATTTTTGTCTTGTTTTATTCTTGTTGTGTCTCTTTGGCTTGTGAGATACTGGACTATTAATGTAAAACTGGCTTTTGTGCGGGTGGCTGCTTATGATTTAAAAAGAAAAACAGGTTTGTGTTTTGGTTTAGCAGTGGGGCGAAAGGGCTGAAGATTGTTGTTTTTCACTTCGACTGGCACAAAAATAAAAAACACTTTCAGATTACAGGAAGTCATGTGATTAGATGTCAATATACATTTAAAAATAGCTTCAATACTTCTAAAAGAAAAGGGCCCTATTGAATATCAATTAAGTGTAATAATGTTGACATGATCAAATTATAAATCAAATAAATGCCTTCATGGTAATGCGGATAATTACAGTGGCCGGCCTTTTAAGATTGAAAAGTCTACACGCCATTAAGCTTTAATTGAACATGGCAAGTGTTAAATGTGATAATCATCAAATTTGTAACCACTAGAAAGTCAAATGAGCCATAACAAACGCCAGTGCTGCAGCTGCCGCAGCTCTCTCGCACCACGGAGAGGCTTGCCTTTAATCTAGTAATGACTCTGAAATGACACTGTGCTTTAAAAAACTGTGGAGATGAGGCTATAGGTCTCTCTCCCTCCCTCCCTCCCTCCCTCTCTCTGTGCCCTGGCCCAGGCCCTGCTCTCACTCTCCAAGCTGTTTGATTGGCACATGCTTTCACTTAATGAGGGATAATTACTAAGGAAAACAAGTGGGAGACCACATCTGCTCAGTGTAAAAAGAAGTCCAGGCCTGGCGCAATCTGTCAGATGGGGCTTTCAGGTTGTGTGTGTGTGAATGTTTAACCCACCTACAGCTGCCTCCCAGTCCCAACACAAAACCCAACAGGACCCTCCCTCTGCCCCGTCCCGACAAGAAGCAGATTAATAGGAATCAGCATGTGGCTGTAAACACTCACAGGGAAGAGTGTATATGTATGTGCGCCGACACGCATGGGAAATGACCCACGGGGTATCTGTCGGGGACAAGCCAGGGGCCACAGCAGGAAGGGCAAGAGGCCAGTGGAGACGATCAACATCAACATCCCAATCAGTGTCCTGCTGCCCGAGCTGTTGTTCCCCAGCTCCCATCGCCACTGTTTTGTTTACTTTCACACAATGCTGTAATGGTAGCAAAACACACAGGTAGCCGCGCTGCTCCCCAGGCACCTCCGAACGCTGCCAATAAATCATCTCTGCATGGGATTTACATTGTGCTAAACGGTCTCTTAATGATCCGCCCATGTTTACAGGAATTGATCTTGATTGTTGTCTAACGGTAGTGCCGTAAATCAAAGTTTTAAAGGGGGCCAGTTTAAATGGAGTTACTGTCAAAAAAATGAATTGTTTGACTGGTAAAATTACTTTATTGCATTCTCAAAAAGATGTTCATTTAAAAAGATGTGTGTGTGTGTCTGTGTGTGTTTCAACACTCAACACATGATGATTTAGTTCGGGCGTGATATACTGTACACTCGTCAATTGTTTGGCAAACAACGGTTAATCAGGATTTATTGTGACTATTCTTTAGGTGAGGTCCTTAGCTTAACTTATGCTTGGAGCTCCTGACAGCTGCCTCTCAACAAAGGATGATATTTCACATCTTGCCCCACTTAACCTCTCCAACGTTCAGCCTTTTTATTCATAAATGAGTATAGAAGTCATTTGATTAGTCATTCAGACAACAATATTGATCTCACTTATTTTGCCGGCTAACCAAAGTATTATCATAGTGACTAAATATCAAATCAAACTGTCTGACAGTTTTTGACAATATACATTTATAAATGTACAGTAACAACAATAATAAGTCATTAAGTTTAAATGAAGTGTTAAAATTCATTAAATAAACAGTAAGTTGTCTCAAGTATTTTTGGTATAAACCATATAATATCAATTTAATCACTGGTAGATTTGATGATCACAAAAAATCATAAAGAATGAACAGTAGACCTTCACTTCATGGGGATCAATTCATCTGCTTCATGTGTTTAGTTAAACTATACCTCTCTCACTTTATGAAACAGTTTGTAAGACAATGAACTCATTCGTAATCTATCATGATAAAAAGCCATCTATTGAAATAATCTAGAAGGAGAAGAGAGGCAGCAGCGTTTATTTGCTCCTGCAGCAAAAAAAGAAAATGGCTCTCATGTAAACTTGAACTGATATTTGACAGCCTTTTAACCTCCCGACACCCTCTACCCCCTCCTCCACCCCATCCAACCACCTCCCTGCCACCCACCCACTAGAAGAACAACAGGGTTTTTGCTTTCTTGCCCTGTGCTGACCCAGTTCTCACTAATTACCCACAAAGTACACATCAAAGCCGGGCAAATCTACAGATCTGCTGCAACGTGGCAGGGTAAGGGAATCCAGGACTATCCCTAAGCTAGCCCCCACCAGCCATCACTGATATGTGTGTGAGCTGTGTGCGCACACATGTGAAGTGGTGTCAGCCGATACAAAAGGCGAGGCGGTGAACTTATAAATAGAACGGTCATTGTTTCGACGTGGGTAATTTCGGGTGTCGCAGTTGTTCCTGTGTGGGTTCCACAATTGAGAGGAAGGGATGAGAAAAAGTGAGGTCATGAAGTTGGGAGTCAGCTGATGGGATAACACGCCCGCTGACATGCCAAACATAATATCATAGAAACAAACACGTATCACAAACTAAATCAAAGCACGGAGGAAAATACAAACAAAAGAGTGAAAAAAGTAGGCAAATGACAGTACGCTCTCTCTCTCTCTCCTTTTCTCTCTCGTCCACACACACACACTCGCACACACACACACAGAAGTGCAGACATACAGGTATGGTAGGGAAGGGGCAAAGGGGATGGTTTGCTTTCTTATGACACAGCCTATTACAAAATTGAGCTGGCAGGTAATTCTAAGGCAAATAAATGCCAGCAGGTTTAACACAAGGAGAGGTCTTAGGGGTGCCGGCGTGAGCAATGACAGGAATTCTCTCGCCTCTTTTGACAGGAAGCCTATTATTCTCACCGCTTTATTTTCCCAGGCCAGTTTTTTTAAAACTGATCTCTCTGATAGTATTTCACCCCCCACCCCACAGAAAAAAAAAATCTGTCCTTTCTCTTCTGAATAACAGGCCCTACTTGCTCACTTTTGCTTGCCCGTTTCTTCACTCTCTGACTTCATATTTACAGTAGAAGAGAATATAGTTTGATATTCTTAAACAGCTTCTTTCATTGACTTCTTTTCAGTTAGTTTTAAGGGTACTTTGGTGACCATTTTTACGGGGAGTTTTTTCCGTACAAAAACCTTGATGCTAATATCTTGGATTAAGCCCGAAATCAAGTTTGTACGAAAATCATCCCTTCAAGTAGGTGAACATACAGCGTTATGAAATGTTCAACAGAGCTCTAATATTAATGCTGCTCAAACTTAAAAAAAAAAAAATACAGCAAAAGATGAAAAGAGACAAAAAGGAAAAAAAAATTAGTACAAGTTGAGACAAAATACACTATAAATATACTACTTAGAAAATCTGTGCTACATCCTCATTATAAGTGCCATCTTAGAGAAGCGTGGTGGGAGTCAGTGTTGACCTTGGTATCCCGTTTGAATATTGTTTTAATGCCGCGGCTGGTAATTGAAGATGCAACGCAAACAGAGTCTTTTTCAAAGGGAAAGTTATTTTCCCAGGCAATGGGAATGCAAACAATCATGTCGTGCATTTATTTGTTTGTTTTTCAACCCCACCTCATAATTATCCGAGACACTAATTAAAATGTGGATTTATAAATAAATCTCCATGATTTTACCTATGACTACATTAACTTAAAAGTTTTCATCATCCTTGTACAGTTTTTGTTTTATTTATTATTTTTAAAGAATAAAGTTTGTGTCCTTTATTATTATTTGAAATAATATTTTCAAATTGTGTATTTTAAAATATATTAAATACAAAATAAATTGTGTAGTATGAGAAAGCACAAATTATAAGTTAATTTAGTGCTGTAGTTTTTAATTTAGTAAAACTAAAAACTACCCAGAAGCAACTGTTAGTATATCAAGCATATATACTGTGAAAATATAAACCATTGTGTATATAGTATATAAATAAAGTATTTCATTCCCAAGTGTACTTTTGTCAGTCAAGTGTTAGTCAACATATATTAGTCAACATAAAGCATGTCAACAGAGGCCAGCTAAAATGTATCTTTGCCTCTGATCAAGATATTCCTCAAAAAAAGAGCATAATATCCAGAATCTCTTACTGTCCCAGTACATGCAGTAAACTCCACTCCACTAGTAAAGATGGACGTCGTTTTAAATTGCGTAATGTGAGACACAGCCCACTCTGAATGAGAACGTCAAGGGAATATGGTTCCTGCTTTCTCAAACAATCCAAAATGAAAAACATTTCCCTCCATAATCTGACCGATGAGAGGTTTGCCATGTGTGCGTGTGTGTATGCTCCTGCACGTGTCCCTCCCTGTATTCGGATGTATACATGTTCAGTGTGTGAGTAGGCGGCAAAGGACCGGGTAACAACCAAGGTTGTACAGATAGAAGCTTTGCTGATATATGAAAAATAACCTTAGTTAAAAGGGAAAACCCTCAAATTTGACATCAAAATGAGATTCCTTATACGTCTGTGAACAATGTTGGACAACATTCAATCCAAAATTCATGAATCCAATTTTCCCTTATTTTAATATCAGCTAATAATAAGTCAACATTAAAACATGCACATTAATGTGTGTTTTTTGCGTGTCTTTCTTTCATTTGGTTGTTTCATTATATTTGTTGTTCATCTCTTGTTTACTGGCAATAAGCACAGCACTGCCACTTGTTAGTTACCCTAAAATAATTCATATAAAACAAGGAAGAAAGAACACGTATGCATAACATTGCTCGTTTTGTCCATGATGGTCAAAAAGATATTTCATTGGCTTTTTTTTAGGAATCCTTGTCATTTCTGAGCATTAAATAAATGACAAAAAAATATCAGCCAATGCATCTCATTTATTAAGTATTATTATGAATCGGGGGGGTCCTTAGCTACAACATGGTATAGCAGGAAAGAAGAAATCGGGAGGTGAAGCAGGAAAGGAAAAATAAGAGTTTGAATGGGCCGGTTATGCAGGTCCAGACGAGTGGACTTGAGATGACTGACTGGGAAACTGGAGTCAAGTTATTTTGTTTTTGTTTCTTCTGCCAAATGAGAAATTAAAATAACTTCTAACTCCTTTGTCTGTAGGGGGTTGTGGGTAGTGGTGACAAGTGGTTACACACACTATTCACACGCACACACACACAGTTACTATACTTATAAGGGCATTACATTAAAAAGATTCAGGTTCACAGGATCACACGCACGGACACAAACCCCACCGTCCCTTGGAGGCTTTTGGCTGATGCTCAGCACAAGTCTGCCAAAACCTCTTTTCATCCACTGGTTTATTCTCTACTTCTGCACTCTGCATTTGTTTTATTACTTTCCTGGCCTTTATATCAGAAAATGCTCTATAATTCTATATTGACAGTATGGGGTTATTGTTGAATAAAAGGTTGAAATCATAATTTGTAGGTGGAATATTTTTGATGCGCCCGCTTTTTAAGACGTATGAACCACACTGCTACAAAACAATAACAAATTCAAATCACACCTGATTAATATGTGCCAATGTCAGGCAAAACAGAGACCCCACTATAGATTTATTTAGTTTTCTAGATCAACAACATGGATGGAGATGGCTTTACTCTGGCTTTTACAAGAGCCTCAAAAATGCAGGTTGACTCAAGGTAATATTAAGGGCACACTTTCTGCCACTTATGGTATATAGGAAAGTTTTCACTCCTGCCTACCACCTGTTAAGGCCTAAATACCTAAATAAGAGCTCCCCGTAAATATGATCTGGCCTCAGATATTTTGTGATTTTTATTCTATTTGCAAAAACCACAGCAGTATAAAAAAAATCCCACATCTGGACAGATCACTGACTGGTTCTTACATGTACAAATCTTAAAAAATAGAGACATGTCATTAGTAGTTGTAAATTTATCATTAGCAGAAGTGAGCACCAACCGACATTTGATTTAAGGGTGGCAATCATAATGTATCTCATGGGACACTTGTCCTTTCACTCATTCATTGTGTCTTTTATGGGGGTAGGTTTTCTTTAACACAAGTACTGTACGTTTTTTATGAATACAGTTGATAGTATTGATAATATTGCAGTTATTGTGTCATGAGATCCTCTAACTGAAACGTGAGCTGTGATTTGTATGTGTGTATGAATATAACCCACTTTTCTTTTACCTGGCAAAGGCGTTGCTGTTTGAAATGTTTGTTGAGTTCAATGTGCAGACCACCTCTGTTTTTAGCTCTGCAAGGGCAAGATAATTCTTTAACAACTGAAATGGGTCTGTGCGTGGTCTAATGTCAAGTATATTACTGGGCTGTAGTTTATATTACACTGACAAAACAAGCTTTTCCTTATCTGGCTTGAGCTCAACTGGGAATAGAACCACTGACTCCCATAGTACGAAAACAATTTTGTAGTATCTAAGCTACAGGACCGAGAAAAAAGAAAAATCACCCCTTCTCAAACAATAACTTCTGATGCTGTAAAAGCATTCCTTACTCACACAACAAATCTCCCATATGGCAAAAATCAATAAACAGAGCAAGACTGTATTGATCACATCTATATCGTGGATACACTCTGATGTCATGCTCCACTAGTCAAGTGTGTGAGTGTGTGTTTATGGAAGATGGGGGTTCTGCATTTGTTTCAGTGGAAAACATTGAAACGTCATTTTGAAGCCATAAGTTAAATCTGTTCCTTAAGTAAAAGGCTACTTTTACAGCCATTTTTTTCATTATTGGGTGTCTATGGATTTGTCTATTGCTTTGGATGGTCTGATGTGAACCAGTGCATTATTTGTATACACACTTTCCACTTATGACAGCAGACACATTGATGGAAATAAAAATAAAGCACGGACAAACTGTCATGCAAATATAAAAAACTGTATATTTTCAAAGAGAGATTTTCAAATGGAGTGCTAATTATACCAATTGACAAATAGTGCTTGTTTATTGTAAACCTGAAAGAAAGCTGTCCTTTCACAACGTGCTTATTAAAATAGTGTTACAGCTTTAAGCTGGTGACACCAGAAAGTGATGTCAGGTCAACACTGTGTACCATTTTCTTTTGAAATTCTGAATTACTAAACTAATATATAATTACTACATTCTTCATAGACATATACAGGATCTTTCCTTAAGTCAGATTTAACCCTGAGTGAAATGATGAATTTCACTTCTAAAGCTTTACTGAATGCCTGTAAAATCTCATTACCACTCGCCAGCCTGTTCATAAGAAATACAAAAACATCATTGTCATCTGTTCCTGTGATATAAAAGACCTTAATGCGATATGAATGAAACAGCTCAGCTTAATTCTCTCGTTTGATTTCTCTATATTTCCACACTGTAATGACAAGGCACAGGGTTGCCCTCCACAGGAGGAAAACTGACATAACAGGAATAAAAGGATACATTCTTAACAAATACCTCGCCTGCAAAGCTACCAGAACACAGGGACTCTCTTGCACTCTCAACAACTTGCGGAGGACGAACGTTACCCTAACATTTTCTTTCTGACTCTCTTACTTCCCTCACCTCTCTACTTTGAATTCTCCCTCTCCTCTTTTTTCTTTTCCCCACCACCTCTCCCGCTGCAGCTCAAAGTTATTGATAGTTTAAAGTTATGGGCTAATAATAAGATGGACACTGCATGGCCAGGAGCCTATTATACCCAGGTAATGGATAGTGCAGGGGTTTTGAATGACATTGCCCAGAGATTGGATGACGAAGGGTGGAGCGATTTATGGGCCACCCAAAGAGCCCCCCGTCCCTCTTCCCTCCCACACGCACACACAGCACCCCGTGCTATTTATCTCTAGCTTGATAAGGAAGCAGATGAGGCATGCCTGTATTTATGGTGAAGACGTTCATAAAAACTACTGGCTCAGAGTAAAAAGTTAGAATCGACTCAGAGGAACAACTCAAAAACTCTGTATGCACCTCTTTCATATTGTCCAATGCAAGCTACATGAATACAGTTTGACATGACTGACATTACTGTATTATGATTTTTCGACCATTGGGCTTTTGAAGTATCTTTGGAACTCACTAATTTCAACAATGTATGGATGTTGAAGAAACAAATATTTTACTTCTTCCTAAAAAAAACAAAGTGTCTTTTGACTTCTTCTGTTGAGAGCTTCCACACGGCTCTCAACATAAGAAGGCTGGGAGCTAACGGTGCTAACAGTGCAAAAAACATCATGCTGCTGTTATCGGGACAGCGTTATCAGCTGGAATCGTCGTATGAGAGCGGTGCAGAGCTGCGTCCATGAGCTAGCCAGTGGGGCACACTCACATGCACTAACAGGCACTAAAATGCACACACGGCCAGCCCGGCTACGCAATAAAAGCATTGAGAAAATCTGATTACACACAGAGGGAAAGCAACTTCATTCTCTGGGCAGGTAGACGTTACTCCACTATTTTGCAAATAGTTGTTTGTTTTATATTAATTCTGTGAATATCATAAAGAGAACCTTTAAAAATAATAGCGTATCTCTTAAGCTGCAGGAACAATCGATGCAAATAAAGTGGCCGACAATGATCAGCAGACTGGCTAAGAAAAAAAAGCAAGCATGCTCTGTTGTCTTCATGTCTCGTCAATGCCAAAGATTTAACAACTTAAACAACTTTTGTATATAAGTGGTGATGAAGTTTAATATATATACACGTATTTCCTGGATGCTGGTAAACAGAAACTGAGCATCATCGGCCATCAGTTAATGGAACACAAGGACAAATCAAAAGCCCTGGTTGCTGAGGTCAGTGCAGCAGAGATGCATTTATGCCATGTCTACAGTATATTTGCTCAAAACGGCCGGCTCAGGTCTCTATTGAGAAAAATAACAACAAAAGCAGAGACACTTCAGACAGTGCTGTGAGGATGGAGGGCAAAGAGGAGTGGGAAGGGCATGAGGGAGTGCAATGAAAAAGGCTTGTCAACATTATCTGTTTTATTGATTTAACAGTAAAGGCTTGCCGCTTAAGCTTTATGTTGCTTTGGCTGGCCCCATTGAAAATACAACAGCTGCAAATAAAAAACGATTTCCTAAAAAACTTGAGCATTTTTATTTTTATTTTTATCTCCTGCCTACCAGCTCGGGTTTTGCATGCATTATTGTTAAGGTTTCACACATTTCATCATCTTTATGAGTAGCCATGAAGTTGGGACAATGTTCAACGCTGCTCTCTCTCTCTCAAAGGAATCAATAGCATTAAAGAGGGCAAGACTGTCCTCTATATGACAACGGTGGTCTATTTTAATGCGGAGTCTAATTAACATATTGGATCATTAAGGAAAAGGGAGAAAAAAACATTCCAACAACACTATGAGATTACAGCTTACAGATCTGTTAAACCCAGCAGTGCTTTCAGCTAGGCAGCATGCTAACATAATGCTAGCATGTTGATGTTTAGTTGCTATAATGTTAATGTTAATAAATCATATTAATTGAATGTGTTAGCATGCTAGTATTTGCTATTAGCTCTCACCAAAAAGTAGGGATGTAACCAGATGATGGCACTAGATGGAAGGTTACAGCATCAATATTTTTACAATTCATCCTCTGGGAACCATGAACGTCTGTGTTAAATGTCAGTGCAATATATCTGATAGTTGTGAAGACATTCATTTAAAAGAAATGTAAACGTCATTGTGGCACTGAGGGAAAAGTCACGGGATCACCAAATTCAGTAGGATCCTGAGAGGGCATTAATCTCTGTACCAGATTTTACAGCAATGTCAATACTCCTTCCTGCACAGGTTTTCTCATGGGTGAATTATGAGACAATTGGCCCCTGGACATGCAAAAGGCCCCACTACCTTTCCCACATAGAAGCAAAACACACAGACTTTTATGGTTGTTCAACCTCTTTTTGTAGTTGTTTTGCATCTTTTTGTCTCTTTAGTAATGAAGTCTCTTGCTGGTTGGTACATGTCTGTGACATTTTGTAGGTGAAGGCCAGCGGGGGTCCTGGAACTTTGCGCCCCTGGGCCTGTGCCCTGCAGGCCCGATAAGTAACCAATGGATTTTCTGATCAATGCAAAAGATTAAAAAGCAAACATGGACAGCGCAGACTTCTGAGCACTTTTCAGTGTAAAAGCTGTTTCACAATATGGTCTGGAAAAGCAAAGAAAAGTATATTCAAATCTATTTTGACTATACTTTCTTGTTCTTATTTGGCATGGTGTCTGGTAGATTATTTCATGGGAAAAATCCTGAATGCATGTGCATTTGTATTTCACATTACCATTTAGTTTGAAAAGGGATTTCTATAGTTGTAACTAGAAGCCGTTATGTCACTATCAATGCTGAACAGGCAAAGAAAAGACAAAAATGTATTAGCCAAATCAAATCAAAAGGGGAATGTCGCAGTCCTGCACACACCATTTGAATTAGTGAACGGAAACACAGCCAGAGCACAGCAATGAGCACTTAAGCTCAAAATGTATAGAAATTCCCCCAGAACAGACAGGATCTTGAGGATCGCCACTACGAGCGTCACTACACCCCATGCAGACTAGAGAGCAGCGAGGTCAACAGAGTGTGTCACTGGAGCAGCTTGGTGCCTGGCAGGGCTTCTTTTGTGTCCTGACCTGTTGAGGCCTAAAGACACATTATGTAGCTCTATTATGCCAGAGCAGCTGGTCAGGCCTCCTACAGCTACCCGAAAACCCAGTCAACACACTCACAAAACACATTAGGCTTATTTTACTGTCTTTTTTTTTCGTTGTTGAGGAATTTATCTGCATTTTCTTGACCTGCGCATCGTGCATGTCCAAAGGATGGAATAAGCAATATGCAATGGTATGCAAAAGAGGAAGCGCGAGGCAAGATGTTCGTATTTTCTTAAAACTGGGTCGTTAATGTTGTCCTGAGAAGAGATATTTGAGGACCAGGTCTTAAAACAAAGCCACAGTTGCATCCATCAACATCTCTCTAACATGTTTGAAAAAAAGCGGTGCTTGTTGAAGATAATAACTTACAATTAAACCAACAGAGTCAAACAGGCTGTCAGAAAGACAGATTAACAGACAGGTAACAGACCAAGAGAGGTAAGAAAATAGGCAAACGGAAGAAACCGCTGACAGACAGGTGGCAGACAAAATGCATGAAACAGAATAGAAATCCATATGACGTGTTAACATGTGAAGTCGTATAATAAGCGCCCAGAAAATCTTTCAGTATTAATTACTGTCGACATGGAAGAAATATAATTAGATATGAGGGGGGAAACAGAAACTATTTATGGCAACCAAGGGGCCTTGCTTAATGATCGGGCTGCAGCTAAAACCTCTATTGATTTTCTCGTTAAATATACAGCTCAATTAAAGATACAGCTGATTAAAAGACGAGTACAAATTGCAGTGGCGGATCTGGACTGCCTGCCGCAGTCAGAGAATTACATGATTTCATCCTCACCTCCTCCTCCATCACTGCAGTGCAGGGGGGAAATAGGCTACAGAGGTATTATTCTTTTTCCATGTGAAAACCAATATTTCACAAAGTTGTGACCATTTTCAAATGGAGATACGATGCCCACAGGTATATTACTCGTGGCAGAATTTGTTAGAATTTTAATATGTACTATCTATCTATAGAGGGCCTACAAATATTAATTTCTCAAAACTTTTGAAAAAACAAAACCCGTTGAATTTGAGCACTAAGAGCAGAAAATCAACGCTGATGAGCCACAAACAACGACAATAATGCTGACCTCTGAATACATAAAGTAAAAATAATTAAACAAACAATACAAATCAACTTTCCTTGTTAAAACGAAGCACCTGCTTAACACAAGCCAGACCAAGGCTCTTTTTCCCCCCCCTCTCTACTTCAGCCTTGTCACTGACAAATAAAAACCTTGACAGTCTGTGTGCCCTCACCACGAGAGAAGGGAAGAATTACAATGTATAATGGAAAACCTTTCTGTTCCTCATTGAAGAAAAATAAAGCAGTTTACTGTTTATAAACTGTTGAGAGTTTATTTGAAGTTGCCCACAAGTTTTAGCTGTGGCATTATTTAGTCTTATATTTGTTCTACAACAGACGAACGGCTGATGAATTTAAGTTGTATTTTTGTCACCAATAGTGCTCCATCTGAGAGTGAGTGATGCATGCTTGGATTCAGGTAATTCAA
Source organism: Pholis gunnellus (assembly GCF_910591455.1). NCBI lineage: Eukaryota > Metazoa > Chordata > Actinopteri > Perciformes > Pholidae > Pholis > Pholis gunnellus. The sequence continues at coordinate 12,659,941 of NC_136530.1, forward strand.
AAGCCCAGTCAGTCATTTTTGACGTCAGAAGATTATTCATATTTGTAAAATATGTAATCCTGCTATCCTAGTTTCCTTATTGTTAGTACATGTATTGAAATAAATCAATAATAATGTTCCAGTCATGCATTTGAGGAATTCTAGTGTTGAGGCAACCCTTATGTTTACATTTGGATCACAGGTTAGCGACCGACAATTGGCTGCCCGCGGGCCACATACGGCCTGCCAAAGCTTTCCATCCGGCTCGCAGAGAAATAATGAAATCACCGCGACCGCTGCAGGTGCAGCCTTTGAGCTCTCAGGAGAGTCCGTTTGTGCCTACAACTTGCACGTGTAGAACAGAAATTCTTGAGGGCGAGTTTAACCAGGAGAGTGTTCGCAGCACACCAGTTGTTGCCAGCTGCAGCGTGCCAGTTGGCTTAGCCCGGTCAGCCAAGCTCAACTGACAACGACTTGTGTCAAACTGTATTCCGACACTGTTCAACTGAAGTCAGGTCTATCTGTGGATACACTTCAAACAATTTAATTTAAGACGGCATCACCCGAATGTGTCGATTAGCAGAACAAAACTAAAAAAGACAACACAGCGTTCAGGCAGCCTCCCACTGCAGATTCACATCGTGCCAAAGCAATAACTAATGCTATAAGAGAGTTTATTGCCGCATGTATGCTACTACACTCGATCATAGACAATACCGAATGGAAACTTATGGTCAAAGTGCTTGAGCCCTGCTACAATGTGCATTCATGCGTGCATTGTATTCAGTCTGTTGTGCCTGCCCGGTGAAAATTACTACAAGCTGCAGATCAGGAATTATAGGACTGCATTCTGCTATTATGTTTCTACAGAATTTAACCATCGCTCCTCAGTGAATTGACTCCTTGGCGGAGGTTTGAGAACATTTTCTAGTTATCATCATGGATATCCCGTGTCTTTTAGGAATCTGTTCACATTGATAGAAGCAAAAACCAAAATGTCAATACTTTATATGACAAGCTTAAATAATTTCGCCTTCACCTGACCAGTAAGGTTTATTGTCTTTAAAGAGGTTTTAAAACTTTTTTTGTAAAACCTCACGGGCACAGAAATTCCTAAATAATGGAAAATGTAATTTTTCATTCAATGATGGCCGTGTGTGTGTGTGTGTGTGTGTGTGTGTGTGTACCTGCAGGGAGTTGAGGAGGATGAAGATGTAGGCCATAACAATGGAGAAAGGCACCAAGACACCACACAGCCAAGTCAATCCGAGGATGGGCAGCAACACCAGCACTGCTTTCACTGCTGCCCTGTGCTCACACGCACAGACGCACCAACACACACAATCACAGCACCAGAATGTTAGTGTACACAAATACATATGGCTATCACACAAACATAAAATTATTATCAACCACACACACCACACAGACTCTGAATTGGTTGACTGAGCTGAACTTTCACCACACCAGATTAAATTAATTTAAATATTCCCTAAAAATTGTACTTCCTCCCTGATCGTCCTGAGCTCAATTCTGTGTTTCTCAACTTTTCAGTTTTTTTGGACAAAACTGAGCGGCTTTGGCAGGCTGGTTGTTCCATATACAACACTGTGCGGCTGGAAAAGCTCATGGGGTGACAACTTCCCACCTTAAATCCACCTTAATTCTGTTTAGAGTTGAATTATCTTCCCGCTCAGGTGACCGCCAAACCGCACCAGCTGTGTGTGTGTTCGTGTGTGTGTGTGACATGGCGGGCGGCAAGCCCTAGTTTATTCTGCGGAGGAATGTGTTTGAGTTTCCGAGAGGGCTGCCACCCAGGGGTGCCAATGGTTCAAGGCCTGCTTTGAGAAGCTTCATAAAGCACCTACTGTGAGCCCCGGTGGGCTGAGGTAGTGAACGAATATATACACTTTAACACGATTTTCACCGATAGGATCATATACAAGCCTGCTGGGGGAAATGTACTGGATCACTTACAGCAGAGTTTCACCCCGATGAGTTAACACCAGTGCCAAAAAAGAAACACATTAGCAAAGACAGCAGTCGTAGGGCTCAACAAGATATTGTTTTTGCAATAACATTGCAATGCAATAGTCACAAAGAACACAATGTAACAAGGTATGTTTAGCCACGTTAAACACTAAACTAGTAAAGTCAACTTTTCATGAGTAATCCTACAGCCAATCCGATAAATAACAATAAGTCTGTTGAATTGCATTTTACAAACTGGTCTGCCTGTACTTCAAATGACCAATCACAATCCTTCTCAATAATTCAACGGACAGAAACAGAACAAATGAAACAAGCGTATTGTGTGGATTTATATGGAGCACACAGAGCTACAGAAGTCACATGTTACAGAAACCGAGTTTTAAAATTAATTTCATTGTATATAGCAAAACCAAAAATACTGCAGTTTAATAGTTATTTATTCATCATTCAACCCTAGGCAAGAACAAGAGTTAGATTATTAAATAATAAATAAAAAAATACAAATGTATATATTGCATCCCAACATGAGGGTTTGATCAATACGGTTTTCTTAAAAGACAGTGCTGATGATTATTTTGGACTGAAGCTGCTGAGAGATGATATTTAACTTATATTATAGGTCTCTAACCCATTCTCAGAGGTTCACCCAAAAATTCAAAATCTTCATTATAATATTAATAACGCCCCTACAACTGCTACGGTCCTAATCCCTCTGGAAGTCTCTCCCCCAGCACCTCAGACATTCTCCGTCACCAGCCTCTTTCAAAACTGCACTCAAACCTCGCCTCTTTAAATCTGCTTTTACCTTTGATGCTAGTTATGCAATGCTTTTTTATAATGTCATTTATCTGCTTTGTTTATATTGTTATTGCTTTTACTGTTTCTGTTTTTACCATGTAAAGTGCCTTTGAGTACTTTTTAAAGCGCTACATAAATAACATGTATTATTATTATTATTATTAACAATATTATTAATTATGAATCAACTCTATTGATGCAAGGTTTCAGAAATAATAATAATAAAAAAGAAAGGTAAAATACTGGCCCAACATATCAGAGAACTCATATCTGAATTATTTCTGTATCTTATCAACACTGAATAATAACAAAACACTAAGTTCTGATATTTTGATAAATGAGGTTTTCTGTTCTAAAATGACAAATCCAATATAAAATCTTCCAGCTGCTTTTTTTTTTACGCCCCCTGACTACAGCTTGTCTGCTCCAAGGCCTGTGGGCCGGGTGAATAACCTTAAAAAATTAGAAAAAGAGGACAAATAGTGCCACCTTGTGGTTTGTACCTGATTTGCTCATAGGCTTGATCCACAGGACTGGTGCCCATGGCCAACATGATGGACCTTCTCTTGGCAGTGGAGAGGGTGATGATCACCACCCTAGTCAGTACCATGACGTTCACCTGGGGAAAAAGGAAGGATAAAGAAATGAGGGAGGCAAAATGACAGAGAGATAAGCAGATGAGAGGCATACTAAAATAAGAGAGCGAAGAAAATACTGATCAAAACATATCTACGGGTCTGAGATTGTGGTAGAGGAAAGAGTAAAGAAATAAAGACACAAGTTACAAACTATCGCTGTTTAAAAGAAATGTTGTGCAACATAGATTGAAACATCACCGTTTCCTGTTTGATTGGTAACTTTAGCTTCCAGTCAAACCTAATGTGGAGCACTACAGGAAAGTCCAAATGGCTGAATGCGCTTTGTATTTTCTAGTTTTAACTACTTCAGCCTGAACAGACTACACGGTATTAGGGCAGGGAGATACAGCCAAAATATTCTATCACGATACAGGTCATTTCATATCTCGACAATAAAATATATTAAGATATAGCATGTGTTCTGGTAATTCATAATTAATTAATTTCTATATCAAATAACCACATGGCATAGTATACTTGTGTGGTATAAGAGTAGTTTCTCATATAATTAAGAACTTTAGTGCAAAGTAATCAGATATCTGGAGACATTTTAGTTAATATAAAATGTGTTATTATCAATTTAGACAATATAATTGTGTATCGCAATATCTCGGTTTATGATTTAATCACGATATGATTCCGTTGAAAGACGATAAGTTATCATACTGAATTGTCGCCCTACATGGTATGATTAGGATTACATTTTCTGACCATGATGATGAAGATGACGGGCCCAGCAAAGCCCCAGATGACGCCATTCTGGACACTGAGCCAACAGTAGCTGTCGGCCGAGTATTTGCCTGAGGCTGACGCCAACGTGATGGTGACTATCAGCACTGGCAGACCTGGAGGGAGGGAGGGGCATAAAAGAAAAACAGAGAGAGAGAGAGGGGAGAATAAGGAGCGTATAAGAGAAAATGAAAGTACCAAGACATATATTATCAGGAAGAGGAAGGGATATAAGCATTATGTAGAAGGGAGGAGAACATGGAGACACATCAAAAGACCATTGTAACACAAATGGTCATAAATCCCCAGTCAAAAATGTGTTATCTTGTACTTCCCACTAATATGGTGTATAAAATAAATTCACATTGTCAGATTTATGTCAATACATAACACGACTGATCAATCAATCTGACTCTGTGTGGTTTTATGTTCATGATTTTATCAAATCCTATCCCTAGAGATCACAATATCCTTAACAATCACTGCACATGTGAAAAGTGATTTGGCTATGTATTGATAGCTGTAGTACCCCAGCCGATGAGATAGTAATACTTCATGTGACGATCTTCGCTTAGGTTGACAGCCACCACCTTGCTCCAGAGCAGCAGGCCCTCCACCAGCATCCAGCTAAATGCTGCCATGAAGAAGAGATGGAGCAGTGCCGCCACAAGTGTACAAGCCACCTACAAACACACCAGCACAGGCATGCAGACAGACACACGGTGCATTTCAAATCGAAGTCTGCATGGACACGGGGACGGTTGTGGAAACCAAAAGGAAGTTTAGCTGAACCGACTATACATTCTATAGAAATATGCATCTAGAATCTACTCGTGTATATAGGGACATTTTTCATAAACCAATATATGAAAAGTTTTAACTCAATTAGGTGGGTTCTGTCCGGAAAAAAACACACAAACAATTCTTTGCAAAACACTAACTCCCTCCAGACTAAGTCATTGTAAATAGCTTTGAATTGGCTTGAAACTATGTGTTGAAAACCTTGTTAAAATCTGAAAAATGACCTTCCTGATGATCAGTCAGCCTACGTACATACGAGACCACTTGATGAATTTCCAACAAGCGGCCACCAGCCTTCAGTGTTAAGCCCACCCTGACATGACCCAGGGTCAAAGGACCAGGGGTCAAGCCAACTACAGGCCATCGGGTGACTACAGAGGGACTGCACCATGTGTTCTAGCTGATGGAGACGACAATAGGATCCTGGATTTCAAGTCTCAGTAAGGTCGCTATTAAAACACAGTTCTATAGGTTTCATTTAAATGTATCGGAAGGTCGACCATAGCTTAACAGCCATCTTAAACATCAGCTTGTACTGTAAATGCCATGAGTAGTGAAGTGGGTATTGATTGGATTATTTTTTTAAATCCTATGTATTGGTACATAAAATCAGATGCCTGTACCTTGTTGTGAATGGCTGAGCCGCTGCAGAGCAGGATCACCTGGGCACAGATCAGAGCAATGAAGAGGTTCTTATGGATGGACGTTCTGTCAGATCTGGGGATACTATGGACAGAAACAATGGAAAACTTCAAGTTTTTTGACAGACCTTGTCTTGAAATTAGATATGGTTAGAAGTGACAGTATATATTACAACACAGTGATAACTAAAATGTTAACAAATAAATGGTACATTTAGTAGTCAAGTTATTTAAATTCTGTATGTATGTGACTACAAATTGTAATATCCAAAGTTATAAAATGACCTAAAACTGATTAGTGCCTTTAATCAGTTTATGATTTCTACTTGTTCTGACCTTTCCACCTTGTTGACTGTGCTGCTGCATCATTCCAGATCATGGTTTTAATTTATTCCTGACTTTCTATTGTTAGTTCCAATGTGAGATTTGTCTCAGAGACTTTTACATATTACGCTGAATCTTGAAATGGGCACCTACTGTTTCAATTAGTTTTCCAGTACCTTTTATTGTTGATAATACATATTATGCCGGAGGGCAGTGTATATATGGCTCATGGCTCACGTCCCACAACCACAACACGTATTGTCTTTCGATGGAATCAATAGGTCCATTCCATTTAAGGTAACATAAGTGAAATGGACAGCTGGATCTGGTCTAGAGAGGTAAATGAACTGAAGAGCCTTTCATTACCTCCTGATTGGTTCAGCCTATTTAGACTAATTTCATATCTGAATAACTGCTTGTGACCACCATCATTTCATGGTGCAATTACGCATCCATCTATGGACATGTGCACCTCTACTTTGTCTGTGTGTGTGTGTGTGTGTGTGTGTGTGTATGTAACTACACAAATGCATGTACATAATACACCAGCATGTGTGTGTGTGTGTGTGAAGTGCATGGTTGCACTCTGTGATTTTCAGAACAGTCATAAATTGTCAGGGCAGCTCCTCTCCAGCTGATTGTGATCCCTCAGTGACCCTTATGTTAATTAACATCTGCAGAATGCCGCCATAAACCTTCAGAGTGGGCTCACATGTAGACCACAGTAATTACTGGATTAGCACTAGTCAATACTCACTGCAGCCTTAGGAACAGAGCTCGAGCAATACAGTGCCAATAAGTTATCTCTCTCTGTTAAGCGTATGGGAAAGAGTGTCACATCAAACCCCATGAGGAGGTATGGAAGTCAACAGGGGAATGCTGACTTTGTCAATCTGGAAAACAGTACTGTGAACTTTTAACTGTTTTTTTTTAACTTAAATGCGTTGAAAATGCTGAACAATTGTTATGTTCCTCGCCAATAATACTGTTGTACTTAGCTTGTAATTCAACTTGTTCTCTCTTGCTTTTCAATACTTTTCTTATATACACACACTAAATGTAATTACCAGCTCAAAAAAGGGGTTGAGGCTGGGGGGGGGGGGGGGGGGGGGGGTTGCATCGACTCAAACAGACAGAAACCAGGCAGATGTATTGGCATCGCAGGTAAGCGGGACAGGAAAACCAGGTACTCACTCCAGCACAGTGAACAGCATCAAGGTCACCACCAGAGCACACAGAGACGCACCAGAGCCGATGAACGTCAGCTTGGTTAAAATTAGCTCTTCCTCAGGACTCCACTGGGACGGGAGGAAAAGGTTAGTGGTGAGGGTGACAGAGAGAGAGAGAGGGGAGAATGTTAATATCACAGGTTTGACCCATCCAATGCCGACTCAAAGACACTGAATTCCTACCGCATCGCTTAATTTGTGCAGCAACTAAATACCAAAATAATTTGCAATTTCAAAAAGTTAAAAGGCGGTTGGTGTTGTTTTTATTTATAACCATTTATGCACTTTGGAGAGACAGGAAGAACAGTGCTACAGATGCATTTTGCAAAAGGATACGCACACTGGGAGTGACACCTGCTGGTAAATATAGTGTACTACAAATCCTAATTTTAGAGATCACAGACCTGGATTTAAATTTCACATCAGCAACATTTACTGTGTGTTCCAATAGTCACACTGATATACTATTTGGTATGTTCAATACATAGTATGTCAAATGCATTAGTTTTTTTATTTATTATATGTTATGTCATTATGTAATATTAGTTTTTTCCTTCCTTAGACCGTTATGATTTATATCAAAACTTAAAATCACATACAAATAAAAACAGTCATAATTTTGACCACAGTTTAAATTCGTTTAAGTTATAGTTAACGTTTTCCATCATGCAACCTCTTTTTCAGCATGTGTAATTTAACTCACTGCATCAGAAACATCTAAGGAGTTACCTTTGACTCCAGGTAATTCATCAGCACTGCAAAGTTGGTGGTGTGGTTACAGAGGCAGGAAGTGACACTCGAGTCAGCAAAGGTCACCCTGCAACCATCACTGGACCAGCTACTGGTATGATTATGCCTTTACACACCAACACACACCCAATACACACAAACACACCCTCATCAAAAAGTTTCAGAGGGCAGACACATTTAGTATTAAATATTAAGAATTAAGAATATGTAAAAAATTTGAAAACCTAAAACTCAAATTTTCTAATGAAATGTCAAATATACATGTATCACATTTGATTGTGGTGTTCAGAATTAATATAGACAGCATCAAAAGAGTAAAATATGTCCTATGACCATTTACCTATCAGCTTTAATCTCTATTGCAATAACACACATGTACTAGGGCTGTCTATGTGACTGTGCTGTTGGTCAAACTTACATCAAGCTGAAATTCCAAAAGGCACAAACAGGAGTAACTCGCTGTGAATACTCCACCTAGAAACAGAAACACATGTTTGCACTTGTTGCCGTTCTCGAACAAGTCAAAAGCACCATGGATAAAAAACAAGTACTGCTTCCTGGGAGATGAAAATTCTTATGTAGGTGAGTTTATCAAAGGGCAACAAGTTAACTGTAACTCAACTGCTATTCCCAAACAACGGTTGCTTTTTACAAAACGTTTGCCATCAGCATGGATTCTGATTCAAGCCAGAACTGAATGTTGCCCTAGGCGTCAGAATCAAACTGTGTTACACCAGTTGAACAATGGACTATACCACGTTAGATGAGGAAAGGGTGTACTTGATGGCCACAGGAATGGTTTGGGCCTTGGAGGCATCGCGGATGGTGGCTGATATGACAGCAGAAGCCAGGTGACCGGGGAGAATTCTGGGAAGAGAGAAAATGGTTATTATTTACATCTGACCTACAATTTAAAGGTATGAATACACAAAACAAACTTCAATCCAAACTACTGGTGATCACTGTCAGAATTATCCGTACTCTTTAAAAAAAAAAAAGAAAAAGTGCAAGCACACCTTATTTGGTTGAAACCAGAGCACACAGGTTATTTTTTTTTACTTTAACCAATTAATAGAGAATACGGGCATGTTAAAACAAATCTCCTAAAGAATGGGATCTAAAAGGAGTGCTGAATCCGACACATAAGAAAGGGAAAAGTAATTTAGTACAGCTTCTACATGTATTCACTTAGATTTGAGTATCTGTAGATCATTTTAATGAAGAAATTACTTAAACTGTATCTTAAGCTCATTAGATGGTTGTAACAACTGATTTCCAGAACTGATGAGCTATTGTAAAATATACAAAAGCGATATAAAATGAAATCAAGTAATGCTGAGTTAATGAATAAAAAGTGCTATTGACACAGTTTGTTTCTGTGAGTTGACTGTACTTCAGAATAGTCAGCAACATTCAGTCACAAGACAAAACAACAGGCCAACTATATCCTACACTATAACTATATACCTTTTTAATTTCTCTTGGTGACGCAGTGGAGGCTCCTGTGCTCCAGACACAATCTCACTCAGATGGCTGTAGTGTGTATGAATAAACATCACTTCCTCATATCCTGATTCGAGAGAAAGGAGAAGCAGATCTGATTTATTTGTGTCCATTAATAATACAAACTACTTTGCTGAGCATCACTTCAGTTTCGCAGCGTCACATTTCAAAAAACACTTTCACACATTCACACACGACTCAGTTACTAGGACTTTTATTTACCCGTCTGCTCAAAGATCTGATTCCAAAATGTACGTCTATTATTTTAGATTTAGTAGTCCCAACTACAGATCCATATTCTGGAGGCATTTGGAGAAAACTCTTAAAGCAAAACCTCTGCGTCAAAGAATGTAACATGATGTATTCATGTCTTTAATTGTAATGTCGTATTTCCTGATTTCCTGTAGTCTTTCTTGAGTTAGATTAATAGATTATTTGTACCAACTAAATCTACAACTACTTGAAAGATGTAGGAAGCTGATTAAAATCCTTTAGCCATAAGACAGAGTGCAGAGTGCATTGTATCCTTTACTTGATTTTAAGAATGATCTGATCAGTGCTGCACAGATATACATGCCTCATAGTGTAGCTAGAATACCTTAATCAAACAACACTATCACCAGGCAGAATATGTCTGTCACAGTTCAGCTTCACACCCTCCTCACTCTACTTTCACTCACTCCCTCCTTATCAGGCTAAACTCCCTTCACCTGTTCACTCACCTGCCGCTGATCATTAATCAAGCCACTATTTAGACTCCTGCCTCCCAGACACACACTGCCAGATTGTTCTTCGGTTTTTCCATGCCAGACTCTCCAGCACTCTTTCCCGGACTGATCTCCTGTTGCCGACCCTGCCTGTCCCTGTTCTGCCTGCCTTGCCTGACTCCCGGTAAACCCACCAGCCTTCTGATCCTGACACTGTTTTACTCTGCCTGCTGTTCCTGGAAGTTTGAAATAAAAAGCCAAAGTTCCCTGGAATCTTGTGTGTTGCATTTGGGTCCATATACTACCGGTTACAATGTCAGCGCATTGCACAAGGCAACTACAGTATGTGTAAAACACGTTATTTTTAGGAATGAAAATGATGCATTCTATTTGGACACAGAGTCACACTTAGAACTACACTGTGTAATTATGAAGCGTTTGTGAGGACACATGTGCATGCTGTTTCATCATCCTGTATCATCATGTAATACACAAGTGTTTGGGCACACACACTTTCATTCTCAGTTGGGTTAGCATCTATGAAAGCTAGTGCCTTTTCGTGTGTGTGTTCCTACCCAGTGTGTGTATCCTCTGGAGCTCAGTGTCAGGGATAAGCAACTCATCTTGACCACTGCTGCTGGCAGTGTGAGAGCCGACTGCAGAAGGCTTGAAGACTTGACTACAGCTCTCTTCAGTCAGCTTCTGCCACTTCATGTACACATCTGGAAGTAAAGACAGCAGAGGACACCCAGACAATAGAGACGGATTAACAATAATAGTAAATGGGAAAATAAATGCAATAATATCCTTCACTTATCTGTGTTACAAAGCCAAGAGCTACCAGGTATCGGTCAATAGCATTACACGTTGTAGACTTAGCAGTGTATTGAAAATGGTTTCATAAATTCTGAACATTTATCCACTGCAAAAACAAGGAGATGACGAAGTGCAATATCATGAAAAAAAAGTCAGATTAGCCTTAATATTAACAAACAACAAAAAATGAAATAGTATTCTCCGAATCACAATACTGGCCCATTTCTTTTCAGTGAGATGTATCGTAGAATCTTACTTGTCATCTTTCTACAATTTCTCTATCACCTTGTGCCTATATTTTGAACTGAGCACAAACCAATATGTTTTAATTACCTATGTTCTTGGTAGAAAGAGTGAAGCCTCTTCTCTCCACAGATAGCATGTCTGCAAGAGTTTCGGTGAGTCTGTCAATACTCTGGACAATAGTAAATGGTCCCACGCTGACCTGCACAAGAAAAACAAAAATTGAGATTAATCGAGCACAAAGAACGACTTTCCAGGGTTAAGAAAAATGAGAAGATTATTTCACATAATCCCCTAAAATGGGATCAAATATGCAATACAAACATAGAGGATACCTTGCTAAGTGGTCAATAAAAAAATAAATAAATTAAACGAGATTTAAGATTTGTAAAAAGCAAAAACAGATTAACACAGGTCACCCAATCCTCTGTCAGGAACATCCACTGTGAAGCCGTGTGGGGCTCCAGCATCAAACTCGCCGCCTGTAGGTAGTTGGTAGCAATGGACACCATGACTTCTGCCGCGTCAGCTCCAGCAGAGGGAGAACTAGTAGCCAGTGCAGTCAAGTCTGTCTCAATCCTCTGGGTGAGGTAGAGGACATCACTGGAGGTGAGGAGGCGAGTGCCACCGGCCTCCACCGCACGCAGAACAGTCTGGGTCAGCTGCTGCAGCAAGGCCAAGTCGCTCAGCTGTACTACCCCCTGAGGACAAAGAGGGATGGATAAAGATCTTGAACTTTATTTAGCTGGGGCAAGGTGGTTGCAGAGCAATACTACTATTTCACCGATTCACTATCACACACTTCGGGATCACAATCACGTCTGTTCACCAAGCAAAGCTCTAGGATTTTGACTCAGTAAGTTACTAAAAATGTAACAAGATGATTTTCAATGAGAGTACTTTACCTTTATGGCATGCCAATATTTGCATGTCTGGTATGAGACATGTAAGATGTCAATTCTACCTTAAACATGGCCAACATTTCCTCCACTACACAGCCTAAATTAAACTTCATGATAGAAATGTTCTCTGTTGCTGCAAAGTTGTGAAATCCTTGTTCCAGGGTGCATTGTCTTTGCTGTATCCTCGCTTGTTGAGCTGCCTTTGCACCAATGTCAAGATGAGTTGTCATTACTTTATTGCACAGTACCACTTAAGTGTTAATGTGCTACAGACAGCAAAACTGTCCCAACTCACAGGTTTGGTCAGAGGATCCTCGCTCAATCTCCTGAAGAACGGTGTATTTGGTAAACTGATAACATCCAGCATTTCTACAAACAAACAGAAACACATATAATGCCATTTATTACAGCATGAGCACAAACAGCCTTAGAGAATCCTATAGATTCAACGCGCTTTGCTATGGGGACATAGTGTCAACAACAATTAAAACACTCCACATTATGCAAAGGTAGTATTTATTACAGGACTAATGTATGTGATTGCATGGCAATGTTAAGGTAATGCTCTATTTTCAGTATCTCTCAGGGTTGGTTGCAGCAGAGCAAATCATCAAATTGTATCGAGAATAAAAGCCATCAAATGAATTGACATTATTATTATTTGTACCTTTCTTAAACTGGCAGACGGCCCCCCTGAGCGAGTCACACTTGGCCAGGCCCAAGCTCCCAATAAGCGGGTCAAAGATGCCACAATCCTCATCAGACAAAGGGCTGTGGAACAACTCAAAGGAGAAGGTTTGATTCTGCAAAGCATTTCCATCCAGGAGGGGATCCAAGAACGAATTTGCTAACACAGTGACGTTTCCTAGTAAAGGAAATGGTGAAAGGTGTTCTTAATGTTAAATTCTTGAAAATGAAAGAAGGACACATCAAGACTTAATGTCATTCACAGTAGAGTTGATAATGCTACACTTTAGAAACCCAAAAGGGAAATTCACATTCCATCAAGTTGCAATTCAAGGCAGGAGAATCAGGCAGGTTTCCGTAGCCAAGAGAGCTCCAAGATATGATGTTTTGTTGTAAACATGCAATAAACTTCATGCGCCTTCATTAAATTATTCCCCCAACATAATCTCCATATAGTTATGGTTGAGCTAACACTCCCCCAGCTCAAAAGTTGTGCTTAGACAACAGACTAAGCAGGTTGTTAGTATGTTTCAAAATTACCCTGAAATTACCTATTATATATCTATGTTTCTTGACTTTTCAGTATTTGGTTTTTATTTATATTTATATATATCAAGGCATATTCCTTGTATGTGAAAGCCCACATGTACTGGGCAATACATCTGATTCTGATTAATCTGATCCCAGCTTGAGGCAACAATAACACAAAAGTTATAAAACATTCGTGGTCTTGATTATGGAAAGATCCGTCATAGACTAGCTGTTACAAGGGTTGAATCTGTAGCAGTTCAGTTGCAGGAGTAGTGTGGCCTATATGTATGTCCGAACTGAAAGATACAAAATAAAGAAATAAACACTACACTACATTGTAACTGGAAATCCTTTGTGCGTGTTCAGTTCCAGGAGGCGGAGTGAGTGTTTTGGGTTCTCATTGCTCATCGGGGAGCATGATGTCAGAGCGGGAGAAGTTTGTTTTGAAGGGTGGGATTCAGAGTGACGTGGTTCACAAAACATTCACGAGAACCATAAGGAGCCCTACACTTTGCCAACTACAGCTTGATCACCATCCACCCTATTCATTGATGGGGGAGAGCAACACAGACAGGTTTCCTCTTTCCTTCAGTCTCATTAAACTACTAGGGCTTAATGTTGGAAAGGAAAATAGTGTTTGTTTTTCTTTACTGTGTGTATGTATGTTTGCCAATGCATGCTACAAATTCAGAAAAGATGAGGGATATGCTGATCAAGCTTTTTTGCTGATTCCAATCCCAGTCATTTAATGAGTAACTGCCAATAAAAAGCCCTAAAATGATATTTATATTTTCCTACATAATACAGCTTCAGAGAGCACAATATCTTGGGGGGTATGGCTCAATACTATCACTCAATTAACACTTTTTATTTATTCTAGTGATGTAAAAACACATGCACATACAATACATGTATGTGATATAGTTAATTAAAGTTATTTCTTTCAATTCTTGGTAACAGAGTTCAAACTGTAGACTGGTATGACAAGCTGCCAGTTCATGAGCTGGAGAGAAACTGCAACATGAATTTAAGGGTGATGTTGGCAAATTTAAAACATAATAAAATGTGGGATCTTAGCAGTTTACCAGTCTTTTCAAACACTGTGGGGTCAAGTTAAATTATGCTAAGTATGGAACAGATCTGGACAAAAAATCGGGAATATTTCAGAAAAAGCCAAGACAGCGCTTGTCAAAGTGTTTTACAGTAAGTTTTGTGAACTACTTTTCTCTCAGTGTGCTCATCACTGTAACTAGTTCCCTAACTATTTAACGGTCACCCTATTTCATTTAGATTACTTGACAACAGTTTTAGTGATCCCACTGTTTAGGACAAGTACCTAAAGCATTTTAGTTCAAGTATTTAAGACCAAACATCTATGCAAATTACATCACGATAAGAGGAGAGTGTGTTTGTGGAGGAAGATGAAACAGAGACAGAGCATATTTGGCTCCAGTTGTATCTGATATTAATTCACAGCATTTATTTTACTCTGCTTGGAATTTCAGACGGGTGGGGTTTACCACATCAGGCCAGCTCAAATTTTGGCATGTTACTGAAAAGTGTGTAATCCAAAATGACTTTCATATGGACTCCATGCGATTGTTTGTTCTGCATAGCAACCCCACCCAGCCCTAGCGGCAAACTATCTAAACTGTAAACAGTATTTAAAAGTAATGCTTAACTACACCACTGGACCATGCAGATAGATTTGAGTCTCTTCTGTCTTTTATGGTTTAAACTAATCCTGTATTTGATGACGAAATCAGCCTTGACTTAGTTTCTGGTAACCCCTTAGCTTCTTCCCCTCCAAATGCTGCATCCTAACAAATGTACCTTGACATGGGATGTCTTTCCACAGCGTCGTAAGGGAGGGCTCTATTTCCATGGCTGATCCACTCCATTTGAACACCAGCCCAGAGGAAATGGGTGAACACTCCTTTTCCATGGTGTAGATTTCACTGTTGTTCAGTACCCGATCCCATATGTACAGCTCTGTGATACTCCCTGAGAATGACTCATCCTTCTTAAATGAACCCCCAAAAGTGTCCTGCTCCTGTCCAATAATGAAAAGGCCATCAGGTCCAATGCTGTTAGAACTTAGGCCCTCACCCTTAGAAACCACCAGGCCATGAGTAAATAGTACCCAGCTACCAAAATGGCTCCAAGAAACGCACACAGAGTGCCAGGAGTCGTCCTGGTCGAAGGCTTCTTGGTAAGGTCCATGAACGCCATGGACCAGTAGAGCCAGCTGCACAAGTTTTCCCTTGACTAGGTTCACACGGAGCTGGAACTCATTGATATATGACGGGATGGAATAAGAAAAGATGGTTGAAATTCCAAAGCTATTTGGATCGAAGCGAACATGGGTGCAAACGGTCACAGAATCCATGGAGGGGAACTTGTGCAGGAGACGGGCATGCTTCCTGTCCGAGCGCCCGGCAAACTCCAGAATCAGGGTCTCCGAGGAACCTTTGGTTTCACACCACATAGAGAGAAGAAAGAGGCATTACTATGAAGGAAAAATCCTGCCACAGCTCTCGGAAAAGATGGAAGCTAATCATAAAATTCCACTGTGTGGTTCTATTCCTCCTGTAAACACATGTGAAACATTTATTGACTGTGGCAAAGAGTGTTGCATGTCAGTCCTATTTTATTTTCTATTCACCTTTTGTTAAGCCAGTGAGTAGGCAGAAAGATGTCTTGGACAAGAAATACAATGAGCCGACTATTTACAAAGAAAGAGCGCAAATAAAGTCATATAAATTATCACAAATAGCACAATCAACCTACTTGTCAGATGGGTCATGACTTTCTTGGCAATCCACACAGGCTGAGAGATGTTCAAGGATTTTAAAAAGTTGGTTAGCTCTTGCTTCTCTACGGGGTTGGAGACAGTGGCTAAGGCCCCGGAGCGCTGGATACACAGTTCCCCTGCATTGTGCCATTGCAGGTGATCAGGAACATACTCATAGTAGGACTCATCATTTGTCAGGTTTCTAGTTTCCAGGGTAAAGGCTGTTCAAAAAAGAGAAAAGAAGATCAGAAGAATTCACCTATGACAGACACGTAACATGCTGTTGAACATTGGCACCTGTACCACACTGGCTGAGGAATCCCTCATTGACTTGCTCAAGGCTTCTCTCTCTCTCACACACACACACACAAGCACACAAATGTGTGTGTGAGAAGCTGCCACCTTGGTTCGGCTGCCTTAAAGCTACTGCAACCTTTCAATTTGTGTTGATTTTGGCGGTTCCTGCGGACAAAGGCGGTAGTGTTTCTGAGCACCAGAGTTCCTTTAGAAAACTAATTTTACTGCAGCAGGGTCTGACAGCCTTTCCCGTGCAGTCCAGGTTTTTGGTTATCCCGTGTCTCCATCAGTGTGGTGTTGGCTCCCAGCACGGACCAGCGGAGCAGTGAGGCAAAGCTGCCGGACATGGAGCTCCGACTGCAGGTCAAAGCTGGATTTGGGTCTGTCTGCGGCCAGAGGCCTTGTAGGAGTCTGAGCTCAAGGAGATTCTGGTGAACCCGCTTGCCGTAATTTGTTTCATCCGATTTTGCAGAGAATCAGACCGAATCAGACAGGCATGAAGAATAACTAGCCTATATATAAATAGTCGTATGCTTATCTAGGTCCTATAGAGGCATCGGTATTAAATTGAGATGGTTTCATGATCAGTCAAAAGTTCCTACTGTAGTAACTTTAAATTAAACGGTGTTCAATTGAAAAGAGAAACAGAAAGTGACTCACCTGATATATAGCTGTGGAAACAAACCTGAAACATAAGTACAAGTTTAGCTCATTACCAGGTATGATGGAGAGAACATAAGTGTTAGCTACTGTTCTTTACTAATAAGATAAAGCAATACACGACAGGAGTCCTGATAGGACTAGATATAGGGCCAAGGAACATAAACTCATCATATTTTTGGACCTGCAACATATATACAGTATGTATATATATATATACACCTGTAGCATAAAAGATGTTTATTTCCTGCAATTATTTGCCTGGCCTGCTATTCAACGAGATAATCATTTTAAACCATGAATAAAACAATACAGATAACGTGCAATAACTCTAGTATGGGGATTATTTACACATCCACAAATATAATACAAATACAGGAGAAAAAAAGAACTTAACGACGTGAAATTCATAGTATCGTCAGATTATTATGGCTTTCTTTACTTTATCCAATAAGACCTGTTTAGAAAACAACCATTTCTGCCAGAGAAATATGAGCTAGTAAAATGCAAGTTATTGGGATGTGTGCACAACTCATATAGCCTACGTTACCTGCTTAAAGGTCGACACGTGTTTGACTAAAATATCCCACAGGAGTGAAAACGTAAATACAAAGATTAAGTGCTTACCAATAAGGCTATGTTGAGGAACAATAACCAGAGCATCCTGAGAAAAAAAACATTTTTTAGCTGAGATTAGACTGTTATTTTATCGTAGTAGGAAATTCAAATAAGCCCATTGGCCACACATAAATAGCAAAACGAATCGATTTTTTACCTCAATTAGTCGTCTTGGTAAAAACTTTTTTGCGCGTCTTTTCATTCCAATCGCGTCGTGTCTGTGAACGCAGCATTCAACCACTAAAGCGACGTCGTTTTCCCGTTTAATTCCACTAAGGTTAGTTGTAAAGGTGATTCAATGATGTTTGTGATCTATCAGCCCGTCTTTAAAGTACAGAAGGAACCCTGGCGGTAGCTGACTCCGGAGTGCATGAAGGGAGGATGCAGAGGAAGCTGCAGCGAGGAGGAGTGGGTGTAACCTGCAGCGAGCACAGCAGAGGGTTACCAAAAGTAGGGTTCAGGGACCTACAGGAGGCCCTCGGGTGGGCTCCAGGGCCTCAAGTTAAGCTCAATGACATAATACACAAAATAATATAAATCCATTAATCAAGTTAAGGGTTGCAGCCTAAAGTTGATCAACTAGGAGTTCATGATGTAATAAAGTTTGGGATCCTTTTAGTCTAATGCAGTTGTTCCCAAAATAGGATACAGGGGCCCCCCACCATTAATAACACTACAAGTATGCCAATTTAACTCCCTATAAATGAAAACAGTGTTCATTTTCAGGTTCCATCGCCCATACCAACAAAGACCGACGCTTATCCTTTCAGGTGTGAATTCCACATAATGTATTATAGATGTCAATGTGTACCTCTGTGGACAGTCGCTGCTTAATTCACTACAAGGTAACCCAGTTAAGTGTATATTAATGTTTTGCAGTTTCCCAGTGCCAATTCAAAACCAATAAAAATCGTATCATTATACTGTACAGTCTTTAACAGGAGTCCACTGTTTACTGAATGACATGCAATATAAAAGAATTGAGTCCTTGTAAAATCAATCCACGTGACTTTATTGCATTAGTACATTGCTGTATTATGTTGACATATCAAGTGATACAAGGACATAAAAAAAAAAAAAATTCTCTCCTGAGTGCAAATAGCTGCAGTGTGTAATACAAGACATATAAGTGAAAGTTTCTGTAAATGGAGGAATAAAATATGCGTACAAGAAAGAAATCATTTCCAGCATAGCAAGAGGAGAAAACCTGTTATCATTTATTTACAAAACACTACCTGAGCTGCTGGATAATGAAATCTTGCATGTTTGAATTAAGAGAAAATGTTACAAAAGATAATTTAGTGACCTCTGAAAAAAAGCACAGTACAACAGAGAAGGCCTAGTAAAGCATGAGTAAACCATTACTGCTCCTAACTGTGTTTATCCACCAGGAATAAGTCCGGTAAACTCTACACCTTCTGGTGACTGAAGGCTTTGTCCCAATACTTTAAAGCTCTGAGGAGCAAACTATCACTAGAATAAAAAAAGGAAGCTCCAGCACATCTTGACAGCAGTGCTATTTATGATAGGAATTATTGCTGTAGTTTAAAGCCTCCACATGAATTCATTTGTTTGCTTGGTCATTTTCTTTGTCATTGGAAAAACATGAAAAAAATATGCAGATATTGCTCACATTTAGAAAGCAGTGTTGTTTTGTAACTTGGATGGCAACAGTCCGCAGTGTTTGTTGCTTGAGATTCCAGGTTGGTGATACAGGAGTGTACAAAAAAAAAAAATACCCACGACCCATTTGTTGTTACTAGCGGAAGTTTTCTCTATATCAGAATTTCATTGATACAGTAAATCGTACATGATGGGAGCACATCGTAAAGAATAACACATAAATCATACCCAGTGCGGGCTGCCTTTGGACGACACACCTGGAGCGAGAGAGTTCACGACTCGATTTCTAACAGCACCGTGAGTGTCTTTGTTCAATGCGTCATCCTCTGTGCCTTTATCAGAAGCAGCAGAGCTTCTGTTCTCTCCTGCAACCTGTTGGCTCCAGGAGGACAGGGGCCGGAGGGCAAAATGAAGCTCGTCTCGAGCAGCCATGACACCCTGAAGAAAGGGAAGCTGCAGGGACGGCGTCAACGCTTCTTCCTCGGACAGACCGGTGATTAGCTCATCAACAGCTTTGGCAGAGGAGGAGATCAGCTCTCTGCAGCGGCTGAGGTGGGAGTCGGTGTCTTTTCCTGGAAGGAGGATGACAGTCAGACACAGGAAATGACACCTTCAACAAGAATTTGGTTCATTCTGGCTGTGGGTGGTTTTGTTCATGCTGCCAGCATCAAAGCTCCATGCATGATAATGAACAAATAAAACAGACTATGGTTTAAAGACACACAAATCAGAATACTATGCTATAATCTAAAAACAAAATAAGATCTGATTGGCTGAGACACGCCTGTCACAGCACAACAGTTCATTATACGTACTGACAAAACGTTGAATGAAAGTATTTAGTAGTTACTAAGTTAATACATAACTAATAGTGATATTTTACTATTCAGCTTTTCCTGAAATCGCATCTTTGTAAAGTAACTGGCCTTTCAGAAATTCATCTTAATGAATTAAAATAGTGGCGGTCAAAAAGCAAAGACAATTGGCTTTGGACAAACAGTTTCTTCTAGTGCTTTTGACCAATGGATGCATACTGATGCTGTACAATGCAAGTTACACGGGATAAGAGTTTTAGCTTAACAGCCAGGCTGTGTGTATGTCAGAGGAGTCACCTCTCAGAGCAGTGGACAGACAGGAATGCAGCTGTCGAATGGCCTGGTTCAGCTGGAACAGCTTGGTCGCTGTAGTCCTCAGTCTCTGCGAATGGGAAGCTGAGGCCTCCCCCTCCTCCCCCTCCTCCTCCCTCCCCTCGTCTCTCTTCTGTTTGAAAACATGAACACGCCCAAATAATGAATACAAGACGGGGCAAATAAACAGGACGAAATGTAACGTAACCAACAATTACGTCACCAAAAACACACACTGAAACAGACACACATACAAGAAAAGGCCTACCATTGGACAATACAGCAGTTAGCCCAACAGCACATCAACACACACACACACACACACACACACACACACACACACACACACACACACACACACACACACACACACACACACACACACACACACACACACACACACACACACACACACACACCTGCAAATGATCACTGACTGACGACGTCGCTGAATTAATGGAGCTTCCATGGTAATGTGTTCTTTTCAATGACATAAACAACCTTGTTCACTACAGTATAAAAGAAAATGGAGAAAAAAAAGCTTCTTTTAACAGCTTTAACTACTGAAAATAGAAAATCCTGTGTTTAATTATCAAATGTAAGTTAACACATTTTTGTCTCTACATTTTTTTTTTTTTTTTAAATAAAATAACATACACATTCATGTAATTGCATTTTTCACCACTCTTTGAAAAGGCTACTTTTTCACCATTTATACCAACACTAGAATTGCCTCTTTCTGAAGGACTGCAAACTAACAGCACCGTGCAAACTATACCAGATGCATTTACATCCATGATTATGCACATGTGCAGTCCTGTGTTAAATGTCTTGCTCTAGACTATAACTCAGGTTTATTTGACTACAATAACATTGTCGGCGGCGAAATGCCCCTGCGCCTATATGTGTCAATGGTTGGTTTTAACAAAAAAAACTGCTACTTTGTGTGGCTAAGATAACAGCAAACAAGCCTGTTAGCTGTGACTGATGCCACTTCATTCAACACATTCATTACCTGAACGATCGTCAACGGGCAACTGCAGAGAGATAAGCCTACAGAGCATTGAGCTTTACAGGAGCAATAAAGGCGGAGTGGCATCTTTAACAGGGCTGCTGTGTGTGTGGGCATTAATCTGTAACATTTAAGCCCGTGTCAGGACGGAAGATTGTTTTATCCGTTATATATCCAGGGAAGCTTTGCTGAGCATGAAGTTGGTCTTTCAGCCACAGTTTACCCAGACAAATACGGCATATATCAAATGCATATATTTTGACCATTTTGAATGCCAAAAGTTCAGAATTTGTATTTACAATTAAATTATAGTTAATGATTAATTTAGACTGGTGGAAGAATTATGTCTCTCACACTCCAGCTCCATCATGTCACACAACACAACACAGTTGTCTATATTTCAATTGGTTTTGCAATTAATGACTGTTCAAATTCACATGTTGGCACCAGGAAATTAAGACGAAAAAAAGATGAGCCAAAATTAGAGGCCGAGGCCGAGCCCCCCCAAACTTATCTAGTCTGAAGATGGCTGTGCTGCTGAAACTCACCGTGATATGGCAACGCATGTAGTTCTGTAGAGCACGGGCTAAATCAAGCGCCTGAGATTTTAGGCTCTGCAGGACCTGTAAGCAGAGATAGGTTAACAATGATGTAAGCTCATTTTTATATAACCATGAAAACGTAAAAAGAGAAGTCCGGTTTTGATCTCTTACTGGGTTCCTGGGGTAGGCCAGCTGAGCCTCTCTCAGCATTTCCCTGGTGATGGAGAGGCTTTCCTCCAAGAGAGAGCCGACACCCATGTTGGTCCCGCTCACCAGACACATGACAAATGATTGCTGAAAAGATGTAACCATATAATAAACATAAATCTGATTTTTATCATCAGATTTTTTAAAAACACTTTCCTAGTCCTTCACCAAAAGCTACAAGATACAAGATGCCCGGTGGGATTTATGAGAAGCATAGCCTGACTGACATTGGATGTTTGAGGCAGATACTAACATTAATACTGAGAATAAAGAATTAAAAATATCGGATTAACAATATATCGGCCGATAGTGTTTTCTATATTTAAAGAATAATGAGCAAGACATATATTAAGCGGTACATTTTAGGGTGTAAAAATACACTTGTTAGTTCTCTCTGGTCAACAAACCATGTTATGGTGATCCGATTCTACATGACCTCATTTGGCATTTCTGTACTCGTTTTTTTGTTACTTATTGGTCGACACCATTCGTTCACAGAACATTTGCACATCAACAAATCAACCATTATTCAGCTCAATAACTTCCCCCACCCCAAGCTTCCTTGCTCTGAGATACACACAGCTTATGCATTGTGTATCTCAAGTATTGCAGAGTCGGGGCTTATTTACAGTGGACCCCAGAGCTCTGACAGAGACAGTAGCTGCTGCGGTATTAATGGTGGGGTTACCTTGCCTGTGGCCTGGGCTCCCCGCTCCATAGCGTTCAGCGGCATGCCCGTCACCGCCGCCAGATGGCCAAGTGCAAGCAATGCTGCGTCCAGGCACTGGCTGCTCTTCCTCCGTGCCTCCGTCACCATCGATGTGATCTCAGATTCACAACCCTGGATGCGTGAAACGTTCCCATTATCAGTCAAAATCAGGTCAGCACAAACAACCCAATTTTGTGTTTTGGGTTTAAGGAATTTTGATTTATTTTCCATATATTCATGAGCTAAGAAACGTCAATTAACGCTCTACATTAATGATTAGCCATCCCGTGTCCAAATTACACCGAATAGAAAATTATTTTTCAGCTCAGATTAGCACTCCTTTCAACTCATTTTTGTATACTGCAAATGCCTTTAATGTAGTGTGGTATATATTTAGTGTTTACCTGAATGAGCAGCTGGAAGAATCCTCCCATCTTCTTGACTTGGCTCTTGAGTTCCTCAGCGATGTTGTAGAGCCGGCCGGAGGAGGGTCTAACAATGGCCAACCACTGCATGGTGACGAACACCATGCTCTCCACGGCTGTGGTGGCCTTCACCAGTTGAGTCTGGGCCACCGAGTTACACAGAAACACTGCAGGAGAAAAAGCTTTAACGCAAATGTTTGTTCACCTAGAATTGGCATAAAATCCCAAAAGCATGAACTATTTAGCTTGATGTTTGAAGCTCATGAACGATTGAATCTCACCATTCTCTTGGCTGTCATCGTCCAGACTATCGTATATGTCCGATATGGTTTGGACCGCCACATACATCAGGTGTAGATCAGAAGCCAGCCTGTCTGCCAAGCTCTCTTCTGTCCCACTGCAACCTCGCAGACGGGCCACCGACTGACCAATCAGCTCCTTGCAGATGCCAGGCAGGGCAGAGTCCGTGCTGCTGGAATGGGTGGAGGGCGGTTTGGCCACACCCATCAACCCTGGGACAAAGACACACCGAGGAGTTGGGGTGTGCAGACCGGACTTCACGAGACCTCATTCTTACAACAATGTGTCCCAGATTGTGTTCAGTGCCTTACCAGCAGACTGTGAGGAGCCGTTGAGGAGGCTCTGAATGGGATGGACCCGGATCTCGTAGAGACGCCCTGAGATTCTCCTACTTTTCAACAAGCTCCTGCTCCTGATGCCAGACAAACAAGCAAAACCCTGAGTTCCCTTCCATTAGAATGTAGAGATAGTAGGCATGTTGATGCTCTCATTCAGAATGACTTGGAGCTTCAGTGTATTTAGCCTTTGAGAACACACCAACTGTTGAAGTCTGTTACTCTCTGCACAGCCTGTCGTATTTTTTTAATTGTGTGGATGTCCTTACTGGAGGGGGGGGGGGTTGGAGATGGACTAGAGAACACGGTGTCATTGCTGAACGACTGTGGCCATAAGGATCAGGCACGGGTTTAATGGAGTCACCCTGCCTGTGCCATGTGTCATTTGGATGGGTCCGTTAGTAGTTCAGGCTCCACCAGGAGCCCCGTAAACATACTTGACAAGAATAACAACAATGTGAGGGGAAAATGTCCGAGGTTCTGCTTGCAGCACAGGTGTGCGAGTGAGAAACACACGGGGACCCCTTTCCCTTGGCCTGCCTTCATGGAAATGAAATTAATAAAACAGAGGGAAAATAATAAAGAAGGAAATATTCTGTGGGCAGAGACTTCACGTCAGCTTTTCACGAGAGAAAGAAAGATGTGTTGACTGTCAAAAAGATGTGCCAGGTTGTAAATTCACATTGGTGGAAACAAGGAGGACTTTGTGAAAATAACCAAAAAAAAAGTTTTCCATGTTCCAGCCACATCCCGTTCAACTTTCCATATACAGTTCATCCATTTTGCCGGACACATTGTTCACATTAAAAGAGTGTAAGAGGTTGTGAGTTCAGTTGGAGACCCACACAATGTCAGGCTAAAGTGTTGTCTCTCCAAACCCTGGCACTGGAAACACTCTCAGAGACCCCCAGGTGGTTTGAACACTTGCCTACTTACACATTTCAAATAATTGGACAAGAATACTAACGTGATATCTAATGTAAATGTACAGGTGATGTGCTGGAAGGGGGGATTGATGGATAGGGGGGGAGAAGAGCTGGATAATTACCTTCGGCGTGAGAAGGAGGAGGTGGAAGCAGAGGAGGCCGATATATCTTGCTCCCACTCATCATCAGGGTCATAAAACACATCGTCATCTTTAGAGGTGGAGTCCCCCTGCGGAGAGTAAACTATTGCTGACACGGGAAATCGGCACTTGAGCTGATGTCACATGCAGTACGCAGGACTCAACAGGCCTCGTACATCAGAGTATTAGAGTACTGATCAGATCGAATACGCTTCCTGTGAATCTTCAAGCATTTAGCTGGGACTTGTTTATCAGCTGATCATGAGATTATTCGGTGCAAATTATTCATTATCAGAACCTTAAGGGTATGAATATGTTTATTATTGTATTACATCATGAAATTCCATAAAAACAGTCTTAAGGATCAGTCCAGCCATATACTATCTGCATCACTTTATTCAATAAAAATTAGAGGTAGCTTGAGTCGATGCAGCTGAGTATGTTTATTTACAATTTGTCGTTTACTCCCATTTTCATTTAAAAACCCCTTTAGTAAGAGGAAACGTATATCTAGTCAGGTTTCAGATGTTCTTCTTTACGCTTATTAACTTGAAAAATGGATGACTTGAAAGGCAAAAGTGGTATGAGGCAGACCTGGTCGAGTTCCCTCATGGCAGCGATGTTGTTTTGGAACTTGTCCAGGCTCCAGAAAGTGGAGATCCCCAGCTTTTTGTTTTGAACCCGCACCTGTAGCAGACCACCCTGCTGCAGGTTCTCATTTCCAGAGCTTTCGTGTCTACAACAGAAAAGAGTCAACTTATTTGGGCACAGCTTAATGACTTGATGAGGATACCTGCTATGGTGACATCTTGATGGGTTTGTAACATGTCTAATAAACTCATATCATGCATTGTCCTACCTGCTGAAGACTGTGCTTTTCTTCAGTTTAGCGCTGATCTTATTAGCTTCCTCAATCATCAGGGACAACTTCATGGTATCCCATTGTGGAGAGACTGAAATACAGAAGTGAAACATGTTGACCTCACCACAACCAGGAGCATCTGGCTGAAAACTGTTTAAAAATACTAATATATACTATAACTGTAACTTTTGATATTCAAGGACATCATTCAAAGACACGTCACTTGTGATTCTAAAAGGTGTCCATCAGTCCTCTACTCTGTCAGTGAAGGTAGAGGGGCTCCCAAATTCTCAGCTTCTAGGATATATGCCCTACGTTGTTGACTTTGCTTCCTTTATACGTACACTAAATTGAATGGAAATAGGAGATAGCGATATATCAAGACTCTGCATAAAACATCTATAAATGCTGGGAAGTGATAACAAATCCTGGACTCCTCTGCTCTGGCCTCAGTGAGTGACACGTTATTGTAGGGACAATACATACCACTTATAGAATAATGGGAGATATCATTTATTTCTATACTTTGTGTAGTGGACCTATAGATTAACAAAGCTCTCACAATAAATGACTGAATTAGACATGTTCTATGGCCTCTCTGCCTCCTCCTCCAGTGTTTATAGGGGGTCCTGGTAAACTCTCTCTGCTCTCATGTCTCTGGTTTAAAAGAACAAGCCCACCCATGTGGAACTGAGCGCACAGGGTGTGAACTGTCACAGTGTGGGTCCGAGCTCCAGTTTGTGCTCAGTGGTGATAGAAAGCCCTCACCATTTCGGAGAGTGTGGTTTTCCCTTAAGGCTCTTCTCTTCTGCATCTCCTCGAGCTCTTTGCCGATCTTTCGCTTCTCTGCCTCCAGGGCGTCGACAATCTTCGCTTGACACACGCTGTGTTCCTCCATCGCCTGGAGTGAATCATTGTCATGTACACAATATTAAAAAGCACCAGACCAAGACATCGTGCCGAAAGTCAAGCTCCACCACGACTCAAAACAGACCCCAACAAAGCCCATCAGATAAACATAAAACCTGGTGTCAGCATATATTTTAAGCTTCTGAAGCACTTTTAGGATCACCAGAAATCATGAGAACGAGCAAATGAAGGAATTGATGTGATTTACGGTGACAGGAATAATCCAGATTTCCACTAAACTGATTTCTAAAAAGGGAAAAATGTGGAAAAACAGAAATAAGATCTGTTTAAAATGTCATACTCCATCTTAGATCCTGCAGTTCTACCAACCACTACTCTGTGTCACTCGCTGTAGATCAGGTGGTCTGAATGTACACCGTCTCTTTCAGGTGAAAAGGGGATTAATTAGGTCATCAGTGTGGAAGCAAAAAGACAGACCTGTGACATTGTTCATATTCAAACATTTTGCCACAGCTAATGGACATTGAAAGCGTGATGAGCGAAGTAGAAAAATGTTACAGGAACCTAAAAAGGTGAACTTCATTAAAAGGTGAGAAGAGTGTTCTGGGTCCTGACCTGGGCCTCCATGTGCAGGCGGACTCGTTTCTTGTGGGTGTCCACCTCCTGCTCCAGCTCCAGGTTGGCATTCTTCAGATGTGCCATCTGGCTGGCCACCCTCTGCTGGTCCAGCTCCTGTCGACGCTTCCGCTCAGTCTCCTCGTTCTGAAAAATCATATTTTTATTAAGTAATGGTTGAACATATTGACGGGGTGTAAAGGATAGCTTATACATGACAAGAGCTATTAGATTATTCTGCAATATAGTACACTAAGTTTAAGACAACATACTTATTTTGTCAGTTCTGTAACACCGTTATGCAAATTAACTTCTAACGACTTTAACAGCCGTACAGAATGTCACCACACTAACAACTACGTACGAGTGGAAAGTAGAATGTTACATCTGTTGAGTAGAAAACAAGACTTGAAGGTTTTGTGTACCAGCTCTCTCTCCAGGGCTCTGATCCGGTCCTCATAAAGCAGCTTCTGGTCGGAGAGCTCTTTCTGGGCCACTTCTTTTGCCACCTGGATTCCCTGCATCATCTCCTCTTTCGCCTTCAAATGGGCTTCTTCAATTTCTGCCTCCAGCCTGGGGGACACAAAGACGGCTTAAGAGGAGGTGTGATTTCGATATTGGGATTTCTTTCTTATCTAGTCTTTTGCACTCACTGAGCTCTTTGAGCCGCAAGTAGCTCATTTTTGGCGAATTCAAAGTCCTTGCGGCCATCGCCGGCGTCTGTCCAGCATGACACCCGCTTCCCAGACTGCACCTCTGCTGGATGATTGAAGCGGAAGTAGTGGTCTCCACCAAGAATCACCCTGTCGCCCTGCAAAGCAAAAACACAGAGATGAGAAGAGTTGAATTCATTAATAAAAAGGGATAAAAGCATTGGTCTCATTGAATTTAACTGGTGAGTTTAGATTAGAGCAAAGTATAAATAAGCAGAGAGAAAGCCAGCGCACACATCTTACTCGCTCCACAGCATAAAGAGTTAGGAGAGCTTGCTGATCTACTTACATGGTGTAGCACGGTGGATCCAGATACGAGGTTTCCATTAACAAACGTCTTGGCATTGTCCGTGGGAGTGATGCTGACAGTGCCCTGGGTGTTGATTATTACACTAAAACAAACAGAAACAATGCATGTATGAAATAATCATGTTGAATGCATGCTGTAGCTAGAAAGAATAAAGTGGGTGATAGCTAGATTAAAAAGATGGCTGGATTAATTAAATGTCAAAAGACACTGTACACTAAGTATTAAAACTAAATCTTGCAGTGGCGCATGGATGGGGTAACATATATGCCCCTCCAGCGTTGTTGTTGTTGTTTTTTTTACCAGTGTTGGTCAGCGATGAGGGCTCCAGTCAGCTGGATGTCATGCCTGGACTCAGACTTGAGCTTGCCAACTGTGGTTCGACCCTCTCTGATCATGTAGAGAAGCATCTCAGACAGCTGAGGGTCCTCGTTCAGATTCACCAGGTTAGGGAGACGATTGTCCACTTTGAATGTCCCTCCGGCTTTCTGAAAACGACAAGAACGTTTCTTCTTATTAGTATGTGGACACAAGAAAAGAAAAAAAAGTATGCATGTACAAGAAGGAGAGTAAAAGAATATATATAGAATGAAAATGAATATAGTGTTGAAAAAATGACCTGCAACTCTTTGGTCTCTTCCCGTTTGCGTATTTCAGCCTGCTCCAGTTTCTCTCTCCATGCCCTGCCAGAAAATAAGATCAAATATAAAGAAAGGAAATCACCTCAGATCAAATTATGCCATGATCCGATCAGATGTATCCCCTCATCAATAACTTAGAGAAAAAAGAAAATATTTGAATATGAGGCTTATTTCACCTACACACAATAACAAGTGAGAAAGTCATTTTTGTACGTTAGTAACGTTCCATTTTCACATTTGAAGCGGTTGATGTTAAAATATATGCAACACTGCGCAACATGAGAAAAAACTAAACAGAACAAATACATGCAAACATATCTGCAAATACAATTTAGCAAAAATGTAAGCAGAATCACAGAATCAAATCTGCTACAGCTTTTACTCTGACCTCCTCAAACAGCAGACACCTCATATCTGGGTCTGTTGCGTCTTACAGTATAAATGAAACAAAAAGAGCTCTGATAACTGTTGCAGTGATACTGACCGGTTGGCCTCGACCATTTCTCTCTCTTGCTGACACAGTTTGTTCCTCAGGCCAGCGATCTCCTGCTGGAACAAACTGACCCGCTCTGGTTGGACGCCCTGGGAGCTCATCTGGGCCGACCGCAGCTTCTCCACTTCCGCCTTCAGCTCTGAAAACGGCAAAGTTTGCCCAAAATTGTTTGTAAAGATAAAATATGGCAAACCGTTTAGAGCAAATACACACATAAATTATTACCAGTCAATGTCGAATTCAAGGGGGTGACGTTAAAGTCCTGAAAGTGTTTCAGGCTACAGATAATAATCTGAATTTGTCAGTGAACAGCCAAACAATGTCACTCATTGAAGACTATTTACTGAGCAACATTGACCCGATTTGTAATGTTTGAGTCGTATTAACTAACACACACACTAACACACACACACACACACACACACACACACACACACACACACGCACACACACACTGATAGGGGTTGTGGTAGAAATAAATCCACAGCAAGAGCTCCCCTTAGTGCTAAAAATGTCAAACAGCAGCACAATCGTCTCATGAAAAATAATCCTTGCATGACAGTTAGCTGCCGTGTGCAGCTGACAGTGCATAAATAAGGCCCGGAGGCAAGGTTAGGCCTCAGATGAACTGGGGAGTGCATAAACTGGTGATGGATTGATGGACAGACCGGCGTGTTAGGGCGAGCGAAGGAGATCAAGAGCAAGACACAAAGAAAGAAAGACATTTACATAGAAAGAAAGAGAAACCTACAGAGACAGAAACAAAGAGAGGCTGATCACAATGGACAGAGCAAACGTGCTGTATAAAGAAAATAGCTTTAAAAAGCTTATTGCAGTTATTACAAAATAAAAAATAGGTCAGAGCTCATAAGCCCAACAGAGATTTTTTGAAGGTGGATGTTTTGAGTGGCTGACCTCTGATGAGCTTGGCGCTGGTGTCCTCGTTGACTTTGGCCACGTTAATGATGGTGCGGGCCTGCTGGGCGTAGCGCAGGGTGCTGAGGCTTTCCTCCACATTGCTGCCCGCCGGGCTCAGAGTGGCGATCATGGCCGTCTTGGAGTTACCACCGAGGCTCTCTTTCAACAGCCTGCGGAAGAGGGAAAAAAAATGCACGTGGTCAGGATCATCCTTCTAATTTGGAAATGAGATCTGCTTAACTACTGTAGGTGGAGAAAATAGATTTAAAAACTACTACGCGTGCACTCTGATCTCTCACCACGTCAGCACAGACTCTCTGTACGGCGTGAAGACCTTCTTGCTCGTCAGCGCTTGTTCCGACAGGGCAGAGATGACCTTTCCAAGGGTAAGCAAGGACTTGTTGATGCTCGCACCCTCCTGCAACGACACAGACAAATTGGCATTTCTTGTTTTGAAGCGCATCCAAAAAAGAATCTTCTGCGAGGTAAGTCGATGACCAAATATTGAGCAAATGGGTCTGAATACAACCAAATCTCTTCTAAATCCCCAACTGATACATTTAGGCAAATACAACCAAGATTAACTGATTGTTATTGATTCATGCAGCCTGCTTTTTATTCATTTATTGTTTAGGTTTCAAAATGTCGGAATGAAAAATGGCCATCACAAATTGCAGGACCCAAAGTGAAGTCTTATGATGACAACAAAATGTAATAATTATGATTAATAATTATGTGAAATGGAGAAAAGCCTGTTCTCACGATCAATCAGCAATAACCAAGACTTGTGTGTGTGTGTGTGTGTGTACCCACCCTGAGTCGGTCTCCACTTGTCTGGGCTGAATTACAGCGCTCGCTGCCGGCCAGGTCCACCAGGTTGATCCGGCTGATGATACTGTGGTCGTGTTCCTCGCCCTCCACAAACTCAGTCTGCACACAAGCACGCACAAACAAAAGGGTACATTGTGTAACGAGAGAATACATGGCGGCCCAAGTTAATTAGTGGGTTTATTTACAGAATTTATTAGGCAACGTACATTGTGAGTTGAGACGCGTTACCTGAGTCTGGGTCATAGTCAGGGTGAAGACGGAGTGAGATCTGGAGCTCTTGTCGTTCATTCCTGTAGCTGCTGTGGCTCTCTGCTTGTTGCCCAGCCCCAGCCAACCCTAAAGAAGGACCGTGTGAGTTATGATCTCTTGTGGATCAACAGCATTTATTGTTTTCTATGCTACGTGTTGGATACATCTTTGACGCTCAGCACTTCTCTCCGTGGTGTGCCGGCACTGAACCATCACTTGCTCGCCCATTCAAAGTTGTTCTTAAGTGCTTTAACTAAAAGGCTGGCGAGGATCAAAAAGAAGAAAATACCGCGACAGCAGTTTGAACCTACCCGAATGTCATTGTAGGAGCTCACAATATTCCTGTGAAGAAATACCAAAGTGAGCAACTCTGCAAATCACAGCAGTAGAGGACGTTCTTTATTGAAGAGTAATACAGCAAAGGAAAGTCAAAAGGTTTCTTACGCAGAGAGGTCAGCAACATAGGGACCATGGACTGGATGTTCTCTCACCCTCAGCTAGAAACGCAAATCAACAGGGTTTTATCTTGGCTGTACAACAAGTCAGTCCTACCAATGACCATAAATTGCATGCATGAAGCATAATGAGCGAGGGTGCATCTCTAAAATCTGGGCTAATCAGGTGTTCCATGCCGTCTTGATAGAGAATTAAAGTAAACTCCACGAACTTATCCAAACTACTTACGGGCATCGTCCTCTGGTTTGGCTCATCTCTGGTCACCAGCAGGTCATGGATCTTCTCATTGTACACTTCAAAATAGCTCATCTCTACATGACACTTGACCTGAAATATAACAACGGAATGATGATGAGAAATATTCATGTCAACGCTCAATTCTTTGGATTTTGGCCATAGTGTTTTCTGAAGAAAATCTGCAGCCTTTGGACATTTTCTAAAAATGAATGAACTAAAAAAAAGGAGTGAAAGAACATCTAATAAGTCAGACGCATCAGGGATAAATCATTTTACAGACAGATCGTACCTCTTCATTTATCATGGATGCCAATCTAGTAAAAAGCTCCTGGCAGAATCGTGGGATCACCCCTTCCTCTTCTCCAAAGCCCATCATCCTAAAACAACAATGATTTCAAACAAATCAAATTGATGGTTGACTGATAAAAGATATGAAATACTCACCAAGAGAACAAATTAAGGGCAAAGAAATGACTGTAATAAACTAAAAACACTCACGTGTACGACTTCCCAGAGCCCGTTTGTCCGTAAGCAAACAGGCAGGTGTTGAATCCTTCGAAGGCCCTCAACAACAGAGGTTTGGCCAGAGTCTCGTACACCGTCTGCTGGCTGGCGAAGGTGGAGTCGCACTCATCCACCGAGCAGAAGGAGAAGTCATAGCTGAAGGTGTAGCTCTGTTTGGAGACCGGATGCTGGACAGCAGTCTCCTGACCGTCCATGAAGATGACCTGCAGTGCCTTCTCTGTCTTCTCCCTAAGATTTACAAAACACACACATTTCAGATAAATAATCACATTGTTTGGGGTCTCTGCATGTCCAGTGTATAGTGCATTTCCCTGCTTACATCCAAATTAAAAGGATGTGTTTTTATCTCATATTACACCATCATTTATAGATGACTTATGAAGTAACTTTTGGAGACACTGGACTCTTTAGATGCTGACAGACATCACCTCCTCCTGCACCACGTGACTCGGCCAGTAAAGACAAACATTGCGTTACACACCTGGCATTGAACGGGCGCACGCGGACCGCGACGGTCACTGCGCTGTTTTCCATCTTAAATGAAGCCTGCAGCTTCAGAGCCTCGCTGGGCCGGGGCAGAAGGAGCTGCTCGGTGGACGCCGGAGCAGGAGTGGAGGTCCTGGCCTGGGCCGCGTCTCTTTTCTGAGTCGAGGTGGTCTTATTCAAGTGCATCTTGACTGCGGACGCCTTGCAGACCCGAGGCGCGGGGACAGGTGTTGCGTCCTCCGCTTGGGGTTTGGGCCTCGTCAGACTTGCAGACTTGACTGCCACTGGTTTGGGAGCGTCTTTCCCCGCCAGTCTCTCGAACACGTCTCTCTTGGCGGCGATTTTCTCAAACGGGGTCTTTCTGGTGGGGGTTTTAAAGGTTTGGGCCTGGTCGTCTAGCTGCCTACTCGTGGAAGAAGAATAGGACGCCAGCCTCCCCTGGGTCTCCAAAGCAGCAGCTCTGCCCTTACAGGCCGTTTCTCTTAAACTTACCGACCTGAACACACTAGCTGTCCTGCCGTTTGGTTCACCGAGAACTTTCGGCGTCGTCTGCAGGGCAGTGCTGCTCACCCCACGGTGCCCATGTACGCTTTTATCCATCGAGGGCGTCCTGGTCCTGCGCTGCAGAGTCAGCCTCTTCTCCACCGGAGCCGGTGTGGTCTCCAGGCTGCTTCCCACCATAGTTTTGTCCACTCTTCCGGAGCCGCTCTTCCTCTTTGACCTCCTCTGCAGAGTGAGTCGGCTGCGGCAGGGAGCCTGGACGACATACGTCCTGTTGACATGTCGACTTTTATCAGACGACCTGCTGCTGTCTTCACACGCAGAGTCCTCGGATGTTTTCTCATGTTTGCTCACCGGTGTGTCCGTCGCTTTCCGCTCCGCCAGGCGCTCTCTGCCCGGTGTCCTGGATGCTGGCGTTGACATTAGATGCTCATAATAAGCTGTATGCTTCCTCGCTTGTACACTAAATAACGACATGGCAGTCGGTTGTTAAAGATAAAGGAACGTCAAAGTGAGCTTAAACGTTAACGTTGCTGGTTAGCTAACGTTGGCTAACGGCAATTTCACTCCGGTTGCTTTAACTAGCTACAACAATACACACTATGAAACCCATGTAAGACATGCGCGAGGACAGCTCAGCATGCTGGTTAAAATATAAATAAAAACCCGATGTGTTCAGTCAACAGAGCTCCCTATGTTTGTTATTGTCCCGTCGTCTCTTCCGCTTTCGCCCGCTTCAATTTCAAACCGTCTCCGCCAGTGACAGCTGATTGGCTGAAATCTAGAGAATAGTTACGTCACGACTTTTAAGTACCCAAGGCTGACGCTAGGTGGCAGCATAACCACGGTTATAATGTTGTGTAGCGACAATATAAACTGTAGCTGGCAGTAAAGTTGTGTCACAGTGGAAAAATTGGGCTACTCATGTTCTAAAATTAGCATTCTGCCGTTTAAAAAAGTGACGTACACTCCATAGTTTAAACAAAAATATCTTAACCTCTATCTGCTGAGGAAGACTGCGAGATACGGTTGAAAAAGCTCCAGAATGTATTTGTTTTTGTCAGGAATTAACTAACTTTTACACTCAAATACAAGTTTTGGTCAGTCCTACTGATTGTACCATCAGCTAGAGACTGTTCTGAGGTCGGATGGATTCAGTGGCTTGCTCAATAACACACATACCATATAAAAAACACGGCAAATTACTCATTCATTCATGTGTAATATCAGTATCAATACCAAAGTATATATGTACAATATAAAAGTTGAAAATATAATCAAGATCTTGTGTTCAAAAACAATATAAAATAAAAATTCAAAAGCCATTTTATTTTAATTTCTTAAGACACCGTGGCAGGAAAGACAGTCTGTGGATTAGAGGATACTTCTTCTATATATAAAAGTCTTACATTAAGCCATTTATTGAGATTATGTCAAATTCACATTTATTTTTTTCAATAAACATTTACCAAATAAATAGACAACACCATTGCAGGAATGATTGGAAGTACAGACTATTTCTTCCGACGGTCGTGTTTCCTTATGATGTCTAAGAGGTTGTTCTTCGTGACCAGCGTGTCGTCGGACCCTTGCTTGGCCTTTTGTTTTTCCCTCCTCTGCTGCTCGTGGAGGTGGGGTGAATTAAGGAGCTGAGGTGGCAGGATGGACCCAGTGGGCTTAACCCGCTTCACCACCTCTATGAATAGACGTTTGTTGTTGTTGTTGAGAAAGGTGATGGCTGTTCCTCGGTGTCCCAGTCGACCCGCCCTGCCAACCTGGATGGGAAGAGATGAAGGATGTCTCTTTAAAAAACACACACACACTCTTACACTTTACCACTGTTCTACTCCGGGTGTTACCAACCTGATGGACATACTCATCCATTGTGTTTGGCATGTCGAAGTTAACCACCAGTCTGACGTTGACTAGGTCCAATCCTCTGCCCAGCACACCTGTACTGATTACCACTTCAAAGTCTCCATCCAGAAGACCCTGAGGATGACACAGAGCAAATATTACACCGTCAGACATGTTAAGCATCGTCAAAACCCCAAATGTTATGAATTACTTAATTTTCACCAACCAATGTGACATAAACATTAGCATGGTCAGGACTTAAATACTGGAGGAAATATGTACGCTGCAGGACTTTAACATATGTAATTATAAACTTTGCTGGTTCTGATGGTCGGTCCATCTTTGTAAACAATCGCACCACAGAAATCAATTTTACATCAAAAAGTTTCTAAAGATACCAAGTTTACATTTAATCACAGCAAAATGTGCACCTGATGCAATGGTGCAGCCATACAAAAATGACATTAAGTTAAATATTTTCTCAGTGTACTGAAGAGTATGAATAGCTTAAATTAGCAGAAATAGAACATACAGTAAGTGCACTGCAGTGTAGTGAGGAATCCTTCATCTGAGACTTTTAGTTATTTATTTCCTGTTTAGTGCGTTTCGCCTCAGCTCTAGGTGTCGGTGGCCTCCAGCTAAAAGCTATTGAGGAGCAACTGCTATACTTCCACTTGACAGTGCGTGTTCTAGCTGCCGCTGGCCTCACCCGGAGGATGCGGTTGCGTTCCCGCTGGCTCTTGTCGGAGTGGATTGCCACAGTTTTAAGGTCCGTCACCTTAGCGACCGCCTCGCACAGTAGATCAGCCCCCAGCTTACAGTCTACGAAAACCACCACTGGAGGATGGTACAGCTTACTGTCCTGCAAGGCAGCAAGGGAAAAACAAAGGAGCGGTGTTAGGTTTTATTTCTTACATCTTACACGGTTCTATATTTTCATATTCAGACATTTCAGTAACTCTTTATACAGATTGAGCTCCTCATGTATATTGACTGAGGTTTTCACTTCATAACTTGCTGATCAGGCAGCAAGGAATTAAAAAAATATATCTAAAATGTTGTGTCTTTGCATTTTAATACCCATACTATTTAGTATGCAAGAAAATATTTAGTAACCCAATACATAGTATGTTAAGTGTCAGAAATACTACGATATTCTACAACATCTTGTTGCATTTTGCCCTACGCAAGCCTGCACGCTTTTCTGGCTATTCTGACCCACAATCCTTTGCACAGCAGATACTATGAGGAAGTAGAATGTCCCAGTTGAATGCATACTGCATGCAACAGTACGTACTTTGTAAGGGCAGTATGTTTTAAAAGTAAAAAGTATGTGATTTGGAACGCAGCTTGTATGATACCTTGCCAAAAGGTGGCTTTTTAAACAACACACACTTGCTCAAAAAGATCACATTCACCCGTTTGGCTGTATTTTGGGTTTACTGCAAACAAAAAGGTTCAAGCTTGACAAACTGTAACAGATAAGTGACAGCTTTCCGATATTTTCTATCTGGTCCCAATTTATAGCTTTCCATTCATACCTGGACAAAGAACAGCGTTACACGGCCTAAATACATGTACTTAAAATCACCATCACAACTACACCCGCTACACAGAGAAGTAGCTCACACAATGGCCTAACAGCACTTCTTCACTGACTTAACTACAGCAGACCCTTCCTGTCCTGCCTCCTGGAGTGGGGCCATGACTCAGGCCCACCCATTTCCTCCAGATAGGGGCCAGGGCTGCAGCAATGGCTGTCTAAATATGGTGCAGTGGGAAGACTGGCTTGAGGAATTACCACCTTTACACAGGCAGTTAATAAAATACCAAGGTGGTGCCAGCTGCGTATCGAGACTGAATAACTAAACTACAATTTAGATAATTACCCACTTTCTGTGTTTTTTTTCCCCCCACCACTTTCTGGCTCCCCACAGTACAATTAATCTTTGTTTTACACAAGAACAAAGAAAACTGCTGACCTTTCGAAGAAAGCCTAAGTTGGCAGTGAAAGTGAGCTTCAAGGAGACATACCTCTTCAAGACATTGTTCAAAATCAAAACCTCAAGTGTACAACCCACATTGAGAATCTCAAACAGCTTCTTCTTCTTGGAGGGTTCCTCTAACCATAGCAGGATCTGCCTCACGTTGGCACAGGGCTGGTTCTTCTCTCCAATAGCAATACGGACAGGGTCACGGACCAATCGGGCAGCCAGCTCCTCCGTCCCTTTTGGGATGGTGGCCGACACCAGCAGAGTTTGGTGTTCTTCTGGGACTTGCTCCAAAACCTCCAGCACCTGCTGCTGGAAGCCCATCTTCAACATCGTGTCGACCTGCAGGATACATCACAAATACATTTCTGCACACTTAAAAGCATATAACTGAAAACTATTACCATGCCGTTGATGAAACCCTCAATTTTACAGCATGTTTTGGGATATTAAGTGACTTAAGATATGATCTGATTTTTTTTCCAACTGAGCCCCTTTAAAGTTTGTTTAATGGTGGAAACCTGAGTGCTGGACTGTCAGCAAATCGGACGTGTACAAAGTGTGTGATGTCGTACCTCATCAACCACCACAACCTTCACTTTGGCCAGCTGCACTGCCTTCTGCTTCAGGATCTCAATGAGTCGCCCAGGGGTGGCTATGATAATCTAAAGAGGGGAATAACAGAAGAACATGATGCTGTGGAAAGTTGAAGACTCAGTGATTGTTGGAGGAGGAAATGACTGTAAAAAAACCTGTACTTTGATGCTGCTTTTGAGGCGGTGGAGTTGTTGGGGAAGCGGCATGCCTCCCACTAGCAGTGCAGTTCTCATGTTGGGGAGGCCCAGTACCAACTCCTTGGCCTGTCTCTCTATCTGAATGGCCAGCTCCCTGGTGGGGGTTAGAATGAGAGCCACAGGGCCACTTACACTGTGTGCTGGCTTCTAAAAAAGAAAAGAAGAAAATGTACAGCACCTTACTACAGGCAATCCCAAAAGCCTTATATGATATCAAGTTGTTTCTCTTGAGCAGAAATTCATTCAAAGATTAGGCTGTTAGTTGCGTTACTGTACCTCCATGGCCCTCACTACCACTGGCAGCAGGAAGGCTACCGTCTTCCCTGAGCCCGTGTCAGCGCTGACGATCACGTCCCTGCCACTGAGGCCAACAGGGACCATCTGCATCTGGACCGGAGTTGGCGCCTGGTAGCCGGCCTTTTTCAGGTTGCCACCAAGCGTGGCGGGGAAGCCACAGTGTTCAAACTCAATGATGGGTCTCCTGACGTCTCCCCCCTGGGTTTCAATGCCCAGCTCCCGTTTAATCCTCTGGACCTGCTCATCCGTAAGGCCCGATATGAACAGATCGTCCCTGTAGCAGTAGCCGGCCTCCCTTTCACCCGCTCCACCAGTGTCAACTGCCGGCTGTTGAGGTTGAGTCCTTTTGTCTCCATCTTTGTCCTTACGGGTAAACACATCTGCCCCAGTCCCCATCCCCATTTGGACCAGATGTTTGGCTTTGCACTCAAGACTGCAAACATCATTGTCAGTGCTGTCACAAATGTACTCCCCATAGCGAGCACACATTACACAGACAGGCTCTCCTGGCTCTGGCCATCTCTGGCTCTTTTTGAATGATTTGACAGGTTCTTCTTCTTCTTCCTCCTCCTCCTCCTCCACCTCCTCATCAGTATCATTTGAGTCAGGCTTATGTCCATCTTCTTGCACTGAGCTCTCCGTCAAACCTGCAGAGTCTCCACCTGCTTGTATTGCCTCCTCCTGTGGTTTGGTGTCTTCGCATGCGTCCTCCTTCTGAACAGGTGTTGCTGACCCGCCTGGATCTTCTCTCTCCCCCTCGCCTACCTTGCTTTTCTTACTCAAAGTGTGGCCTGAGACCCGGGCAGGTCTCTTCACTTTCAGGGCTCTTGGCATAAACATGTTGACCGTTAACCTGTGAACACCAGAGAAACAGATGTAAACATTAAGCCAGTGTCAAGGAATTCGATGTCATAGTTTTGATAGAAACAACAACTTCTCAAAATGGTGGGAAGGCTGACTTGGGCTTGTACAGCATACAGTGATTCATATAAATGATTAGCAATAACGTTACACATACCTCCTTCGAACAGCTTCCAACGCGCTTTCTTTCAACGGTTCAAAACAATCTCCCGACGCAGACTTATGACGTTATTAATGTTGTGTTGCACGCTGGGAAATGTGGTTCGTAGGACAACAGCGTATTTTTTCTCTACATTACGTGGGTCGTTGGGCTCCTTTATAACAGACCGTCCAATTTACGTGTTTTGATTAAATCAAATAAAACGAAATGAAACACTTTAGTTTTATATAAGTCTTCTACGACGGCATGTTTAATTTCAGCTTTTTCTTGTTTTCTGGCCAAGTGTACGTGGGCACGCTGTCCTCTATTCATGTGACATTCAAATGCTCATCGAAAATTCAAACATTAGAACTAAGCTGTGCAGTCACGTGCTATAAGGATGTTAAATGACAACATTTGAACAAGCCTGCCGTCATGGGTCAATAATATACCACTTTAAACTTATTGTAGGAATATACATTACACTACAGGGCCAAAACAACATACCCCTAAACCAAACTGTTAATATTCCTGACAGTTTGGAAGATACCTTCCGCGCATGCGCACTGCGCTACAAAGGCGCTAGGCTTGGGGAGCCACAGTGCGGCAGGAAAACCGCACCGCGGCACCAAGGGATAGAAAGACAAACATATAGGTTATCAATTCAAGAGTAAATGGACGTGAAAGGGAGAAGCTGCCTGCCTCCAAAGAACGCAAACAATGGAAATAGTTCAGTTTCCATTCCAGCTGAAGAGCAGTTTTTCCTCTGAGATCCGAGGAAACCTTCCCAGCTTGGTCTGACGAAGCCCACTTCAACTGATAAACAGCAGTATGGATGAAAAACGCCAAGAATAGCGACTCATTGTGT
Organism: Pholis gunnellus; assembly: GCF_910591455.1. Taxonomy (NCBI): domain Eukaryota; kingdom Metazoa; phylum Chordata; class Actinopteri; order Perciformes; family Pholidae; genus Pholis; species Pholis gunnellus. The sequence goes on from NC_136530.1 coordinate 12,700,437, forward strand.
CAAAAAGAGTCTACAAAACCCGCAGCCGATCTAGCATTTTATGACTGAAAGGACTTGTGAATTGTCTGCGCAAAGACACTGCATCTCCTAATTTACAGCTCGTTTTCTAACACATTCCGGAGTGGTGGGATGCTTTCGCGCTGTGTCGCTTCATAGGCTTCACGAATACAATAAAGGGGAGAAACATGGGCGAAGTTCAAGACGTCAGGGACGTTAAGAAGACCTTCGTCGCTCCATCAATAAAGTCCTTTGAGCACTACGACTTCTCCCGAGCCAAAATCTGTTGCAGCCTCACGTGGCTGGTGGCCAAAGCATACGGCACAGGTAGGTGCATTACTGGACCTCCATAGAATTACCTGCACGCTGCATGAAGAGTTTTTCTTTTTTTTTTCTTCCCCCAATGCATGTTTGTAAGCATTTTAATTAATTACCTGATGCAATACATGGCCAATATACCCGTGGTTCATTGTCATAGGTGAAGACACCAAAAAACAGTCCTCAAAACAAACAAAAGCGTTATACTGCATAGCCTAAATAGACTCATCCTTGATTACACGAGGCAGTATTCTAGAAATCGCACAGTGATTTTCCATCAGAGTTCAAACTGTGTGGCCCACAAACAACATCGCCCCATTGAATACATGAATTGCCTATTGGAAAGGCAATAAATATCATCCCAAGGGGAGCGATAAAAAAAAAAACAGGTTCCTGTGTTGGATCCCAGTGATCAGTACATTATCTAGTCCCACTGAATGGAAAGGGAGTCGTTATTATTGTACCTATTCAGTGTAGAAACGTGGAGGTGGGAAGGTGTCCCAAATGACGTCACCTTTAGGGAACACATTTAGAAAGAGATTCATCTCATGAGATCTGTATTATGCATGGTGAGCAGGTTCTATAGCACACACATGATGTACTTGTTAACAGGGATTGTGGGGTAAATGAAAAGGTTTGTTGGATCATCATAGGACAAAAATCAACTTTAAAATCATTTAAAGTCATTTATTTTTATTAGTAGTGAAAAATGAACTAACACGGTGAACACAAGTATGTGTTAAATGGGTATTAAACTTAATTGAGACCTAATACAGGGAATGTGATCGCCACCTACATTTTGAACAGTGCCGTGAAAACAAAATGGCAATTCAGTGTGAGTATCTGGCCAGTGTGGCTCACAGAGAGGAGGCTTGTTACACGGGGGCTCGGAGGCTCACCTCACACCTCGTCATCATCCTAGAGATCAAAATGTATTCAAAGGAGACAATGTAGTGCTGTGGTTGTTGACTTCAGCAGGAATATCCTTTTCTTTTGATTTTGTTAGACTGTACTGCAAAGCACTGATGCTGAGAATAAATAACGATTTGAATGATTATAAATAGGCTTTTATGAAGTCTTACCGTATGAAATAATTGCAAATTAAAATGTGATGCACATTCACCGGCAGCTTTTTAAAATACTGCACAATTAAAATGTATTTGACTGTACAACCACAACCGTATTGTGTCATTTTGACCTGGGATTGACGGGTGGATGTGCTCTTTTATACATAATCAAATTACCAAAGGTGTTTTTGGTGGTAAATACAACTCTTGTCACCCTCTGTTGTCCATCAGTGGCAATTACAACAACATGGATTCACAGTAAAAGTAACTCATGATCTCACAATCTCCTTCGTATTGTTGTGACTTTGGACTGGTGGCATGTTACGCACACACACACATTTGAGGGAGAAAGAGGATTCTTACCCTTCAGAGGCATAACTCCGCAGTCTCTTCAAACTCTGGGCATTACCCCACTGCACATGACATCGTGATGTGCTCGGTGACTGAGCCTGGGCTGATCAGGTAACACGAGTAAACGTGTGAGACGTTCTGAACGTGTGAGATGTTCTGAACGTGTGAGATGTTCTGAGCCATAAATGTGGTAAAACTGGTATGATTGACATCTTGTTTTCTACACTGCATAGCCAATGGCCCCTGGCCAAAACCCAACCCAGTATTACATTACATGAAGTCACTTAGATCAGTTCTGCTATCGCTCTTATAATACCACTGGCACAGCTCATTTTAGGTCTTATTAATCAACATTTTCTTTGTATTCAATTTAGAGTGTTTTGTAAGAGATACCTTGCTGATAAAAAAAACCTAATTTCACATTAAGCACAGTGAAATATTGGATTCTTAAACATCTCAATAAATGCTCTCATAGCATATAAAGTCTACCTCAAAAAGAAATACCTGTGTGTGTGTGTGTTGCACTGCCACTATGCCTACCGTAGTTGAGTTTCCCATCATTGATCCTTCTTGATCATTGACATTTGATCCTACTTAATGTAATAATTAACTGTAATCGGAGTCATAATGTTGGCTTAACAGCCACTTTGATTGGTTTGGAGAGATGCATCAAATCATTTGGAACATCAGAAACTAAATATGTCACTATGAATACAATACAATGAGCGGCAGTTTGGCCTTAAATGAGGCCTTGCTCCATTCACTTACACTGAAGTGGAAACGATTTTGGTCTAAAGTTGAGTCCTGAGGCAGATCACCTTGTGAGAGACCTCAGACATACAGTACAGTCAGTGTGCTTGTGCTGTGAAACAATCTGTGATTATTCATGTTTTAATAGCAGCATTTCTTTTGTCTGCCCAGACAAAACAAAATCAATTCAAAAACAGGTTTCCCACCTGATGAGAATATATTTCAGATGCTTTGCCCCTGTGCTTAATTCTGCTCTAAAATAACCAATACAGCTCTGTTTGTCTGAGCAGTACAGACAAAGATATCCTGCTGCTGTCGCCACTGAGCGCATCATCCCTTTGCACTGTGTTGTAATAGCCCAGCAAACATGTGATTCCTTGCAGATCCTCTTGTGTATTTTCAACCAGGGCTGAATGAAATGGGCTGATTCCAAAAATACAGCTCTCTCCAGAGAGCGGGTGAGGGAGAGTGCAGGGAAGAGAGAGAGAGAGAGAGAGAGAGAGAGAGAGCGGGCTCATCCACAGATCCCTGCCGACGCTGCTCCCAGTACTTCACATGCATCTGCCTCCTTTACGCCAATGCAGAGCCGCATCAAGCATATATACAGTCTAGTAGATGGAGCAAGATGGAGCCTGTGCAGCAGAAAAAAATACTACGAAGCACAAACCGATACCGGAGTTTAATGTGCGAGACAACCACGGGTTCATGAGCAGAGCTCAGAGTAGATGCACTGTGACCAGAGTGATGGGTAAAATGTTTTGGGGGGGGGGCGAAAGTGAGTACGTTTGATTCTCTCCACGTTCCCTGAACGAGTATCCGGACTTGTTCCTGTCTTCTTTACTGAGCAGATTCATGACACTGACAATGGGAGCCACGGCCAACAAATAGTGGAAGACACCGTTGGGGCTTCAGAAAAGCCTGCGTGGTGAAAAATAACATGAAATAAAATTGTAAATTTCCAGAGCATTTTACCAGCTTCAGGCGAGTTTCCCTGGAGCTCAGCCTGACCTCTGACCTCCCTGTGGAGGACGAAGGGGGAGTGCTAGAGAAAAGATTTATTCCTTTGTTTGCGATCCACAACATGAATAAGGTACTTAAAGGAAAAGGATATAACCTGGATAGTTGCTGCGGTCGCTGTGTGTGTGCGTGCGTGCGTGCGTGCGTGCGTGCGTGCGTGCGTGTTGGAGGATGGGCAGCGGTGAGGGGGAATGTAAAGCTGTCCCCACATGCCACATTTCCCTCTGTGTACACCCAGGCTGTTATCAGAATTTACATCTATTCTCCTGCTGCTGGCACAGTGATGAGCTCTGCATCTGGAGTGTGCGCCGCCTCTTTTGTTTGAAAACAATTCATCATAATTTTTCAGTCTGTTGTTGGAAAACGAAGGTCTTGCGTTTGCTCGGCTCTGGATGATATTTTCTGTACAGTAGACTCGAAGCTTTCTCTTTTCAAGCAATGGTTTATAAAAAAGCTTCCCAGCTCAGCAAACACAGTCAAGAAAGGTGCAAGACAAAAGCAATAAAAAAAAGGCAATGTTTTTGAATTATGGACTATCCCCTTGCAGTGGACACACACACACACACACACACTTGCAGGCTCTCTCTTTGATGAGGCCGGCAGTGAGAGGGGTGTTCCCAGAGAGCTGGAAGCTGCAGCGATACAGACGAGATGCATCGATCGGGTTCCTCTCCTCCTGCAGTTGCTATAGCAACGCCGAGGTCTATCCACACACACATCGACGTCAAAACACCAACAAAGCACGGCAATGAAAAATGAAGCGGACTTACCCCAAAAAAAAAAAAAAAAGCCAAACTCTGATGCAGGTTTGGAGCAAAGCTGCCACCGCTGTACTTCAGCTCACTTGTTTATTCCATAGCTTTGCGACAGAATTTAAATTCATGTGAGAAGTGGGTGAAAGGTATGATGAAGGGGTGTTGTTTTCATATATTAAAACATGAATTAAAAATGTTCATCCCCAGTTTATATCTCTGTGTGCCGCACAGTGTTCTTCTCAATTAGGCTTCCCATGGAAGTTAGTGCAGTCTCTTACCACACATCCCACTTTCTCCCCTCCATCGAACAGACAGCATCCCGGCAGACTTGAAGGACCCCTTCTACACAGACCAGTATGAGCAGGAGCACCTGAAGCCTCCCGTGAGCAGCCTCCTGCTGTCCGCAGACCTCTACTGCCGGGCCGGCAGCCTCGTCCTGAAGAGCGACGCTCCGAAGCCCCTGCTGGGCCACGATGCCGTCATTCAGGCGCTGGCTCAGCGCGGACTCTACGTCACCGACCAAGAGAGGCTGGTAACTGAAAGGGACCTTCGGAAGAGGCCTCTGCAAATGGTAAGAGAGATTTGGAAACCCTTTTCTGAAGGTTGTGGTTACTATATACAGTAATAGTTGTGTTGGCTAATACGCAAAAACACTCAAGTTCCTGCCTTGTGAGCATCAAGTTATTATTATGTCATAGACATTTTGAGATGAATTTGACACTCCCTTACAGTGATAGTGACAATCCCTGAGGCATATTTCATCTTTCCTCATTCCAGCATTCCACCCAGCGTGTCTTTTAAACTTAAGTTAACCAGGAAAGAGGACGTTTTACCACCACTCACACTCTTCTGCTTGCACGCACTCATGTACAAGTCGGTTGATAGTGTATGTTGCTGCATCCTAACTGAGCAACACTGTTCAGCTAAGGAAGATCTTATCGTTTTTTGGGGTACTTTAATGTGTCTTTCAGTCAAGGTATTTTATTTTGAAAGGTCAGCACAGGTGTCTACAAAGAGCTGAATCAATAGAAATAGTAAAAGAATTTAATAAACCTTATTCAGTTGACCTTCAGGCTTACTATTGACAGTGATGAATGAAGTTACTCTGCTGGTAGGGATTGCTAAAAAGGGGTTTCCATCAGGGGTGAAAGTCGGCCGGTACGGTCAGGTACTCCGTACCCATAGTCCGTACCACTAAAAGACTATCATCATTTGAGCAAAGTTAGTTCATTTTCTTATTTTGTCAAACGAAAACAGGCCGAGCACATGATAATATATTAAAACTGCAGAGGCTGCAGCTCGAGGTGGGAGGAGAACAATATGAAGCGATGAAGGTTGGGGGAGTAGTACCGGCAAGAAATTCAATCTACTCTCCCCTCCTGGTTCCCATCCATTGGACATTTGCTAGACAGCAGTCTGTGGGAAAAAAACACGTCAGAAGTGTGTGAATCCCATTGTTTCTTAATGGCCAATAACTGCGCATAATAACAACAATTTCTTTAATTCTAATTTGATTCAAAATATATTACAAAATCAACGGTTAACCAGTGAAAATGCACAAGACAGAAGGGAAGTTATTTATTCCCTTTCCCAGATTTTTCAAGCCTGTCTGGGGATGAAACCGACATTTTAACAGTACAAGCTGACTATAGACCTGAAGGCATCCACTCACTGCCCTGTGTGCGTCTCTCATCTCTCACTGTCTTCATGGCTTCTCTCTCCATGTCTTTGTTGTTGGAGCTCACTTCAGAGATGACTCTGCAGGCGTCCCGCTGAGTGAGAGTGAGGGATCCTCATTATTTTGGGGGCAAAGTCTCGATAGGAGGCTTTACTGCTCCAGTGAATTGCAATTGAGACACGATTAGCACACAGTTTGCCTGCAGTCTGTTTGTAGAGTCTCGCTAGTTTTAATTTCCCTTCTATGCAAATTCAAAATGTATTTAAGTTGTGTTAGGGGTTTGCATTTCAAGCTCGTTGTTTTGTAAAGACGACAAGGGATTTAATACGAGCTCATCTCACATTTTGTGTACGTGCTTGTGTGTGTCCATGCACCTGAGGGATTCCTATGTATCCCTGTGTACTGGTTTTTCCTTATTTTCTCAGTATATTGTACTCGTCCTGATTCTATCTTTCATTTTTCTGTCTTTCATCCTTATATTCTGCATCCGTCCTTTCACTCTCCCCCCTCTTTCACCGCCATCACATCATCCCCGGCCTCCCTTCCTCCCCATCTTGCCCCTCAATCCATGACATTTCCCAAACACCTGCCTTGATCCCTCACTTTTCATTCACAGAGCCACAACTCTGCTCTCATTCCTCCTCTTTTTTAGCATTCATCCATTCCTTTATCATCCATCATTCCCATTCAATTGCCCTCAAATTACATCATTAGCATGATAGCTACAGCAGCGTGATCGGATAAATTGCAGTAGCTTTATACTAACTGAACTGATGTTCGATGGATTCGTTCGTCCCTTTTTTTTTAAATGAGTTTTAATGTTGAATGAGGTGAGAAAAAGAAAGATGCAGCAACACTGTGTAATAATAGTTTTCTGTTCAGGACACTACACACTTGAGACGGTTCATGTGGATAACCTGCTGCACATTGAAATGACAGCTCATCTATTATTTAGACACTGCTTCAACATCTAACTAAGGGTTGACGAGGTGGCCAGAAGCTGTAAAGGCTGAGCTCTGTGGGCGTGTGCAGAGTCTGCTTGAAGGGCAGGAAGAACATTTTGTTTTTTTTCCTCTGCAATAGTTAGCGATGCCGGAAAACATCCCTGGGTCTACTCCTGAAGCAGACCGTGATAGAGCAAGAGGCTGAGCACCTACCTGCAGCTCTAAGCTGCTCGGGATCACGGCGCAGCGATGCCATTAAAACGCTGCTTCGTGGTATTTTAAGCCAAGCGTTTTCTTTAACTCAGCGGTTTGCATAAGGTACAGGAATTTACAGAATAATCAACTTCAGGGGATGTTCGAGGGAGCTTGTAGCAGGTCAGTCAGCGGCAGAGTTAGATGCTGATGATGGCTCGTGTGACACGTGTCATAACTGAGAACAGTCACTGACGTTTTCGACCGGGTTGCCGACTGACTTCGCATTTTCATCTCATGCTTCCTGTCCCCTTCTGTCACTGTACTGCCCACTCATCCGTCTGTATTCGGCCATGTGACGGATTCCCACATGTGAAGATGATCGCAGTTGCCGCCCCCCCCCCCCACGCAGTCGCCCACACACATTCTGTACCGCTGACGCTCTCCTCCTCCACCTGTGGTGCTCACAGAGAACGAGGGAGAGATGTGGAGGTGGGCTGAGGATCTGAAAACATTACTCTAGCATTACGCGTTACGGCCCACATGAAGCGCCGCTGCCAGCAATTATAATAGCTCAAATTATTTGATCAAAAGGCTGTAATTGCTAAGTTTGATAATACTAGTTCCAGATTTGAGTTATTTTCAAAGTGTCACTGCTGTGAGTTCAGCTTTGTTCGGCATTTTCTATTTTACTTCATTCATTTCTTTTTTGATCAACATGAGAAGTCTTTTGCAACTACACTCTGCTCCACATTCAAACAATCTGCTGGGTACCGAGCAGACCCACTGGAGCACTGATGCTTAATTGTCTGGCTCAAGGGCACCTCTGCAGTGATAATAAGGAAAGGGAACACCGTTTTCTTTCCCCTCACTGGGTTCAAATTACCTTTGCAAAGATGTCGGACTGTGGTTGTGGATTTCAGGTGAAATCTTTTATACTTTAAGTACAAGTGAGTAAATCCAGACTTTTCTTCGGATATCACAGTAGGATTTATAGACATAATGAATACAAAATATGATTTATTTATAAAAAATCTCTATATCACAAAACAAATACCAGTAATAGAATCCGTACAGCTGTTGTTTACACCATCGTCTACTGAATGAACTAGTCGCATGACAAAATGTGCCACAACCTGCGTTGCCACCAGTGCTTCACAGTTTCCTGTCGATCAGCCAGGAAGTTACAGGAAGTAACCTGGAGATGTACTCTCTACTTCCTTGACCTCGTCACAGTGAGGATTGATGTATTCTTCCAAGCTGCTGAACCTTGAATGTCCACTTGAATATTTAATAAAGTTGTATTAAATAGGTCATGTTGCTGCCAAGAGTTTTGAATGCCCTGTTTTAAATCCGACTCTTATCATGGCTGTATGCTGTGAACTGCTGAGAGTAAGACGTATAGCATCTTATATGTTGATGGCTTTCTATGGGACTGTATGTCAGAAAAGCTACAAAGCAGACTCCGGTTTATACTCACACATATGTTAGAGAATGCTTTCAAATCCAACCATAATGACAAATGCATCTCTATTGTGTACAATAAGCCATTTATTCTGTAGTTCGAAAATAAACGCTTAAAAATATGTTTTAAGCGCGCCTTGTGTAATGAGGACCATGCCAACAAAGGAATGTGAGCGGGTTCATTGTTGCTGACGTATGACAACGTAGCATTAGCTGTGCAGCAAAACTGAACATGTGTACACACAGTCAGTGCAGCAGCTCCCGACAACAACGCCATCAACATCAGAAGTCCCTCTTGTGTTAGTTATTATTACTGAATGATGTTATGACTTGTCAATATCAGATGTCCCCCCTGGATGTAATATGATGGAATGGAATTCAATAGACGTGAATGTAAAAAAGCCAACATGAAGGCATAAATACATGTAAATTCCCCCTAAAAATACATTTCATATTCTTGGTTAGATAATGTTCTATTAACACTTTATTATATGAAGCACTTATTCTGCTTTTATGCGTGTTCTAACCTATTAGCAAGAATGTATTGCATTGTGCAACAGTAAATGCAAACAGCATCATTTATGATATGAGTTGTATATGTAAAAAGGTGAACAGTCACTACATATACATGTTAATACAAAGATGATTACATATTTAACATTCTGTATCGATAAAAAGTGTCTGTATGACGGATTGATTCATCATTTCCTGTATTGCATATGGATGAATAGGGGTGAATTTGCTTCCTGCTGCTAATTTCCTCTCTTCTGCTTCCTCCATCACAACCCCTATTGGGCAGGCGCGCCGTTTCCATGGTTACACTCCAGTAGGCAGGGTGGTGTGTGTGTGTGTGTGTGTGTCTGTAGGTGGGTGCAAGAGTGGGGGTACTCATGCTTGCATATGTCGTATGTGCAGCCTGAGCTTGTCATGTACTGTGAGAACACTGCCACGCTCTGAGGCAGAGAATACTGAAATGCTGGATGCGTAGGAGCAGGCAGATGGCATTTCTAAGACGCTGCATCACACACACACACACACACACACACACACACACACACACACGTACAGGGAAGTACGGAAAGCTAACCTCAGTGCCAGAAAAAGAATACTTCAAACTAGCTTCCTCTGTCCCGATTCTCTTCCTCTTCGCTTGATCTTACGAACAAAGACGAGCTGAAGCAGCATGGTGGAAGGGAAGCCCATCCAAGTAGTTTCTGTGTCTCTGCTTCGATGAAGTCACAGCCAGTTACGCTCTATGCCGGCGGCGACTCCCAGGCAGCACAGTATGGATGGATGGGCAGCGCGAGCACATCGTGTGATGATGAGTCCAGAGCGTCTTTCTGCACTGGCTCAAGTTAGACTGTGTTTCAGGCTGATATGTTTTGTTTGCTTGTGTTTTTCACTGAAAATATTTTATCTGCAAAGAAAAATCAGTGGTGCTGAGTCCACACGTTAAGGGTTCAGGCGTTAAACCTGACAACGGGACTACATTTGTCTAGACACATAGTGTAGGGAGAGAGAAAACATTCAGCTTATGTTCCATATGAGCTGATAAAACACAGCTCAGTAGCCAATGATTCTGTTAGAAAACATTCCCTGGTCGTATGCGGAAATATTTTCAAAATGCAGTAAGTGAAACCAAATGTGTCTGTTGTAATGAAGGAGTGTGTGTGTTCCTGGGAGCTGTGTGTTCAGATTAAACAGCTCCGGGTAGAGTAACCTGAGGCCCATTGATCCCAGGTGAGGAGCCAACGTAAGAATAATGGAAAGACATCGACTCTGAAGATCAGCGTCTTTGGTCCCTTTACGTCATACACGAAGAAGAAGAAGAAGAAAGTAAAATGCTCTGTTGAACGTGCAGATGTTATTATTGAATGCTATATATTCTGATCTGGTTTAAATGGCACCATAAGCTTATTACACCAATAGAGAAAACCTATGTCATTTATTTCTTTAGAATATAGAGCGGGGGATTTTAGTAATAAATCATTCTCACTCTACATATCTTAAATGATTCACCTGGCTCTCCTTATTACTGACATTAATACGTGTTGGTTAAGCTATAATAGCACTTAATCCATGAATTTATGCTGCCACAGATGTTGGCCCTGTGCGCAGCTTCATACAGGAATCTCATTTTCTACGATTAAATTAAACAAGCGTTATATGTTTATACTATTGTAAAGGTTTTTTTATTGCGATTCCTCTGCACTTGTGAAGGAAACACCAAACAGGATTTTGAAATGTCCCAAACAGGTACAATAACAACAACATAATAATAATAATATGGCAAAATTTGATTGATTCGTAATTTAAATGAATTGTACATTGACTGCACTAGCCTGGATTGTTGGATACAAATGTTCATTGAAACGTTAACATAGTGTAGAGTTCTCTCTGTCTCTACACATAAATAGACATTTAGGACCGTGTGCAGACAGAAGACAACCAGGATC